>NC_026001.2:94716800-95029345 GCF_000442705.2 Elaeis guineensis | reverse complement strand
TTTGATAGAATATTTTACTCATTTTCTGGACTATGCAGTCACAATGTCTGCCATTGATAAAGCTTATTATTCTTCTCACCTAATATTCCAAAATAATCTTACACAATAAGTATAGGCTAGTGACTTTTAGCACATATATGGCCCTTCTGCAACTCAAAGTTGGTCTTCACACAAACAAGATTAATCCTGGTCCTATGAGTATCGTCCACTTCTTCACACTCAAATAACTGGTCTGGCTTATTATATGCTTACCTATGTCATCCTCACATGTATTTATAAGTTTACTTCAAGGGCAATCAATATAAGAACATTCCACTTTATCCCACTGGTAGCGCTTGTTCTATTTTCAGTCAGAAGGCATGTCTTTCTCCTCTGTAGTGATGTTGCACGAACTGAGTAATAATCCAGAATAAGTGGAAGTTTGCCTCAGATATAGCTTTCATCTATTATCTGGTATTCGGCACTGTTTGCAGTCAACAACCATACAGCTGCAAATACAGCTAGACTGCTACTATACAAGCTTGCTTGCACTGGAAAAATTGATTTAGTCCTGCCATGTCTCCCAAATGCTTCCTCATCCTAATTAGATTGAATGTTTTTGCTGTTATTAGTTTCTTCTCACACTATTTAATGTAACAAGTTAATGTGCTTGATCTGAAGGCTGGTTTCTTGAATTGTTTATCAACTTTTTTCTGTTTCCAAATACTTCATCCATAGTCCAAAAGACAAATTTTCTAATTTGCTTGTATAAGATAGCCAGGAAATCACACAAACGTTGGCTCTGTCAAATCTATGTAAAGTGTCAAATTTGCCAAGCTAATTTAGTTCAAAGAAGATGGAGCATCAGGATCTAAGATCAAAATCTGCTTGCTATTACAAAATGATAACCTACAGCTGCACCTGCATGTATATAACATTATAAGGGTCACAACAATGTATGAAGGTTTACAATATCTTTTGGCATGTTCACATATTTGGAAAATCCGAATGCCAATCAACCAAACTATGAATTTTTATCACACATGATCATGAAAATCCAGAGAATCATTCTACAAGTAGTTATTTCACTCCAGAGATCACTGATATTTTTTATGGCAGTCTCAAGGATAACAAAATTCTATTCTGTAAGCCATCTCTAAAATACCTGGGCTTTGTGGTTAATACCAGATCAACATTGGTATTACATCTGTCCAATTATTCAACATCTGTGGTCAATTTCTGGAAAACATATTTAAATTTAATATTATTTCGCTCTTTAAAACTCACTTCCTCCGGGTTATTATCAATGGAGAAATGTTGAAGTGCTTTTGCTTCTCCCATTTCTTCGTAATACATTACCAGTAAATGCAATGATAGTACAAATAGTCAATTAAACATGCAGAAAGATTTTTTAAAAAAAAAACAAGAAATTGCAATGCTGGATCAGCACACAGTTAATTTTGAAATCAGATCACCAATCAAAAGCAATTCCACATGGTCTTTCTAAAATCATTACTCATGTACCAATATTATGCAATTGTAACATATGACAACTACATCTGCATAGTCTGTTGCTGACTTGGACTCTCCTCCAATATCTAGCTGCTGAACCTCTACTATATCAAAATCTTGACATCTTCCTTTAGAATTGCGATAATAAGCCCATCAAAACCAATTGACCTCTCTCTCTCTCTCTCTCCCCCCACCCCCCCCACGCCAACAAGGAGTTTTGACTATACTGTTTCCATCTTGCTACTCATTACCCGTCCCATTAACATAACCCCTTCTGCACAATTTTATCTTTCCAACTAGTAATAGTCTAAAAAATCACATCATTATCTCATTTGAGCCAAAGAGCAATGATTTTGTTCAATCAGATGCCTCAATAACAATAAAGTTCATGTGAACATTCTTCCAAAAAAAAGGAACGAAATAAAGAATTTAAAAAAAAATATTTACCATTCAACTTGCTCTTGATGCCCCTTCTTGTTTTAAATCCAAATACATATCAATGTCAAGATTCAAAACTCCTTCCATTCATTCTAAAAGTTGATGCTCAGGCTTCTATTTCTAAAAGATAGTTTTCAAGAATTAACTTCATTTCTAGCTTTTGCATGGCCTTATGAGTAGAAAAAGGATACCTGGTGTTGTTGCATATTGTAACCATAACCATCAGCCCTTATCAGAACTATTTGGAGTCAGCTTTGATATTTAGTGATAAACGTAGATGTTATTTCAAGCTGGTGTTGCATGGACTCACCAAATATAAAGTACTGAGTTGCATTCCATTTAAACTTAAAGGCTCCCATCTTTCCACCACAGGTTCCACTATCTATGGGATCCAGACGAGATATCTCTAGCTTTAAACACTACTACTCAAGATGCACTAAGTGATGACTAGCAATGAGAACATCAAGCAATTCCCTGGCCTTGGTCCAATGTCATAAGATTTTATTTTATATTAATTAAAGCCCATTATAATGATCCAGTTTGGATAATCCACCTACCTTACCAATAAAACCCCGAAATGACACCAGAGAAAGTTACATTTCTTCAAAGTATCAAATAGCTTACCTAGAAACTCTCTTTCTAATCCATTCTAAATATTTATAGACCCTATTGAGACACCAAACATGACTATCACCTTTCTTCTAAAACAAAGACAAAAGAATAGCATTTATAACTAATATGGGGAGGAAAATCCTACCTCGGTTGAAGCTGGCATACAGGAGCCTCAATCCTGCCCGACCTTAGTTATGACCAACCCGAGATATCTTCAAGATTGATCTAAGCTGACATTTCACGAAAGTTTTATACTTGATGTTGTTGCCCGACTTACACCAACTAGGAAAATCCCAGAATTTGCGTCACAGCTTGCCATGAGCGGATAAGGAAGAAAATAACGATGTACCTCTTCAAATAAAATAGAAAATAATAGACATATTTTGCCCAATACGGCAAAACTAACAATCTGATTTTCCAAATTCCTCACAGCACTTCCACCTCTTATATAAATAGAAGGCCAAAGAGGACCCTTAGTGTATGCAATCACTGCTCTCCCAACAACTTGCTCCTCCTTTGTTTTCTAGTTTTCTAACTTGAGCATTGGAGGGTTCTCACCGGAGCTAACTTCAGTCAGGAACTTATGTTCAAGACGCCGCCGCCCAACACCAGCCGCATCTTTTATCTGACCGATCCAACCTCCATCAAAAGATTAGCGGCAATAAATTGGCGTTAGGAGGGCGCGAATCTCCGACCTTGTGGTGTAGGAGAGAGAGCATCATTAGTTCCACATTGGTTGTCAATTAAAAGAAACTCTGGCTTATATGGAATGAAACCTTCTTTCCCCCATGAAGCACCTTTTGAAGGACAAAACTGTGAGGCCCCGTGCCATAAAGGCCAGAAGCCGAAGTGAACAATACATAACATACATGGGAGCAAAGACCGATCCGCTTAAGCCACAAGCCCTTGACCGCAACATTGATGCCCACCGTGGGGCCGATGTGCCTCAACGGACTATGGTGCACCTTCCGCAACTTTGTCCGGAGTCTTCTTTGACTAGGGAGCTATGTTGTGGTGTAGGAGGGAGGACGTCATTAGTCACATATTGGTTGTGAGTCAAGGAAGACTCTGGCTCAAGGTCCACTGCACCGGTATCGGACCCTGTATCGATGGCGGATCGATACGGTACGGTATCGATACCGTATCGTACCGACACACGGTACGCTTCGACGTACCAATTCGGTTCCGGTACAAATTTTTTTTTTGTTTTATTTCTTTTTTTTTGGATGTTCAAATTATTAATTTATAAATACAACCCCCAAATTACATTATATTGCATATTATTGATATATTTGGATTTAATTTTTGAGTTCGATAGCGGTATAGGGATTCTTGATCCAAAATTTCAAATATATATTTATTTACATTATATTACAACTATATCATCCTAAAATTTAAAAAAAATATATAAATGTGCATTAAAATATATCTAAACTTTTAAAGTATAAAGCATAAAAAATAATATACTAACCTCAAGATCTACTCTGCATTTAATATTTCATCGAGTATCTATGACACTTGTAGATATCTGAATCATTAGCATAATCTAAAGAAACATCAGTCCAACCTTCTAACCAAGATGCACTGTACTCCTGAATATTTGTCCCATAAGACATCCTCTCTGAATTATAAGACATCTCAGATCTCTCACTCAAACTCTGGCTCTGAGAAGTATCCTCGGAATGATGGTATGGTTGTGAAGGAGCCCATCCGAATATGCCGGTAGCAAAATCTGATCCGTAAAATGCTCCAGACTGCATAGGATAGTAACCACTAGAAGACGATGTCTCGGATGCACCATATCCATATGGATCGTAAGATGGCTGCAGATAATAGAATCCATAATACGAGGATGACCCAGATACATCCATGAACTCTACTCCATGTGCAAGATCGTCTGCAGCTGCATTGTGTGCTAGACGATCTCTAAGAGCCCGTCGTCTATATGAAATCAGCTCCCCACGATCTTTACCGACTCGTCCACCATGGACTATCTTGTGTGGCATGTATAAATTGAAACTCACCGATGAATCGAATATCACCCTGCGACTGTTTCATAAGCAGTGATCTCCTGTCCTCCAGTTCCTCCTTGATCATCAAATCCATGACTACTACTACCAGTATCATTATCATTCTCTCTGATCTCCGAATCTGAGCCAGATAGCTTCTGTACTCTCGAGAGTGGTGCACGTGCAACTATCTTTTCTTTTCTCCCTTTGTGCCTCTCTATGATTGAGTTTTCTGTGATTGAGGATGGATGTCTTCTTGCTGACTGCCGACCTCGTCAAAATATCTGTCGCTCGAACCTTTGCGAGAAAGTATCGGACATCGAGTCATATGATGAATGAGTCTCCTGTGTTCCCTCAGGCTGTGGCTGATCAGCTGGAACCTTATGTGAAATATTTCTTTCTGTCCATTGCCCTGGATCCACCCTGATCTTCCTAGCTACCACACTGGTTGGTCGTGAAGGGAACCCCGACTCATCAAGCTCTAGCTCCTGCTGCTGACCTGCAAGCCATCCGATAATCGGATCATCGTCCTCGTCAGCATAATCATATAGTATCGAATCAGTGTACTTTAATTGTATTTCCTTCTGAATGTATTTTAGCCTTAATCTCAGATTATAGTGAACATATACAAAATCGTTGAGATATTTTTATATCAGACGATTTTTCTGTCTGCTGTGGATAAAGGACGAAAGTCGATCAATTGCGCTCTCAGCCACTAGCAGAGATTGTCTGAAAAAAATATGGACAACCACACCTCTCAAATGTTCTGCGAACATTCTAAAATCAATCCACCATTCAGCTGCAAAAACAAAATTACATATCAAATTTTATGATATTATTAAGCAAAATTACATATCAATCTATGATGCTCATTATTTATATGTAATTTATCTGGATTCATCTACTTTTTGCTTACGACAGTTGATGAGACTCCAAAGCTGTCTGATCCCTCTCTAAACTGTTTCGTCTGTAAAAAAATATATTTATTAAATTTATAAATATATCATTGAGTACAGATCGAATTCAGTTGAATAATCACATCTGTTTTAAACTAGTATACCTCTTGCAGACACAACAATATGATTTTTGGATCGGACACCATCTTATATATCACATTACGAAGAGCAGCAAAAAGTTCGTTATCCATATCTATCCCAGGAATGATATACTGGAATCTCGAATTTAAATAATAAGCTATAGATAAATTCCATAATTGATTAAGTACACTTTTACAAGCATAAGAAAAAAATATTTTAAAATATTCTTGAATCCGTGCTTACCGGTTAGATGCAAATTTCTATCCATCTGATAGTCCCAACGGGGCTCAATAATATTAATGAATTCTTGAGTATGCTTCGGATCATTCTCACTGATCTGTTTCTTTATCCTCTCCATTATGTAATATAAGAAGCTCATCTGAACGTACCTTTCACTATCCACGATATGAAGTACCTCATATAATAGCTTAATAACTTTCACTATCTTCTCAGCCCGCTGTCAGAATGACTGACTCGTCATCAAGTTCTCCACATGACTTCCATCAGTGCCGACCCTCGCATATCTGTTCTTCTGTCACTCGGCACTAACAAACATCTGACGTAAGGCTGCTTTCTTCTGAAGAAGACTATCAAGTGCTATGTAGTTGGTAGTAAATCGTGTGATATCCGATCTTAAAATCTCTCCCAGTATACGTCTGCATCAATGAAAGAACCCATGTGTGATTGTAGATGAATCTAATAATAGTCTGGGCAATCTCCACTACCTGCTACACCCTACGAATCTTCTCAATATCTATCAGTATAAGATCAATGTAATTTGCAGCACATGGGGTTTAGTATATTTGCGGTCGCTGCTCCATCAACAACTCTCCGACAGCTTTATATTGTGATCCATTATCTGTGATGACCTGCATGACATACTGCTCACCCACTGAGTCAATCACCTCCTCCATCAGACCAAAGATACATATGGCATCGTGCATCTTATCTGAAGCATCAATTGATTTGTGAAAAAATATTTTTCCATCACAGTATATCAAAAAATTAATGATGCTCCGTCTAGTAGGACCGATCCAACCATCACACATCATTGTCAGTCCGTATATAGGATATTTACTCTTGTAAAAAGCAATCCATCTCTGCAAATCCTCCTTATTACTGTCAAGAAGCTGACTATAGATGTTCTTAGATCCTGACGGATCTACACCCTGATCAGCAGTCTCTATGACTAAAATAGCAGATCGACAGTAAGAATTGTCTGTTGCATTTGCTAAAATATGGCTGAAATGAAACCATAATCCAATAGCTCGTCACATATTCTTCATCTTATCTTTTTTCACCATTGTGTCAATCCTCTGCTGCTTTGAATCCTTACTGAAAAAAGCATATGGATCCAAATCATGGATGGTGTCTCCTATTGGAATATCTCCGGAGGACCTCTTACTGCCAAAAGCTCCTAACAAAAATGACATGCCGTGTCTGCTCCCTCTACCATCGGACTCTCTGACTGAGGTAGTCCTCCTGAACTCAAATTCTCTCCCACCGATCGCTAATCCAGACCCCGATTCGTAGCATGATGGTTCAAATCGCTCTCTGTACCTGACCATCTCCTCCTGTCGGTACTAATCAGCCAAGCTCGTCTGAATAACAGCCTCAATCTGTGCCTCCTCATCATCTGGAGCGGAAGCCTCCTCTGACTCTCTAGAGTGACAAGAAGGCGGCTCTGTAGCTGGACGATCCACTTCCATCTTTTTCTACTGTCCTTTTCTTCACTGCTTTCGAATCAGCAAAATACTTTTTCATCAACTGTCAGACCTCTTGCTGGTATTTCCAACACATGGATACATCAGGATAACCACCAGCCAGCTGCTGCTTCAACCTAGTCATCCCTCCTCCTTTGAACTCTGTGTTGCACCATTTGCATCTCCAATAATGCCGAACCGAGAACATCTCATCATGATCCCAACCAATATCACGCTCTGAATCTTTCTTCTTACTCATTTCTGCAAGTATAACAAAATACGACAGTTTTATAATTATTAAAAAATATTATATATAAATTAAAAACTTATAAATTCAAAAAAATATGTTATATGCTTCAAATAATATTTTTGAATTAACTGTAATATAATACTAATTTTATATGTTTTTTATTTGATAATATTTTTTATTATTTAAATAATTACAAAACTATTTTTAATTTCAAAAATTTCAAAAAAAATCGAGGTTAGGTTCAAGTAGCTTGATTGCTTGAATCATTCTAAACATCATTCTGAAACTTTAATTTTTTTTAATTTATTTTTTTAATATTTTTTTATGAATAAATATATATCAAAAAATATATAATTAATTAAAGTCAACGAATGTCATGCTCTGAATTTTTTTTCTTACAAATATTTGCAAGTATAACAAAATACGGTAGTTTAATAATTATTAAAAAATATTATATATAAATTTAAAAAATTTTAATAATAATTTTAAAACTTATAAATTCAAAAAAATATGTTATATGATTCAAATAATATTTTTGAATTAACTAAAATATAACACTATTTTTACATATTTTTTATTTAATAACTTTTTTATTATTTACATAATTATAAAAAAAATTTTAATTTCAAAAATTTCAAAAAAAAAATTTGAGGTTAGATTTAGGTAGCTTGAATCATTCTAAACATGATTCTAAAACATTGATTTTTTTATTAAATTTATTTTTTTAATATTTTTTTATGAATAAATATATATAAATATTTAAAAAATATATAATTAATAAAAATTAACAATTTTAGTATCATCATGTAGATCTTCCAAAAATCTATCACATATGATCAAATTATATCAAAATCACAAAATTTTGGCATGATTTTCTCTTATTTTCATACTTCTTCGTTCTTATCCTTTTTTAACAATAAAAATATAAAAAATAAAATATTTACTAAAAGAATAATACATTATCTTACTTTCAATCAAAAATCAGCATCTCCTCGAACCAATGATGCAATTTGAAAAAAAAATTCTTTTTTTTCTTATGTTTTTGACGTCTCGTTGAGTCTGCGATGCCTTAGGAGTTCTCTGAGAGCTCTCGACTCTCTCAGAGAAGACAACCCACCTGGGCTGTCACTAAAAGACAATCCAAGCCCCACACCACTCCCCCCACTCCCGCACCCTCTTTTTCCATATATGTCGGTACGGTTTGGTTCAATGCCGAACCGAACCGTACCAGTCCATACCGCCCAATTTTGGACGGTATGGAGCCGAATCATACCGAACCGCTCGGTTTGATGCAGTTCGGATGTTTTTTTAAAAAAAAAGACGGAACCAGATCGGTTGGCCGTCGATCTGGTTCGGTACGCCCCATACCAGACGGTTCGACCCGATACGGCGAACCTTGCTCTGGCTGATATGGGATGGGACCTTCTCTCTCGTAAGGTATCTTTTGAAGGACAAAACCATGAGACTCCATGCCGCGGTCAGAGACCGTAGTGGACAATCCCTCACATATGCGAGAGCGAAGACCAACCTGCCTAAGCCATGATCCCTTGATCGCAACAATAACTAAAGATTTAAATCTTCATTGCAAGAATTTGTTAACTTGGATATTATACATAAACTAGAGAATTATTTTATATTCAAGCTTTCTTCCCACATTCTTGCCGATCACAATATATTGAATTACAAAAAAATAATAATTTGTATTGATGTACCCATCCAAACCACATCAACTATTAAGTAATGCACATTTCCATTTGTGGCTCTTTGGAACTAGTATAAATAACTCTCCGAAGGGCACATAAATGAACTCAACAAAATACCTTTCCTAAAAAAGGTAATGAAAGATTGAATATGAAATATCAAGTAGCATACTTCCATTAGAAATATCAAGTAGAATACTAGCTAAACAAGATTTCGAAGCAATTTTATTTTTTTGAGTTTTTTAAGGTTTGTCTGCCCAGTTGCTTTTGGCCTCCCACTCTCAATACGTGCAACTTAAAATCCCATAAGATTACAAAACCTTAGATGCCCTTTAAAATATGAACTTGCTTTCGATAAGATTTTACGTTCCGATGGAACGGAGGGTGTCTTGACTATCCCATACTCTTCCCATGAGAAAGAGAATTGGGACAGATTTAGGACACCAAAACCCATCCACGTGGGTAAAGAAGAAGAAAGAGCAAAGAAGGAGAGGAAGAAAAGATGAAAAAAAAATGAAAGGAAAGAAGAAAAAATGGAAAAAAAGAAAGCGAGGAGAGAAGAAAGAGAAAGGAAACGAAATAAGGGAAGGTAGAAGAAAAGAATGAATAGGAGGAAAGAAAGAAGAAAAATGAAGAAAGAAAAAAAGAAAGAAAGGAAATAAAGAGAGAGATAGGGGATATTTACTTAGATTTATGACCGAGACAGCTGTTGGGACAAGACGAGACAGTGGGGTGTTCTATTCTATGGAGAAATTGGGACATCTTCGTCTCACAAGATTTAAAACCTCGTATTCAAGTCTATAATCCTTGTGATCATAGCCTAAAAACTCCTTTTGATGTAAATGTGCCCTCATTACAATTCAAACTACCAGCATATTCCACTAAAACATCACCTCCACCAATCAAACCCTGACTTATGCAATCAAAACAATGGCAATGTGATCATGATCGCCATCATATGCATGACTACAGGCAGACCATCATGCTCCCCAACACCACCTGATTTGAGAGAGAGAAAGATAGTTTGTGCGCGTATGCATGCATGGGTGTATGCATGTATGTGAGGAAGGAGGAAGGGGGGAGCGTGGGCAAGTGATGAAGTGATTTCGAAATAATACTTATAAAACTTGATGAAGTGATTTCGAAACCCAACAACCCTGCTGATTGTTACCTAGATATCGGATTGGTGTCAAGAATCCTAAATAACCAGATATAGAAACTTCGAAAAACTGGCATGAGGAGACCCATTGTGTGAAATTTGCATGTTTCAAAACATGCACAAAAGAATAAAATATTGAGATGATAAGACATTGAAAGAAATAAGCCAAAATTGTCCATCAGTATGTACACAGCACCAGTATTGTCTCTGTTAAGATCACGTGATAGCTGATAGCAAACTATTAAAATCTATTAGATAATGAGAGAAGTAACAATTAAAGAAAAGGAGGAAATGAAGATAATGGATAAATCCACTTTTTGAAGCAGATCATGTAAAGAAATCCAAAAAAGAAAAAAAAAAAAAGAAGAAAAGGTGAGGGGAAGGGGGGTGGGCCGAAGAATAGGAGAATATAAAGAGCGCTTGGGGATGCGGAGGTGAGATACCAGTGCTTTAGATGAAAATTTATAGGAGAAAAGAATATAGAAAGGAAAAGAATGGGTACCAAAGGGAGAGGGAACAAGGGAAAAGGTTTGGAGGAGAAGGGGAGAAATTAGGTATCTGCCCAGTCTTCAACCCTCCTTTCTTCATGGCTTCATCAATTAAGAAGGATAAGAGAGGAGGGAATCCAGCAAGCAACAAGACATTAGTAAGGCACCTGTTCCTTTGCTTTTTCTCTAATGGCTTCTTTATGTTCAGACAAAAGTACTACTGAATTCAAATATTGAAAACATAGGTGCAAGCAAGCATGGACCATTAATACCATACAACACAATATTGAGGCAGCATGCCATATCCAGCATTGCTTGTCTTGATCCCTATCAGGAAATGGCAAAAGAATTTCCAAATCATCATCTCAAGGTAACACTACATCTGCCCTTAAGGTCTCATTACCCTCAAGATAATATCATCAACATATGAAAACATTAAACCCCCTGCAATCAGAAAAAAAATCATAACCAACCGATATGTATTAGTTTATCTCCATATCTATAAGAAGATGAGAATTGCAAACCATATATTACAGGTGCTCTTGCAGAATGAGCTTTCGACTCTTGAACCCTCAAGCATATGAATTGCGTTTTCCAAGATTTCAACTAATTGTGCCACAGTCGAGCATTTCTGTCCAATCACTGCATAGACACAGTACAATGTCTTACTTTCAGAGGTGCCCCTTGAGTTCATTTGCTTTTGGTTTAATATAGTATCAATACCTATAGCAATTTTTCCAGTTTGTCTGTCCCCGATAATAAGTTCTCATCGACCACGGCCTATAAGAATCAGTATCCACTGCCTTTTACCCTGTTTGAAATCTCATGAATATTGCCTATCTCACTAGAAGGTGACTGCATAAAGATAAGAGCATCTGTCATAGCCCTGTTGATCCCTCATAAGACTTAATCTTCTGACAAATGAATGGAAAGTCTCCTCAGATCTTAGACAGAGTAGAAAGTTCTCATCACAACCCAAACTAGCCAAGCTAGAAAAATATAAGGTCACCACAACTAGCAACCACAAAAAAAGAAAAAAAGAAAACAAAAATGATGACAACTTACTAACCTGCCAGACTTCTCTTATTGTTTCTTTTCAAACTCCATGCATATGAAAGTACTACATCATTTCCTAACCCTTTCCACATTCCCGAAATTCTCAGTCCAACATCCAATACTTGATTGGTTGACAAAATTGATGCAGTACCTCTGGTCAATTCCTTATGGTGACTATGCTGTTCCATACAGCTCGAGTACAAACACCATGCCACGCAGACATTTTCGAAGCAAAGCTGCAGATATTTACTCATGAATCATACCCATGACAACTTAATTTTACAGCATTTTATAAACTTCCAAAATTATTCATAGTCACACCTTTCAAAAGTTAATTTCCTATATCTTTTCAAGAAAACCTCAATAAGGAGCTACAAGAGAATGTTACGATCACCAAGCAAATCAACAACAAATACAAAGATAGAGAATAATACAAGGTCCACAGAAAAGTCTGAAAAACTGAATATTAAAAGCCTAGTATTACTAACCTTCTTCACCAACTACGCATGTCCCTAGATCAAGAGTTCTGTGGACAATGTGGGATTTAAAGTAAGGCATGTGCTAGAGATAGTCTGAATAAGCTAAAATATCACTGAAATTATCACATCCTTGGTACAGGAAAATTTTCATTAAAAACATAAAAATACATACACAGAGAGATGTGCGCAACATAAAGTAGGCGCTACTGAATAGAAGAAAATAATGTATTCTTGTACTTCATCTTTTTGTGATCCAGAATGTCATCATAAGATCATTATCCTTTATTTCTAGATTTAGGTTTTTTGATCAATTGATAAGATGTATGAAGGGTTCAGAAAGATGAATGCAAGTCCCAGAGTGAGATGCTTGTCAAACAAGCACTAGATAAAAAATTCAACAGCAACATAATTCAACATTCCCCCCTATCTTGCACCTCCCTTGAATCTATCTGTGTGCATGTTTATGAGTTTATTTTTTATTACTCATATTAAGCCAGTATCATGCTCATGAAGCATGAAGAGTACCATGAGCAAATGAAAAAAAATCAGTTCTAAAAGTTAAGAAACACAAAGTTTGGAATCCAAAGCAGTATCCACATTACCATCCTTAGCATCCACTATGGACGTTAAGATACAGACTAAGGGTTTTAAGATCAGAATTTACTCCTGAAACAATGTATAGCTAAGTTAAGAAGAAAGCATTATTAAGTAAAATGATGTCCATTAATTTCACATTACTCCAGTGATTGACTGGTTGGAACTTCTAATTTCTAATACAAGTTAAACCAATCTCCTCCTCCTCCACTCCTCTACTGAATTTGCTTTTGATCATAAAATCTCTCCTACAACTTCCCACATTATCTACCAAGGACAGCTATTTCAACAATTTGACCAGACAATAGAAGCAGACACATTCAAAACATCCAACAAAATATCATATCTTAAAGCAAGTGACGGTATTAAATTAAGAAAAACTTATATTGAGTGAATTTGTACAAAACAGAGGAACACCAACCAACGATTTCAGGTTTGCAATTCCCATCTTGCCGCCAGTTTTAAAACTTCTCTTTTTCCCTTTCAACAACATTCTTGACGGAAACTCTCAGAAGAAGCCCTTCTTGAGCTTCTGGATGGCACAGTACATCTTCCTTCTTGACCCCACCGCATTGATCCCCATGTCCTTCAAGTCTTCAAGAGTCAGGAATGGTAGCACCTCATCATCCACCTCATGGATCTCGAACACCGGTGCATACCGCCCGAGCCCCAGCTGGTTCAGCCACGACCGGACTCCGCCGTCCTCGTGCCATCCGCACTGTCCATTCTGGTTGTCCCAATCCCCACCGTGGGTCTCCGACGGCAAATCTCCTTCCACCGCATCAGTGAACGGACCCATATCCCTACTGTCCGAAACCCTAACCCTAACCCCCGCCGCCGCTCTCGGACTCTCGGAGTCCTCCCGCCGGAGGCCGCCGAACTCCCGGTACCCCTCTTCGCCGGCGTCATCCCCGCCGCTCGACTTCAGGTCGACGGCGTCCGTTCCCTCCTCGACCTTGGAGGTCCAAACCGACCTCGCCCGCCTAGCGATAGCCCGCCGGGCCTTGGCATCCCGGACACCCCGGCGGATCGCGACGGCGAGGGGCTCCAGGTTCTCGTCGACGGGGAGGAGGACTCGGTCCTCGACGGGGGCGTCGCGGGACTCGTCGGGGCCGAGGGTGGTGAGGGGCCGGGTCCTGGAGAGGGGCTTGGAGGGGTCCCTGGGCGGCGGGGGATGGCGGAGGTGGTGGTCGCCGGCGGCGGAGGCGGAGGAAGAGATCTTCCACTGCTTGCTGCGGCGGGGGTGGGGCTCGGAGGGGATGGCAGCCGGCTGCTCGCCGATGTCGCCGAGGCGGACGCTGGGGCGGCGCTGCCGCTTGGAGCCCGGGACGAGGGTTTCGCCACCAGCGGCGGAGGCGGCAGCGGTGGTGGCGGCGGTGGCCGAGTCGGCGGGAAAAGCGGCGGCGACGGTGGAGACGGCGCCGTTGTTGGGGGCCTCCAGCGGCTGGGGGTCCGCCATTCGAGCTTCGTATAGGGAGCAGGAGAAACGGGGAACCGAAAAGGGGAAACGGATGGAGGAAAAGAGGTGGGGAAGAGCGCACAGTGTCAGCGGCGAGGGAAGGTTGGGGAGATGGAGATCAAGGTGGAGATGAAGTTGGGGATTTTATTTTTTATTTTTTTAATCTTCCTTTCGTTTCTTATCCATATCTGTGGGTGCGGGGGTGGGTTTTGAGAGTCTGGGTTTGTTTGATTTTGGGTTGGGTTCTGAAAACGTGGGTGAGGAGGTAATCGGGATTTAGGTGCTGGATTCTCAGGTGTAAATACTCTTACATTTTTACTACCGGAGAGAGAGAGAGAGAGAGAGAGAGACTTTTTAATCCATTGTATCTATTATTCATTTACTCATAAGACTTTTTTTTTTTTTTTTTTTTTTTTTTTTTTTTTTTTTTTTTTTTTTTTTTTTTTTTTTTTTTTTTTTTTTTGATAAGTAGTCAATATTGGATAGTATGAAATCCAATACACTCAACAAGTTTTTTTTTTTTTGAAACACGTAAAATTTATCAGTGAACAATCAATACAAGCCAGCATCACACTCAGCACAAATTAGAGCAAAGTTATAAATAATTTTGAAGCAAACTCTGAAAAAAATCATAAAAACTAACCTAAAATCTTTAAAGATTTATGATCCAACAGAAAAATCAAGAGATTATAGGTTACATATGTGTTAGCCCATGGTTGAGCCTAAAATTCATGGAACAGCACCAATGTAGACTACACTCAACATCACTTTTTGGGGGTTTAATATCCACAATATCCTAATCCATTTTCATAGTGCTACGTAGAAACAACCTAAGAATTGTGTAGTGCAAGTTATTGGAGTTTAGGATGTGGCCCATCCTTAGCTTGTCCAAATTAAATTCTCAACTAACCTACGCCAAATATTAGGTTTGCAAAGTTTTGCTTGGGCACTTGCCGAATTACCAAGGACTAACTTAGGCTTGGCCAAGCTTATGCCAAGATGTCAAGTGGGGGTAGCAGTAAAAGATTGGATCGGGTCAAGTCCGTGTTGGGTTGAGATGTTAATTTGTTGAGAAAATTATCAAAATCTAACCTAAGACATGTAACATGGCCCCACCTAACCTACTTGATTAATGGGTTGCGTTGGGCCACAGATGACATGATTAACTTGCTAACCTAACTTGACTTGCTTAAACTCACATGATACAATTAAAATAACTCAGGCCCAGTTAATATATCAAGTAATGTTAACCCATTAATTTCATGTTTGATTAATATGTTGCTATATATAATATTTTATAATCATCAACATTTGATTGTATCCATAACAAGTAACATAAAATTTCGTGTCTAAACAATAACATATAATTGTATCCATGAATGGGTTGATATTGGGTCACTTTTAGGTTTAGCACATAAATGTGCCAAACTCACCCAGTTATCAAATGGCTTGAGTACAAGTTAAAGGTTTAAACCCACAACCACCCATATCAAATACCCCCTGTTATGTTGATGTGAGCGTAGCAGAAAAGGAGTTCTGGCAAAACCAGCAGTCTTAAAGCAAAGGCTTAGTTCATGCAAACTATGACTTCTAACTCCATTCTGTCCTTGTGCATGTCATGAGCTTCTCAGGACTAATCTCCTGCAGCAATTTTTCTTTCTGATGTCTTCCTTTCAATGTCTTTGCTTGGTTTCATCAAATATTCAAAAACTTTTAGTTCTTAAGCATATTCCATAATCCTTAATATGTCAATTATGAATCATGAAGCTTGTCTCCAAAATATAGCATCAGCTATTTGGATCTCAGTTTGCTATTCAATTGTTGAGGCCGAATCCAGTAAAATGGAAAGTCTCTCATGAACCATGAGATGAGCCAGGTAATATATTTCGTTTTGTAATACGTATATCTATTAGAAAGTAACTAGTGCGGTGGATTGAATGACATTATTTGTTGTTGGTCCTTTTGACGGTAGGATTTGAATGGATTTTCTGATTTTTTTGATATTGTTTTGTGATATTTTATATTTTGATTTTGGTGGATGTATTCACCCTATATTTGTGTGAGCCATTTGGTTTATTTAAAAAAAAAAAAAAAGAAAAAACCATTGACACAATACATCATAAAATAACTAATTGTCACAGTAATAGTCCCTATTTTGTACAACAACATACAATACACAAACCCTATCACCAACTCAACAGAAACTCTAGAATTAATCTTCCATCTTTAGAAGATCGGCATTCATAACAAAATAAGGTCTCTTCCTCACCCTTGGAGGTATCAATGAAGTATCTTGATTAGAAACAGAGAGCATGGCCAGAGCCTATTGAATTTAGAATACAAAAAGTATCTTGACTGGACTGGGCCTAGGCCCGAACCCATCTCAGGCTTGAAAATTGGGGCCTGCGCTAAGGCTAACTCATTTTGGCCCGAAGTAGGCCCAAGTATTAGGTTTTGGCCCGACCCTTGGTATAGATTTTGAGAAATTCTTTGTACACCGCATCCAGTGCAGAAAAATGCACAGCCTCATCTGATTGAGCCACATAGCCACTATTTTTCAATGTGCATTTCATACATGTAGTTTCACTTTTTCATTTGAAATTTTGAATGACAAAAATATCACACCTCTTCTGAAAATATTATGACATTGGCATCCTATAGCCAAACTATGACTTCCTATACAAGAAGTCATTATTTGGCCATAGGATGTCATAAGAAAGGGTGTAGGCTTAGTAATAGTTCGGGTCAGGTGCAGATTTGAGTCGATCCGAATTCGATCTAATATCCTAGCATTGTAACCTTAACTCAAACTATGACTTGACAGGTCAACACTTTTTTTACTCATATCTTATCCGATTGAGTATCTGATTATCTGATCGGATATTCGCCCCACCTAAATGAGATTTTCTAAATGAAAATAGAAATATTGAACAATACATAGCACATTACCACTTTTCAATCCTTAAGGCCTTAACTAAGCTTAAAGACCATAAGGCCCACATTTCATACAACTAGCTCATATTTGAATAATATATATACATAAGATTGGATCGGGTTTGGATCGGATAATAGGTCGGAGTGGCTGCTACCCGAACTCAACCCGACCCGAGATATAAATTTATCGAGTTCGGGTCGAATCGGATCAAAACCCAATCAACACGTTGACCAACCCGATCCATTAGGGTCAGTTCAGGTTGGGATCTATTTGGATCGAGTGTAATTTCCAAGTTTAGAAGGGAGGAGCATTTTCATTATTTAAAAATTTTATAAATTTTCAATGACGAAAATGCACTTCTCTCTTTATGATTTTTAGAAAAAAAATTATGGTATCTTATACAAAAAGTCATAATTTGATTAAAAGATGTTATAATATTACTACAGAATGTCATAATTTTTTTAGAAGATGAGAGCTAATTTCATTATTTAAAATTTTAAATAAAAAGACAGAATTACAAGTACTAAATGCGCTTCAGAAAGCATCGTAAATTTTCAATGATAAAAATAACCTTCTCTCTTTATGACTTCTAGAAGAAAAATTGTGATATGCTGTGTAGAAAGTTATAATTTGACCGCAGAATGTCGTAATACAGCCGTAGAATATCATAATTTTTCAAAAGAGAAGGAGTATTTTCATCATTCAAAATTTCAAACGAAAAAGTGGAGCTATAGGTATTAAATGCGCATTGGAAAGCGGTGGCTATATAGCCCAATTAGATGAGATGATGCATTTTTTCTATACCAGGTGGGGTGCACAAAGAATTTCCTATGGATTTTATCAAGCTGTGTCAAACTCAAATCAGGTGTCCATTCAAACCCATCTTGGAAATCGTTGGGCTGCTTAGTTTTTGAGCTCAACCAGGCTTTAAAGCCCAAAATACTAGTCTGGGCCTCTTTTGGGGGGCTAGGTAGTTGGGCGCTTGAGCTGGCTTTTCCGGGGTTTCTTTGCATCATTTCATACTTAATCATTATATTTTTTCTAAAGTAGACCTTCCAATTTTCATCATTTTTTTGGATACTTCAACCTAGATCTTAGATTCCCTTCTTGCTATAATTGTCTCTAAGCAGTTCAAATAGTTTGCTTTGTCACTTCTAGCTTTATGTATGCCGATTTTGCCACGCATCGATCTCGTTGTTGTCATCTTGCATGTTTGTAACTCATGCACATGAGATCATGCAAATGACAAAGATCGCCTCAAAAAATTTCATGCACTGGAGAAGGGCATTTCTACTTCATTCACCTTAGTTATTCCAGTCCTCTTGGAGACATTCTTATCTAAGTTTCGTTCTTCGGAATAGAACCGAGGCACTGAAACTATTTTGATTGGGAATCTTAGTCTTTGTTTATCTAGTAGCTCATGTTTATTTACTTCAATAAGTAATTTAGAAAAAATGATTTTCTAGAATTTTTTTCTATCACAACTTAATTACTTTTACATTGAAAAGAATTCTTCAAGTAAATTGGTAAACATTGTTACCCAACATCATATTTTTTCGGTGGAAAACTTATCCAGCATCTAAGAAAAGGAACAATGTCCTAGTTGTATTAACTATAAATCTATTTTCTACATATAGATAATTTATGTAAACCCTACATGAGTTCAGATTAAAGTCACCGATCGGAGATTAAACCTCCAATGCTCATTGACCTAGCTAGAATTCATTTATTTATTGAATCTATGATGTAAAGGATGGCTCTTATGATGTAGCAAAATTATTCGAAGACCGACATAGTGAAATCATGATTTAATCAGAATCTCAGATCAAAATCATCAATCGGAGAATGAACTTGTCGTGGAATGGGCATCGGGGGCATCGAGCCTGAAAGTCCCATACCGGATACAATCAAGAGAGGTATTGTCCGCTTTGGAGCAGAGCCCGGGCCTCTGACCCGATAAACACCCACCCCTCACGGTTTTGCCCCGCAAAAGATGCCTCACGTGGTAGGCTCTCTTGATTGTATCCGATATGGGACTTTCGGGCTCGATGCCCCCGATGTCCATCCCACAACAGTCCCCCCAACAAGGGAGCGTACTGCTGCAGGTAGGGGACGGTTTCCCACAGACGGTGCCAATTGTTGAGATCTACTGCCTATAGTACGGAACCATCTCCTCCATCCAATCCTGAGGTATTGTCTGTTTTGGAGCGGGGCCCGGGTCTCTGACCCGGTAAACACCCACCCCTCACGGTTTTGCCCTGCAAAAGGTGCCTCACGTGGGAGAGGGGGAACTCATACTAATAAGCAGTAGGCTCTCTTGATTGCATCCGGTATGGGACTTTCGGGCTCGATGCCCCCGATGCCCATCCCACAACAGAACCTTTAATGCTCATTGACCTAGCTGGATTATATTTAGGTATTGAATTTGTGATGTAAATGATGTAGCGAAAGGATTCGAAGGCCGACATATTGAAATCATTGTTTAATCAGAATCTTAGATCAAAATCGCCGATCGGAGAATAAACCTCCAATGCTCATTGATCTAGCTGGATTACATTTATGTACGGAATCTGTGATGTAAATAACCTAGCGAAGGGATTCCAAGATCGACATATTGAAATCATAGTTTGATCAGAACCTCAGATCAAAATCGCCAATTGGAGAATGAACCTTTAATGCTCATTGACGTAGCTGGATTACATTTATGTACTGAATCTGTGATGTAAATGATGTAGCGAAAGGATTCGAAGGCCGACACATTGAAATCATTGCTCCATGAGAATCTCACATCAATCTTCATGATGGTTACAGGGCAGGTATTCTTACTTTAATTTGCATGGAATGACAAACTCTTCTGTCATTCTTCCTCTTGACCTTTTTGTTCTCCTTATTTTTCCCTTGGAACTTGTCATGGGAGTGGGCCTTCTGTAGCAATCAAGATGGCATACAGGGGCCATCTTTCCTGACAGGATGTAGTTATCAACAAAGACTTATTTATCTCCCAACCCAACCACAGCAGGCAAATGTTCAGCATGCACATGCATTGCTAGTCTTAGCAGGGAGTTTTTTGGTTAAATATATTCTAACCAAAACTACTCTCTGAGATCAAATTCTGACCATATTACTTGGTCCTTTCATGGAGACAGCAGCAATATTTGGTCCTCTGGACCATCCCTAGAGTGTCCAATGATCCAAAGCATCGCACGCTCGGCGATCGGAGTCCTGCCACCCCATCCAAGAACAATGTGGCCAGTTGGGCACAACCTTTCTCCACTGAGCAAGCTTGAAGGCCCCCCCTCCCCAGATAGAGCATTCAAAGAAGAAACAAAAAGGCATGGTGCATCCACAGGGTACTTTGTCTACAATTCAACACAAATCCACCTTGAGAACAGTGTTCTTAGCCCTTGGACACCCCTGAGCAGCCAGGCCCCATGCAAACTTTAAAGAATTTGCCTCATGGCACTGGCCTACATGTGAACTTATGCACCAGATGCAATGTAGGTTGAGGCTTTGGACAAAAAGGAACTGTGGACTTTGTGAGTTCTGACCTCCCTGTTGTGATGCATAGAGACCCAATTGAACAGTTCAAGTTCTTATGATAATATTAGGCTTTGTTGTATTGAAAAGCCTACTGAATTCTTTTCATATATTGTGGCCTGCAGCTCTCTGGTAATTTGAGCACCTAAGATCACTGTGTCATGGTTGCTGTCCATGTACATGGTCATAAGCCAATATATAAAGCTATCCAATTCAATAGTGGGGCTTCAATAGGGATAATCAATGAAATATCCAAAAGATAAAACTGTTCTTCGCCATGAAAAACCTATTGAAGGAATAGTTACAAACCCCCCCCAAAAAAAAGACCTATTGAAGGAATGAAGGGTGCAACAATAATTCATTAATTTCATTAAATGGAACCATATGTATCATGCTATGCTTGGCTCAAATAAACCTTGGCATCATGGCTTGTAGTGTGGATTTAACATGCTTAATTTGAGTGCGAGTTATTGCTTGACTTGATAGATTAATGATTCGTTCTGTCGGCATGCGCTTGTCGGTTGAGCCACTTAAATATGTGCCACAAATACTTCGGCTAAAGCAGGAATTTTTGGTTTGAGCTTTTGGCATCCAAATTCTGTATCCTTGATCTCTCATGACACATTTTATAAGAGGATTAAGAAACACTATATTTTGGACCTCATAGGCCAAGCCGATTGTGATAACTTCATAGTTCCCAGGCCCTACCTTGGGCTCCTGCTCCTACAATACTGTGCCATTATTTCCCAGCCTAAGTCACAAATAGTTTTGTATTGGCTTTCCTCTACATCAACCATCAAGGCATCATACAACTTTATCAATCATGGCAAGCAAGCTTTCTAACTACCAGATGCAATTGCATACATGCTATAAATTGAAACTTATCACCATCGTCACATGTTCAAATTGTAATCGAAATTCAGGTTTCTTGATAGTTACTCCAAAGGAAATATCTTGAGTTTCTTGCAGATAATGTGACAAATATACGAAATTCAAATATGATGTGGATGTAATCTTACCATGCTTTTGGTCTTAGCTCATACTAATGCATTCATTCATGACTCATCGAGTATCGAAAAGTCCAAGATCTCAATGGATCTTATGTCGTTATCTAACTTTTTCTTGTAGAAATTTTTGTTCCTCTTGTGACCATCTTCCTTGCTTGTCCAAAGCCATCTATCTTGTCCATGCTTGGTATCACTTTCTCCTCCTGTCATTACGGCGATAGTGGGTCACTCATAAGCACATTGAGATGTGTTTATGGGATGTGATTTTTGTCCATTAAGAACCAATGATTGTCAACTATAGTAATGCCTAAACCATATATAATCCATCTAACAAAGAAATATGCTCAGCCATTCCTACACTGATTGTATTAGTTAATGTCGGTCCCCAATTTTGCTAGATTATGGTAGACTAGTCAAGATCTTCATTATTTTTTTTTCCTTTTTAGACAAAAGAGAGATCCATCTTTTATGTAAGTCTAAATATTTGAGGATGCACCATCTAAGACTTGAAATCTCTAATTACAAAGTAGAAATGTGACCAACAAGACAAACCCTAGCTTACATGACATATGTAGGATTCAATTGACTTGATAATCTTGATAATAAGTCCGATCCCAATTTATTTATTTTTATTTAGTAATAAAAATATTAGATATTACCACCAGGTAGTTGTCAATGCTACCGATGTAGAAACAAAAACTATTATTAATAGGTAAAATGAGAAATGATAGACACACCATATAAGGCATATTACGACATTATTTGCATAGTCAATTATTATTTTTGAGTTGGCAAAAACAAAGTTGAATCTAAAAATATTGTTTCAATTGAATGAGCAACCACTATGTTAGTACTTTTTGATATTTCTACTATCAACACACGAACCAACCATAATGATCCACGTGTCTGCCGTCCTTATTTGTCAACTCGACCAGCCTACTTCATCTCTATACTCCATTTGTGGTCTTATATCTACACCTCTCTATAATAAACATATTATATATTAATACTCGAAGGAACAAAGGAAAAAATAGGAGAAATCCATGAGGGAAAAAAAAATGAATTCATCTAGCAGATTTACTTTAAACAATTTGAATTGGTAAGATCACTTCCATGCATCAAAGTTCATGATTGCTTTCGAATGGATATGCAGGCAAGGTGCCAAATTTCAGATGATCGAATCCTTATGCATGCAACATGCCAAAATTACAGCTAATTGGATCCTCTGAACCTTTACAATGGCCATTAAGCCACAGGCTCTAGGGAGGTCCAGACCTATAAGGCCTCATTTGGAGCTCCTGACTAGGCCAGACCATAGAGAGAGAGAGAGAGAGAGAGCAACATGTGGGGGGATCAGTCACCCAGCCATATGAGGGAGGCAGCCCATGCTTGTGTGAGGACATAACTAACATTAAATCCATTGTCAGCTTCTATCTCACATGGCTTCACGCTCTCCTCTCTCTCTCTCTGTCTCTCTCTAGAGAGGGAGTCTAGAGAGAGAACGTAACGACGCGATAGCCCGCTCCATGCGGGGATGCCCATCGTCGGCCACTTTGGGCCCCAGTAAGCGGACACCGCCCCATGTCGGCCGGGCCCAGTCGAGGCCCGGACCCAACCACCTAAGCTTTCCTTATCTCTTGGTCCCCCAAATGAGATGGTCTGGAAGCCGTATATTTTGCATCAAGATGGAGACCATCATGTCATACTTCCCAAGTGTCCAACACCTGGAAACAGCCGCAGACGCTTGATGGAGTCTTGCCGTCAGCCTGCCTTAGTACTTACCCACCATATGTATGACCTGGTTTTTGGCAACGTGGTCAAGTTGATAAAGACATGATTCATTAATACCATGCCTGGAATTTTAAAGAATATATGCTTACTTTAGAAGAAAAAAAATCTAATCATTGATTGCATTTGTTTAGATCGTGCGTAGCATCTTGGAGGAAAATCTGTCTTACGACCTTACCATACCGACAATTAGTTCAAATAGGCAATTCTATCTTTTCTGTTGTAATAAATATCGATGTAATCCACATAGAATATGTTTAAAAATAATGTTGGACCATGATTTATGATTAATTATCATTTTAAGAAAGTTTATATATAACTTTTTTTAGTTTATAAAAAATTAAAAAAAAAAAAATAGACCATGCATGTCCTAGGAATCACATTTGGTAGACATGCAACCACCTGTTACATGCCAACTTGTACTAATGGGACAGCGCATGATAGTGAAAGCCTCCCTTAGATGAAGAAAAAAGAAAAAAAATCATGTATCATGAAGGTGACATTTTGTGTTTTGATTCCTCAAGGTGGTTCAAGAGGCATGTTTTAAGTCTCATAGGGAGAGGGGGATAGAGAGAGAGAGATGTTAGACATGAAATGAAATTAAATGACAGTCTGCCTAGGGCCTAACTAATTTATTGATAGAGAAAAGCATGAGCTCTCTCTGTTCAACTCCTCAAGTGCTTTGGTTCAGCAACCTACATATGGTCAGCCTAAGAGCCTACTGATTTGTTCTAAAATTTAATTAGTGCATCATCGTTGCTTCGACAACCTTAAAAAGCATGCAAAAGCAAGCACATTGCAGTTGGGACAATCGACGTGCATCGGAGGTAGTCTAACCATGTATGATCTTTAATTGATACGTTGGATTGCTTGGTCAGTGACAGGATTCAAAGATTGACAAGCGAGAATAGTTATTACTACAAGGTGTATAATTCCATTTTCAAATTTTCAGATTCTTAAACAAAGTCGATATAGAGAAGTTTGCAATTCATTTATTCACATGATTGCATGCCTCCAATCTCCTGAATGCAAGAAAGACTAATGACTGCAATCCTGTAGGTAAAAATAAATCTACAATTCTTCAGCTTTCTTTAGTTTTGGTGAGAATTGTCATGTTCAAGGACAAATCTTGTGCAAAAACTAGGAAGATGGATCTAATCAAAAATTTTTCATACATTAATGTACTGCCTAGTAAAAAGTGAAGCATATATTTTCCACTAAGATGCCCTGTCTACAATCATAGACTAGGCAGATTCTGCTAAGATCCACAACTTAAATAACAACAATAACAGTATATTGAAGATTATACAAATACACATGAATGTTCGAACAGAAAAAAAGAAAAAGTTACAAAAAAAAAAAAAAAAAAGAAGCAGCAAAGAAATCTTATGTCAGTGGCCAGCCTTGTAAGCTTCCTGTGATACAAGGACCCTTCAGCTCTCTGTCTCTCTCTATGTAAAACTGAGGATACAACAAAAATAAAATAATTTTTTTTTAAAATTTTCTTATTATTCTTTTTAAGTGTAACATCAGGCATCGTCTCTTGGTATTTGTGCATGAATCTACTGCAGATACGGTCTGAACTCTTGGTTTTTCCATGCCCTGACTTTGCCTTTGTTTCACAAATTTAGAGCAAACTCTGGAAGGAAACTCTTATTCAAATGGATTGAGAGCTAGGCATTGTGGGCGAAAACCATTTCAAGAGCAACGAGAGCTATCCATCTGGGTCTATTGTGATGTTATGTGGCCACAGTACTGTTTGTCTGCATGTTGCAATTGGAAGAACATGGAAAACATGAGAAGAGAAGTACACCTGAGGTAAGATAAAGAAAATATAAGAAAATGCCATAAATTTGGCCCTCAAGGCATATCACTTATGGCTTACCAAGAGTATCAAAGGCTATTTTTTAATCTACTGAAAAGAGCTCATGTTGTTGTGCTCAAATTGATCGAGAATTGGTTGTCTTTGTTCTCCCACCTGAATCATAAAACTGCCACCATCCTGAAAAAGAAGTGCTCTATTTAGTAGCAAGGACATATACTGGATTTTTTGTTAAGAACTTTATCTTTAAAAATAAATGATCCTTTAAAAAGAATAAAGACCTGAGGAAAGGCAGTGGGTCCCTGGCAATGTAGTAGAAGAGGCACAGGAGGATCTATCATTTGGTAGTTATTTGTAGCATTATCAAAAGCTGTAGGCTGAAAGTGAGTGGTTGGGTTCACAAGTGTCAGTTGATGTGGTATGTTCTCCATTTTCTGAAATTTATTGTTACAGATCCACCAATATCAAATACCATGTACAGAAATCTATCCATAACCATGAAATACAAACAAATACATATTAAGATAAATTTGGGATTTTTATCCTACCTCTGGTTTATCCATGAAGTCATCAAGATCCACCCCAAAGTCATATAACGAGGGATTTGTAGAAGCAAGCTTCATGGAAAGAAACTGCACTTGCAAATAAATATGCTGCATTAGAATCACTTGAGATGTGCTAAATAAGGAGGGAAACTATATATTTATCACTTTCACCTCAACTTGGTTCTGCAAAGATTGCACATAGTTAATTATCTCGTCCAGCATGAGTGCCTTTCCAGTAACCTACAAATCAAAACCATTAGCAATCATTCAGTAAAATGTCTCTAAATCTAATCCTTGTATAGAAAGTAGCACATTATACAAAGTTCACCTTATCACAGCCAGGGACAAGACCTTGCAACATCTTCATCCTCTCACTTATCTTCTCCCTTCTGACCTGAAAACCCAATGGCATGTTTTGAAACTGAGTCACAAATCATTGTGGTCACAATGGTAAAAGGGTGCATTCAAGTCTGCAGGAGTACCCTTTCTGCAAGGCTGTGGCTATCTGTAGCTTGACCTCTCCTTGCTCTTACATGAATGTACCCTGGAGGGGGCTCTTCGCCAGCCTCTGTGGCCTTCAAATCATCACATTTGGGCTTCTTCTCCTCTTTTCCCTTCAATTCACAATTGCGTTTTCTCTGCTTGCCACTCTTGCTTTCCTTGACATTCTAACAACATGAAACAGCACTTAGCAAAGAAAACAGGCAATATTTGAAAACAAGACCTGCCAATCACTAGAAATACTTTTTTTTTTTTTTTTTTTTGACATGGTCAACGATTTCGGCTGTCCTTACTTTGGATCGACCAGAACTCGAGCAAGTCTTGTCACCATTCTTTCTTTTCTTCTCCATGGAGCCTTGGTGTTTGGGAACCTTCTCATCATGGGATTCAATTACCACTGATGGAGGAGCAATCTGACTCTCAACTGAAGGAGCTTTTGTGGCAGTGTCAAGAGAGCTGCTGCTCTCATAGGCTCTGGCATCAACAGATGAGACCCCTAGGATGGCTTCAGCTGAGAAATAGTAGGGGAAGCAAGAAGGGGAGTTATTGTTCATCTCTCCAACTTGCTGTATGGGCAGGGACATCTCAAAGGGGGTGGGTGGAAGGATAGGAGAGTCTAGAAGGAAAGGGTAGTGCTGCTCGTATGAGAAGGCTTCCATTGTGGAGAGCTGAGGATTGATTCTAAAAGCCAAGGAGGAGAGATCAGAGGAGCAGAGTAGCAAGGCAGGGTAGGTCTGATGGCAGGCCTAGCCTGGTTTATATAAAAGTTTGCGGAAGAGGGTGGGGTTGTTGTTGTGGTAGAGAGAGAGAGAGAGAGAGAGAGGCCCCATGCCGGTATGTGTGCATTTGACTGGTCTTATCAATTCTTACCTCTCCTCTTCCTCTCTGCTAAGTCTGAGTTTAAGAGACCAGATTAGTTCAAGATGATGTCCTCCTATTTTGATTACACATCCGTTATTGGTTATTCCCTTAATAATAGTAACTTCTTTGGACATCTAAAACTTAAATAACTTTTATATGATTAGGTTGGACCAGTATCTAACTGTCTATTGTTTAAGCCAATCCATGATGGTGCCATAAAAAGAGGATCTATGCATATACCTGCCACAATCACCATCCAGAAAATTAGAGAGAAAGAATCCAAAGACTCGTGAAAGTCAATAGCTAAAGGGAAATAAGGAGATGTGGAACCCTAGAAAGTGAAAGAGGAGAAGGGCTGTTCTGTTCTCTCTTTCCCCTTTCCCTTATGCTGTGAGGTTTAATGGGGTCCATTTTAAAAGTTTTCAAGGATAGTCTTAGATTGCATCAAAAAATGGTTTTTGGTTACATAACTATCCAAAGAGAAAAATGAAATGCTTCTTAGGAGGATATATAACTATTCTAGGTGGCTTTCACCTTCACCGTGTCACTTGCCATGGTATAGGATTTCCATGCCTTTTGAGAGAAGAATCAATTGAGCACAGATCCTATATGGTGCACTAGTTGCACCATAGAATGTTATTGCAGCTCTCAGTAGTCTCCATCAAGAGATTAAAGGCCATCAAACAAGGTGGTGTCACATACAGTGCATATTTTTTGATAGCCATCCATCTTCTGATGAAGATTATAGAGAGTTACACAGTATTTTGTGGTGCAGTTTGGTTGCTTTTCAGGATTCTATGGTAAACAATCATAGAGCTAGAAGAGAGGTAGGTCCAAGCAATTACATATGATTCTTTCTAATATTTAAAAAGGAATGAAGTAATCAAACTCCATTCATTATATAATTTTCAATTTTACAGTATTGTTATTGGTATCATGCACCAACAGATCATCCTCTTTTTTTTTTTTTTTTTTTTTTTTTATGGTCACCAACAGATAGTGAATCAGTAAAAATAACCCCTTCTAATAAAAATTTTATAATTTTTGTTGATATTCATGTACAAATGAGGTGTTTCATCATGTCATATGTTACCATAGCCACAATCACCAAAATCTCACACCTTGTCATGAGCATGATCTTCCTCTCCACAATCCTCAACTAACTTTGACAATCACCAATGTTGAATCCATCAGCTTGACTTTGGCCCCATGATGGATCATATCACCTAAGACATGCATCGGTAAGCTCCATGTTTAGATCCATGGTCTTATCTGATCAATTATTCTTGGTGATTTGAGAATGAAATCTTCTCATTTCATAACTCATTAAATGGTTCTTCATTTGAAATATACAACCACGTGGCCATTTTGTTCGGTTCAAGTCTTCATGCCTTGCCATGATGTTGCATGCTTGTACTAGCAACAAACCAGGTTGTGTAACTTTATGGTAGCGATCCACCTATTGGATTTTGCATGCGTGAGCTGAAAATTATAGTTATATATATTCTCCTCTTGCATTCATTGTCATCATCTTGATTGCCCATCTCCTTTTAGCTTATAAAAGCTTTTGGTGATCCTCCGAAGTGGCATAATCTAAAACCAACTAGAATAAACTCTAATTATATTAGACTAGTTACAAATGTAGAACTTGTCTGGTACATGACTATGAATCATGAATAGCTACTCAGAAGGAAAGATTACTTTCACTCAGCAGTAGGCTAACTTTGGTCTACACGGTTCTAATTGCATTGCCATCTTACTATATGTTTATTTTTGAATTGCCTAGCTGGGTTATAAAGAGAATGAACAAGTTGAGAAGAACATTCTTATGAAAAGGGATAGACAACATTGATGGATTTCATTGCCTGACGAATTAGGATTATGTTTGATCAGGGACGATGATCTGAGGAGCAACCAATAATGAAGTCGAATATGAAACCACATAGAGGTTACACAGATTTGCTCCACAGAAGATCCCACGCTGGTTCAAAATTAAATCCATGGAAAATATTCTACAATACTGTTTCACGTCGTATGGAATTTTTTTTTTCATTTCAGTTCTCACGTATAGTGGAAGTTGTGGTGGGCTCGGGTGGTTGCTACAATATTTTTCCATTCTAAGAATCCATTCCATTCTATTTTTCAGTCAAATTATGTTATTTTTCTGTTTTCACTAACCGTACATGCCAAGGAGATGCCGATCTATGTGGGAGTCTCTTGGCCTACAAATACCTCTTTTGAGGAGTTGTAGCGAAAAAGAAAAAATAGAGAGATCCCAAGAATAGTTTGCTGTCTTCATTTTCGCTAAACTCTATTTTGCAGGTCTCTATATGGATCAAGTTTTGGTATCAGAGTATGTTTCTAGGCTATGTATGGTCCATACGAGGGCTATATATTAAGTGACTGGTGAACCTCTCACCAGCTTGATGAAGCATCGACGACCATCACAATCAAAGATGAGCTCTTTAGAGGAGACCAATTCAATAAACGATCTAGCCACAGAGATCAAGTAGATGGGGGACCTGATGGCCGCCATGCTGGCTCGAGTGGAGAACAGCAAAAAGAATCAACAACAGCCACCTACTCCATAGATTGATCCGGCAACAATCGTAGAACACGAAGAGGCGACAAAGATTGACGACAGCCTTCCCCTAAAAGCACATGTGACCCCCACAAAGGAGTTCCATTGAGGCCATTCGAGTGTGACAGGGTTAGGCTTCGACATCGACTCCATGAGCATTGCAGGTGAGAAGCCATGGCCATTTAAGGTCAAGGTGAAGATCGATATCCCCTCCTTCAATGGTACAGTAGATGCGATAAAGCTGGATGCCTGGATCAACCAGCTGGAGACCTACTTTATCCTTATGGGTATAGTAGGAAAGATCGAATCGCGTTCACCCGACTGAAGCTGACCAACCATGCCTTAGCATGGTAAAATGTATACCTTCACACCAATAGTGGTGCGGAGGTTGAGTGGAGTCGTTCAAATGCCTCCTCCATTAGGAGTTTTACCCTATAGGGTATTCTCAAAACCAGTAGACCTGCTAGTATAACTTGAAGCAAAGCCAGAACTAGTCCGGATAGGAGTACACCACTGAGTTCCGACACCTGACGGTGGCACTGGTTATCTCCCTCGACAACGAAGATGTCTTCACCAAGTTCATCATTGGATTGCATAAGCAAACTTAGGTCGAGCTTCCCCTGTATAAAGTGATGGACATCTCTAGCACCAACACTACTGCCATAGCTATCGAACTGAAGAACAAGCCTAGCGGTCGATTTTGAAGGGTCCAAGGAGGGATCCCCCAAGTCACACCGAAAGTGCGGTAAGAAGAACGGCGATGGTAACTCTTCCTCTTCCTTTTCTAAAAGTGACTTATACTATGATCATTATAGGATTACAGGTCACATGAAGGACAAATGCTAGAAGCTCCATCTAGAGCTAATGCCAAAGAGGCTGAGGAGAAGAATAAAGTCAAGTGCATGGCGGCGACTACGATGACAAGTGAAGGCGAATGGCTCGAATTGGTCACAAAGGCAGACATAAGCCTATCTTTGATGGTCAAGCCGAAGGCGACAAGACCGGATTGATCAATCGAAGAGGATGCCACAGAGAAACTTTTCACCCTCAATATCCAGATCAAGAACAAGGTCATCGGTGCCATCATTGACATCGACATTCAGAAGAATCTAATCTCGATGAGCCTTGTGCAGAGGCTTGGCTTAGAGATGACACCACATCCATGCCCCTACCTGTTGGGGTGGATCATGAAGGACGTGGGCTAGATGGTCGACCGCCAGTGCAAGCTTCACTTCACCACCACCGATCGCTACATTGATGAGATGGTGTGTGAGGTGGTAGCCCTGGATATCTATCAGGTGATACTTGGTAGTCCATTCCTATATGAATGGAATGCTCACTTCCATCAGTGAGCATAAGAGTATAAGCTCACCAAAGATGGGAGGAAGTTCATCATCAGGTGAGAGCGAACGCATCAACCAATCGACCTGGTGACCACTTGCCAACCGAAGCGGTTGGTAAATGCCTGCCAAAAATTCATGCCGGTGATGATTCATCTAGTGATCTCTATGATCGGGGGTCTTCTTATGCTAGTATTGCCTTATAGAGAACAGGAGGATGAGATGGCCAAACTCCTTGGCAACTACTTGGGGCTTTTTGAAGAGGCCCATAGGGTACCGTTGAGTCAAGCAATGGAGCACGAGATCCAACTCATCTCCAATGCGCTGCTTCCTAACCTTGGCATATACAAGAACTTCGTGATCGAGAATGAGGAGATCAAGTGGCAGGTGGCTCAGCTGCTTGAGAACAGCATCATCAAGGTGAGCAACTCTCTTTGCAATTCATTGGTGGTGCTGGTGTCGAAGAAGGATGGGGGTGGTGGATGTGCATCGACTATTGAGTCTTCAATGAAATTACCATAAAAAATTGCTACCCACTTCCCCACATCGATGACCTCCTCAACCAATTAAAGCATATGAAGGTCTTCACCAAGCTGAATTTGAAGTCTGGCTACCATCAAGTCTAGATCTGTGAAGAGGACACTTGGAAGACCACATTCAAGATGTGGCAGGGCTCCTCAAATGGCTTGTGATATCGATCGGTTTGTGCAACGCCCCCACCACATTCATGCGACTAATAAACGACGTGCTGCAATCCTTCCTCAATGACTTCATCCTTGTGTACCTTGACGACATCCTCATCTTCTCCACTTCCTAGGAGGAGCACATGGTGAACGTCAAGAAGATCCTAGAGGTGTTTGGGTGCTCTTCTCTGGTCTACCTCAGCTTTATGGTAGGCAACGGCGAGCTTCGCATCGACCCTGATAAGGTGCATGCAATCTAGGAGTGGCCAATGTCACAATCCATGATCGAGGTGAGAAGCTTTGTGGGAGCATGCCAATATCTCCAGAAATTTATCTAAAATTTTTTTGTTTTGGCTTCTTCTCTTCATGCTTTGACAAAGGCGAACAACAAGTTCGAGTGGATAAAGAAATGTGAAGATGCCTTTCAGCTTTTGAAGAGGAAGATCAGTGAGACGCCTGTCCTAGCCTTACCAAGTCTTCAGTGGTTGTTCGAGCTCGAAGCAAACATATCAGGTTACGCCATAGGGGCTGTCTTGTAAAAAGATGGTCGGCCTATGGCGTATCACTTAAATATGTTCTCGGGCTCCCAGCTCAACTATCCGATATATGACAAGGAGCTCTTAGCCCTACACCAGATGGTGAAGCATTGACGATGCTACCTCTTGGAGAAGAAGATGGTGGTGCACACTGACCACCGACCACTTCAGTACCTCCAAACAGTCTAAGCTATAGCAAGCCAGACACGTGAAGTTGATGACATACTTATAGTAATACAACATGATCATCAAGTATAAGAAGGGTGTACAAAACAAACTGACAGATGTGCTGTCACGACCTCCTATCGCGGTCTTGTGTTTATTTGTTCTTATGTAGGTCCAGTTGGTGTTGCACGAGGAGTACACTGGAGGAGTACACTGACATGTACAAGATGGACCCTGATTTTTGAGGTGTTTTGGAGGACATCGAAGCTAGAAGGCCCATGGAGTTTATCTTGAGAGGCGGGCTTTTCTACAAAGGCGCATAGTTGTGTATGCCAAAAATAACAGACCGGGTGAAGTGGATTAGAGAGGTGAATACCTCGAAGTGGTAAGCTACTTTGGGGTGAATATGATGATGGCAAATCTTCATCGTTATGTCTACTAGCCTGGGATGTAACAAGATGTGGCCTAATTCATGAGGGGCTGCATGTTGTGTAGCTGTTCCAAGCCAAGCAATCGAAAGTTGGGGCTATTTAAATCCTTGCCAGTTTTGAGTCGACCTTGGGAGAGTGTCTTCATGGATTTCTTAAGAGGTCTTCCAAGGATGCGGTAGGGGCACGACTACTTAGTTGTGTTGGTTGATCGCTTTTGGAAGATGGTGGTGCTGTTCCCATGCAAGAAGATGATCATTGGAGAGGAGGCGGCATGGCTGTATTTTTGGAATGTGTGAACTCATTTTGGATTACCTAGCTTGATTGCATCCAACTGTGACAATCAGTTTCTAACCACTTTTTGGAGGTCTTTGTGGTCCATGATGGATACATATCTGCAAAGGAGCATACTATATCATCCTCAAACTGATAGCTAAATGGAGATCGTCAACCAGAATATGGTATATCTGCTACGAGGCTACCATGCTCAACATCCCAAGACTTGGGATGAGAGCTTGCCTTACCTGTAGTTCACATTCAACAGGATGAAGCACAGTTCTATATTGAAGTCCCCTTTTGAGGTGTGCTTGGTCTATTTGCCATAAAGTCCTTTTGACTTAGAGTTTACGATAATCATTACACTACAGACATCCAAGAAGGAAGGGGCCGTCGCAAGAGCCTAGCACTTCTTAGAAGGGATCTAGCAAGTGCATAGCCAGGCAAAGCAGCAATTGCACAGAGCCCAGCAGAAGCACAAGAAATAGTATGATCGACATCGAGTGGAGGCTAATTTCTAAGAGGACAACCTAGTGTGGTTGCACCTTGGGATAGAGCGGCAGAAGGGAGATAGGAGGAAGCTAAAGCCTATTTGATGCGGCCCCTTCAAGATTCTTCAGAAGATCAGCAATAATGCTTTCCAGTTAGAGTTTCCAGCTTACATGGAGATCTACTTGGTTATGAACGTCAGCAACTTGAAACCTTTGGAGCCAGTGATGCTGGATGATGGGCTGGAGGAGATCTTGCCATTGGTGGGTGACTTGGTCATTGATCAAGAGATGACGCTAGTGGATGACACCATTATGGAGAAGAAGATCATTGAGACGTGCTAAGGACAGCAAGAAGCCTTTTGGATTAGACGAAAAGGCCAACGTCTGAGCATGGCCAAGTGGTTCAATCGGGATGTCGGTCAAGCTGTGTTTCCCCATCTTTAGTTCCAGATCTAGTAGGAGCTTGATCCTCTAAAGAGGGGGAGCCATGATTAGGGATGATCTGAGAAGCTATCAATAATGAAGTCAAACATGAAACCACATGAAAGTCACATGGATTTGCTCCACAGAAGATCCCATGTGGGTTTAGAATTAAATCCATAGAAAAAATTTTATAGTACTGTTTCACATCATATGAGATTTTTCTTTTTCGTTCCACTTCTCATGCATAGTGGAAGTTATGGTAGGCCTAGGAGATTGCTGCAATATTTTTTTGTTTCATTCTATTTTTGAGTCCGATTGTATCATTTTTTTATTTTTCGTTAACTGTATGTGCAAAAGAGATCCCTATCTATGTGGGAGCCCCTTGGCCTATAAATATCTCTTTTCAGGAGTTATATGGAAAAAAAAAAGAGAGATCCCAACAATAGTCTGCATCTTTACTTTTGCTAATCTCTATTTTGCAGGTCTCTATATGGATCAACACTTGTAAAACCAAAGATCAGAGAGGTTTGGGGATGAAGAACCTTATTCAGCTGAATCAGTCACTTTTAGCTAAATAGGCATGAAAATTTCTATTGGAATCTCCAAATCTTTGGTGGAGCTAGGTGGCATGGGCCTATTACTCATAGAGGAAGTTAGAAATGAGATTAACAAGGAGCTTGTTGGGCTTGTCACCCATATGAAAAGATGTTTATTCAAAAACTTCTGCCTTTTGAAATTCTGTAGCTTTCAAGGTGGGGAATGACGACTCGATCCATTTTTGGGAGGAAGTTTGGATTGATATGATTCCTCTTTGCTCTCATTTTTAGAGCTTTATAGTTGTGTTTTGAAACTGATAGGCTGATTTCATCATACTAGAGCTGGAAGAATTTGAGATGATGTATCAAAGTTCAAAGGCCATTGGCTATACTTTAAGAGACCCATTTGTCTTCCTTGCTATCCATTCTTGCCCCTCTTAGGCCATCTCATATTGCAGATGTATTGGTTTGGAAGCTTTCATAGAATGATTTATTCATTGTTGACTCCTATAAGTTTTTAATTGTGGTGGTCTTAAATGTTCCTTCTCAAATTTTTTTTGGAAAGCGCTAACACCTGAAAAAATGAAGGTTTTCTTAGGTTGGCAACAAGGAATAAGCTGCATACAAGGAAAGTTCTTGTGAGAAAAGGTTGGAATATCAGCTCCGGATGTATACTATATGGCTTGAGTTTAGAGTGGGGCACCTACTTATTTTTCAAATGTTCTCTTGCAAGGAGTTTGTGGACAACAATAAAATTACAGCGGAATTTAAGAGGTAAATCTTCTTTGTTTTTTGACATGTGGAGTACTTAGAGAAAGAAAAATAAGAACAAACTTGAGAGCAAAATAGGTGATCAATTATTAGCTATAATATGTTGGGAAGTTTGAAGGGAAAGGAACAATTGGCTATTTCTAAGAAAGAAAGGCTCTGTTTTCTTTGTTTTACGGGACATTCTTCAAACTTTTTGTGGCTAGGAACACCTTTGTTCTTTGAAGGATGAAGACAATCATAAGAGACTTTGGATGAAGCTAGAAACTTTAGCTACAACTGCAACAAATTATAGATAATCTTCTCTTTTTTCTTTTATCTTCCTTCTGTATCTCATGTAGTTTCTCTTGGAACCGTAACTTTGATTTTTTTACCAGCACTAAAAAGGGGGTAGCATCCTGCTACCTCTCGTTTCAGTCCAAAAAAAGGAATCACAATGGCTTAAGTGGATTCCTCTACATGGGCATGTTTCACTTCCCTAGCATCCTGAAAAGCTAATGCATCATTAAACAAAGGTACCTCTATTAAATATTAAACTGTATACTAACTGATCTAACAAAGTTTACAATCACCACCCTCCACATCTAACTGCATGTTGTTGAGGAATGTGTGCATCATTGATCTAGTAATAGTTAGGACATTTCTGCCATGCATATTTGCTTCCATGGAACAATGTAAGATTTGAATAACATCAATGAACAGCATAATTAATTGTGAACTCTCTTTGAAACAAGAAAATGGATATAAATTCGGGTTAAGTTGACTTTGTGTATGTATATATATTTTTTATATTTCTTCCCATCTATTGTCAATTAATGTTTGAGAATTGCTAGGATATATTTTGTACTTGTCTAGTGCAATTGTATAGAAAAAGATGCAAGGATATATAAGATGAGATGAATTAGGAGTTCTCATTTAAGATTGATGTCCAAGAAGAGATGCATAAGTATCATTATTGTTGGAGCAAAAATCCGCTTGCGCCGGAGAAGCTAGAGTCGAGGAAGTCGCGGTCGCCGCCGAGACCTGCAAAGGAAGTCTAAACCGGAGGTGGGGTTGCTCCGGCAAGATCTTCCGACGCTCAAGTCAGTTCTCTGCCTCAACAAGAATGGAGTGCTCGAACGGAGAATTTAGCAGAGTTTTTAGATGAAAGATGAGAGCTTATCGAATAACGTATCTGGAGCCCCCTTTTATAGGCGGAGGGGGCAGTAGCCTGATAGCGACATCTGTAACCGTCTGACAGTGGGTTGCCCAGGGTCAGGCGGAGTTTGCTGCGAAGAGTAGTGGAGTGGACCCGTGGCTATCACCGGGATGTGCCACGTGGAGTCTGCCGCGGGGAGTGGAGCGGCGTCTGTTGTCGCGACTTGCTAGCGGATGGGAGAATCGCACGGTATCCGTACAAGGAAGTGGAGCAGGATCGTGGCCATTATTGTGGCCTGCCAGAGAGTAGTGGAGCTGTGCGAGATCCATCGTAGGAAGTGGAGCAGTGCTGTGACCGTTACTGCGGCCTGTCAGGGAGTGATGGAGCTGCGCGGAATCTGCCACAGGAAGTGGAGCAGGATCGTGGCCGTTATTGTGGCCTGCCTGGGAGTGCAGATCCGTCGGTTGAAGTTCGACAGCGGTCGGGGCTGATGACGAAGTCCGGCTCCCGTAGGAGTCCGGGCGGAGTCTACTTGCGGTTGAAGTTGTCGGCGGAGTCTGGCTCCTGTAGGAGTCCGGACGAAGTCTGTCTGCAGCCGTTGGAGTCGAGGACGAAGTCCGGCTCCCGTAGGAGTCCGGGCGGAGTCTTCCTGCAATTAAAGTCAAAAGCGAAGTCCGGCTCCCGTAGGAGTCCGGACAAGGCTTACCGACAGTTGATGTTGAGGATGGAGCCCGGCTCCCGTAGGAGTCCGGGCGGAGTCTACTTGCGGTTGAAGTTGTCGGCGGAGTCCGGCTCCCGTAGGAGTCCGGACGAAGTCTGTCTGCAGCCGTTGGAGTCGAGGACGAAGCCCGGCTCCCGTAGGAGTCCGGGCGGAGTCTTCCTGCAATTAAAGTCAAAGGCGAAGTTCGGCTCCCGTAGGAGTCCGGACAAGGCTTACCAGCAGTCGATGTTGAGGACGGAGCCCGGCTCCCGTAGGAGTCCGGGCGGAGTCCTCTCGGAGTTGAAGTCGCGGGCGGAGCCCGGCTCCCGTAGGAGTCCGGGCGGAGTCCCCTGCAATCAAAATCAGGTGCGAAGTCCGGCTCCCGTAGGAGTCCGGACGGATCTTACCGGCAGTCGAAGTTGGCAACGGAGCCCGGCTCCCGTGGGAGTCCGGGCGGAGTCTACTTGCAGTTGAAGTTGTCGGCGGAGTCTGGCTCCCGTAGGAGTCCGGACGAAGTCTGTCCGCAGCCGTTGGAGTCAAGGACGAAGCCCGGCTCCCGTAGGAGTCCGGGCGGAGACTTCCTGCAATTAAAGCTAAAGGCGAAGTCCGGCTCCCGTAGGAGTCCGGACAAGGCTTACCGGCAGTTGATGTTGAGGACGGAGCCCGGCTCCCGTAGGAGTCTGGACGGAGTCTACTTGCAGTTGAAGTTGTCGGCGGAGTCCGGCTCCCGTAGGAGTCCGGACGAAGTCTGTCCGCAGCCGTTGGAGTCAAGGATGAAGCCCGGCTCCCATAGGAGTCCGGGCGGAGTCTTCCTGCAATTAAAGCTAAAGGCGAAGTCCGGCTCCCGTAGGAGTCCGGACAAGGCTTACCGGCAGTTGATGTTGAGGACGGAGCCCGGCTCCCGTAGGAGTCCGGGCGGAGTCTACTTGCGGTTGAAGTTATCAGCGGAGTCCGGCTCCCGTAGGAGTCCGGACGAAGTCTGTCTGCAGCCGTTGGAGTCGAGGACGAAGCCCGGCTCCCGTAGGAGTCCAGGCGGAGTCTTCCTGCAATTAAAGTCAAAAGCGAAGTCCGGCTCCCGTAGGAGTCCGGACAAGACTTACCGGCAGTTGATGTTGAGGACGGAGCCTGGCTCCCGTAGGAGTCCGGGCGGAGTCTACTTGCGGTTGAAGTTGTCGGCGGAGTCCGGCTCCCGTAGGAGTCCGGACGAAGTCTGTCTGCAGCCGTTGGAGTCGAGGACGAAGCCCGGCTCCCATAGGAGTCCGGGCGGAGTCTTCCTGCAATTAAAGTCAAAGGCGAAGTCCGACTCCCGTAGGAGTCCGGACAAGGCTTACCGGCAGTTGATGTTGAGGATGGAGCCTGGCTCCCGTAGGAGTCCAGGCGGAGTCTACTTGCGGTTGAAGTTATCGGCGGAGTCCGGCTCCCGTAGGAGTCCGGAAGAAGTCCTTCTGAAGTTGATGATACGATCGGAGCTCGATTTCCATAGGAGTCCGGGCGGAGTCCTCCTGGAGCTGATTCTGCTGAGGACTTCGGCTGTGGATATTTTATACCCAACACCAGTCCTCCTACTTTCGAGTTTGAATTTCGAACGAAGGAAGTACAGAGAGATGGGCACAGCCGAAACCGTCCCCTCGAATTCTGCGCACTGCCGCCCCCAGATATTTTGGCATTAAATGTGCGCGTGCTGGAGTCTTTTCGAATCGGGGCGATATGAGGGGTCCCTTCAAAATTCTCGTCGATACACTGGCCCAGGTACGACGCCATAATGGCCCTGCTGATCCGTCAGCCGCTTTTAGCCGCCCGTCGGGGGGAGTGGGACACGTGCCGGGTGTGGACTGGCTTGGGGGGATTCGTGATCATTATGGCGCCGGATCCCAGGGTCTATTTAAACCCGTCCTCCCACCTTTAGGTGCCCTATTCCGTTCCAGAGTTTCTATCAGTGTCTGCCTTCTCTTCGAGAGCCCTGTTTCAGTGGGCATCTTCTCGAGCCGTAGGTGTCTTCCAAATCATCCCTGTCTTCGTCCCTCTGGTCTCTCAGAGCGATATAGGTTAGTTCCAGCACCTTCAACCTTCTTCCCACCGCCTAGGAACTTCTTCTCTGTCATTATTTTTTGCATCCCTCCGAGTTAGTTTCCTGTGGCCTCTCGTTCGCCATCCTGTCCATCTTCTTAGGGACCTTTAGAGCTGTTGGAGCAAAAATCCGCTTGCGCCAGAGAAGCTGGAGTCGAGGAAGTCGCGGTCGCCGTCGGGACCTGCAAAGGAAGTCTAAACCGGAGGTGGGGTTGCTCCGACAAGACCCTCCGACGCTCAAGTCAGTTCTCTGCCTCAACAAGAATGGAGTGCTTGAATGGAGAATTTAGCAAAGTTTTTAGATGAAAGATGAGAGCTTATTGAATAACGTATCTGGAGCCCCCTTTTATAGGCGGAGGGGGCAGTAGCCTGATAGCGACATCTGTAACCGTCTGGCAGTGGGTTGCCCAGGGTCAGGCGGAGTTTGCTGCGAAGAGTAGTGGAGTGGACCCGTGGCTATCACCGGGGTGTGCCACATGGAGTCTGCCGCGGGAAGTGGAGCGGCGTCTGTTGTCGCGACTTGCCAGCGGATGGGAGAATCGCGCGGTATCCGTCGCAGGAAGTGGAGCAAGATCGTGGCCATTATTGTGGCCTGCCAGGGAGTAGTGGAGCTGCGCGAGATCCGTCGTAGGAAGTGGAGCAGTGCTGTGACCGTTACTGCGGCCTGTCAGGGAGTGATGGAGCTGCGCGAAATCTACCGCAGGAAGTGGAGCAGGATCGTGGCTGTTATTGTGGCCTGCCTGGGAGTGCAGATCCGTCGGTTGAAGTTCGGCAGCGATCGGGGCTGATGACGAAGTCCGGCTCCCGTAGGAGTCCGGACAAGGCTTACCGACAGTTGATGTTGAGGACGGAGCCCGGCTCCCGTAGGAGTCCGGGCGGAGTCTACTTGCGGTTGAAGTTGTCGACGGAGTCTGACTCCCGTAGGAGTCCGGACAAAGTCTGTCTGCAGCCGTTGGAGTCGAGGACGAAGCCCGGCTCCCGTAGGAGTCCGGGCGGAGTCTTCCTGCAATTAAAGTCAAAAGCGAAGTCCGGCTCCCGTAGGAGTCCGGACAAGGCTTACCGGCAGTTGATGTTGAGGACGGAGCCCAACTCCCGTAGGAGTCCGGGCGGAGTCTACTTGCAGTTGAAGTTGTCGGTGGAGTCCGGCTCCCGTAGGAGTCCGGATGAAGTCTGTTTGCAGCCGTTGGAGTCGAGGACGAAGCCCGGCTCCCGTAGGAGTCCGGGCGGAGTCTTCTTGCAATTAAAGTCAAAGGCGAAGTCTGGCTCCCGTAGGAGTCCGGACAAGGCTTACCGGCAGTTGATGTTGAGGACGAAGGCTGGCTCCCGTAGGAGTCCGGGCGGAGTCCTCTCGGAGTTGAAGTCGCAGGCGGAGCCCAGCTCCCGTAGGAGTACGGGCGGAGTCCCCTGCAATCAAAATCAGGTGCGAAGTCTGGCTCCCGTAGGAGTCCGGACGGATCTTACCGGCAGTCGAAGTTGGCGACGGATCCCGGCTACCGTGGGAGTCTGGGCGGAGTCTACTTGCGGTTGAAGTTATCGGCGGAGTCCGGCTCCCGTAGGAGTCCGGACGAAGTCTGTCCGCAGCCGTTGGAGTCAAGGAGGAAGCCCGGCTCCCGTAGGAGTCCGGGCGGAGTATTCCTGCAATTAAAGCTAAAGGCGAAGTCCGGCTCCCGTAGGAGTCCGGACAAGGCTTACCGGCAGTTGATGTTGAGGACGGAGCCTGACTCCCGTAGGAGTCCGGGCGGAGTCTACTTGCGGTTGAAGTTGTCGACGGAGTCCGGCTCCCGTAGGAGTCCGGACGAAGTCTGTCCGCAGCCGTTGGAGTCAAGGACGAAGCCCGGCTCCCGTAGGAGTTCGGGCGGAGTCTTCCTGCAATTAAAGCTAAAGGCGAAGTCCGGCTCCTGTAGGAGTCCGGACAAGGCTTACCGGCAGTTGATGTTGAGGATGGAGCCCGGCTCCCGTAGGAGTCCGGGCGGAGTCTACTTGCGGTTGAAGTTGTCGGCGGAGTTCGGCTCCCGTAGGAGTCCGGACGAAGTCTGTCTGCAGCCGTTGGAGTCGAGGACGAAGTCCGGCTCCCGTAGGAGTCCGGGCGGAGTCTTCCTGCAATTAAAGTCAAAAGCGAAGTCCGGCTCCCGTAGGAGTCCAGACAAGGCTTACCGGCAGTTGATGTTGAGGACGGAGCCCGGCTCCCGTAGGAGTCCGGACGGAGTCTACTTGCGGTTGAAGTTGTCGGCGGAGTCCAGCTCCCGTAGGAGTCCGGATGAAGTCTGTCTGCAGCCGTTGGAGTCGAGGACGAAGCCCGACTCCCGTAGGAGTCCGGGCGGAGTCTTCCTGCAATTAAAGTCAAAGGCGAAGTCCGGCTCCCGTAGGAGTCCGGACAAGGCTTACCGGCAGTTGATGTTGAGGACGGAGCCCGACTTCCGTAGGAGTCCGAGCGGAGTCTACTTGCGGTTGAAGTTGTCGGCGGAGTCCGGCTCCCGTAGGAGTCCGGACGAAGTCCTCCTGAAGTTGATGATACGATCGGAGCCCGGTTCCCGTAGGAGTCCGGGCGGAGTCCTCCTGGAGCTGATTCTGCTAAGGACTTCGGCTGTGGATATTTTATACCCAACACCAGTCCCCCTACTTCTGAGTTTGAATTTCGAATGAAGAAAGTACAGAGAGATGGGCACAGCCGAAACCGTCTCCTCGAATTCTGCGCAGTGCCGCCCCCAGATATTTTGGCATTAAATGTGCGCGTACTGGAGTCTTTTCGAATCGGGGCAATACGAGGGGTCCCTTCGAAATTCTCGCCGGTACACTGGCCCAGGTACGATGCCATAATGGCCCTGCTGATCCGTCAGCCGCTTTTAGCCGCCCGCCGGGGGTAGTGGGACACGTGCCGGGTGTGGACTGGCTTGGGGGGATTCGTGATCATTATGGCACTAGATCTCAGGATCTATTTAAACCCGTCCTCCCACCTTTAGGTGCCCTATTCCGTTCCAGAGTTTCTATCAGTGTCTGCCTTCTCTTCGAGAGCCCTGTTTCAGTGGGCATCTTCCCGAGCCATAGGTGTCTTCCAAATCGTCCCTGTCTTCGTCCCTCTGGTCCCTCAGAGCGATATAGGTTAGTTCCAGCACCTTCAACCTTCTTCCCACAGCCTAGGGACTTCTTCTCTGTCATTATTTTTTGCATCCCTCCGAGTTAGTTTTCTGTGGCCTCTCGTTCGCCATCCTGTCCGTCTTCTTAGGGACCTTTAGAGCCCTCCTTCGAAACTATCCGAAATGTCGTCCGGTTCTTCCGCTCCATGCAGTTCCGGGAGCTCTTCCACCTCAAACCCCCAGGTCCCCTGCTCTGCAGACGAACCTGCGTCTGGGGCTGGGCTCCGCCCGATTTTTGCACCGGGCGCCATTCCATGTTCCCTGACCTCGGAGGAACTCCTTCTGATAAGGGTTCAGTATGGAGTTCCTCCGGAGTACGACCTGGAGCTGCCTGGCCCTTCTGACCGGGCCAGCACTCCCCCATCTGATCGTTTTTGTTTGTACCAGGAAGCGTTCCGTGCCGGACTCTGGCTTCCGCTTCCTCCCTTTGTTGTTGCCCACTTCCGCTTCTTAGACATCTTCTTGGCTTCCGTGGCCCCGAATTCTTTTAGGTTTTTGATAGGATTTCTCTCCTTTTGCCACGTAGTCGAGGTCCAACCGTCCCTCTCCCTGTTTAGGCACTTCTATACTTTCAAGCGCCATCCTTCGGCGAAGGACTGGTGGTACTTCTCCCCCCAGTTCGGCGAGAAGGGGTTGCTGAAAGGCGCCCCTTCTTCAATCCACAATTGGAAGGGGAAATATCTCTTTGTCCACTGCCCAACCTTGAGACTGGGCCTGCCCCCTTGGGGCTCTCTGAGGGATTCTGTCCGTCGGGCCCCCAGCCTGGGGGAGGATGACCTCCAGGCTACCCGGAAGCTTCTAGCTTACTCCGCTCCTTCCCTTCCCAATCTTCTGAAGGAGCAATTTCTTTTCAACATCGGCCAGAGTCCCCAGGATCCAGTGAGTATTCATCTTTTACCTTATCTTCTCTTTTCATGCCTTTCTTCTTTTCCTTTCTCTTTTTACCTCTTCTTCCTTCTCTCTCTTTTTCCCCTCTATTTTTTTCTTTCTTTCTTTCTTTTTTTTCTTTTTTTTTTTTTGACTCTTGATTGATTGGTTTGCTTCTTTTTCTTCTTTCCTTTTCTCTCTCTCTTTTTCTCTTTTTCTTTCTTTTTTTTTTTTTTTTTTAAGAATGGACGTCGAAGCAGCGCGGATGCTTGCTAGGGGCCTTAGGGCCCACAAAAGAAAGGGTGCTGCGACCTCCGGATCGGCGAAGAGGGCCAGGGCGGAGGAGTCGAGCTTAGCTGCACCCGTCCAGGCGGCCCCGGCCATCGACATTCACTCGGATGCCGAGCCAACGGCCCCCCGGGCCTCCTTGAGGAGTCCGCCGACTGGGGCCCCCATTTCGGGGGTCCGCTCCACGGAGGCACCCATAGCCGAGAGGAAAAGAAGGAAATCGATGGCCCGCAGGGCGAGTAGCCGCCGAACTGCCACGGACGAGTCCCTCTGCTCTGAAGAGGGGTCGGAGAATCCCTTCAACGATAGGGACTTGATCAGGCGGCTGATCGACGGCTGCATTCTGCCTGACGTCGTTGAGAGGATCGACCGTGCCGATCCTGAGCAGCGTGCCTGGGACTCTTTGGGGTCCTTCCTTGAGGTAAGTGAATCTTCATTTTCATGGCTATTCGGCCTTTGTTCTAATTCCCTAGCCGCCCTTGCAGATTGGGCACCAGCTCCTCGCCTATATCGAGGCGGTGAGCCGTGCGAGGAGGGACATCCTCCAGGTGGAGGAACGCTATCAGGCCGAGGTTGCTCGCCTCCAAGCAAAGACGGCCGAAGTAGTCACCCTCCAGGAGGCCCTGGAGAGAGAGAAACGAGCCTGGGAGGAGGAGAGGCAGACCTTGGAGGAATCGGCGAGAAAGGCGGAGGTCGAGGTCGCCAACTTGGCCGAGCAAGTTCCGGTCCTGGTCTCGGAGGCTAGAGCCCTTGCGGTAGAGGAATTCAAGGCCTCCGCGGAAATGAGGGACCTGAAGGTCCAATTTGGCCAGGAAGCATTCATAAAGGGGTTCGAGCTCTGCCAAGAGAAGGTAGCCAGAAAATTTTCAGAGCTCGATCTCAGCTTCCTAGGCGAGGAGTCTGAAGATGAGACCGGTCCCTCGTCAGCCGCCACTGCTGTCGCAGCTCCCTTGCCGGGGACGCCGAGTTCTCCAACCCCCGCCCCTGAGGTCTGAGACCTCCAATCTTGTACCTTTATTTCATCGCAATTTTTTTTTCTGTTTGTCTTCAAAAATCATCCAATCAATAAAGTTGAATTTCTTGTTGCGGACGGCTTCTCCTCCCCCTCCTCCTTCTCTCTGTTCTTCTTCCTGCAATGAGTCGTGCTTTGACGCTTTTGCCTTCCGATGGCAGTGTCCTGCAGAAGCACTCCCCCTGCCCCTGGGGGTCCCGCTGAAATCGACGATCCAGCGGCTGAAGAAGGAAGTCCTTCACCTGACAAAGAAGTTAAAGAAGATGGAAGACGAGCTCCACAGATTGAGAGAGGGTCATTCTGAAGCCACCGCTGAGGCCACCCACTTTCGGAATCTCCACGTGAAGGGGATCATGGAGTATAGCCGGAGGAAGGCGGACTTCGTGAAGGAACTCGAGGAATGCAAGAAGAGTGCCAGCGATCGAATTTGGGCCCAGGCCGTCAGGATCAGCACCCTCAAGGTGGAACTGTCAGCTGCGAAGGGGAAGATCGGCCAGCTGGAAGAAAATTCATCCCGGCTCTTGGCCCGGGTCGATGATGTCCAGAAGTGGTCGAAGAAGGTCTCCGACCTTCAGCGACAGCTTCAGGACGCCGAGGTGAGTCACAACGTGCATCGGGTGAGCTGGCGCAGGCAGGTGGAAGAATATAAAGGGAGATTCAGGGCGGCGGCCGACGAAGTCGTCCGTCTTCAGAGGCAGCTGGCTAGCAGGGCACCGCTTACTTCCGCCCGAGATTCTGATGAGCTCCAAGCCCTAAGAGGCACCGTTGAGGGGATTTCTGTCTCCCTCGGGGAAAAGACAGCTAAGCTGCAACAACTGAAGATCCAACTGGCATACGAGCAGCGGGCCGTCGCGGATGCGGAGGCAGAATCCGAGATCTTGAGGAAGAGGCATCGAGAGGCAGAGGCCGAAAGCCAGTGACTTCGTCGGGCGCTCCATGACGCGCTGCAGAAAAGGAGAGAGCTAGAAGAAGAAATTGAGAATCTAAGGCAGTCCTGGTTAAGGGATGGAGTAGATAATTCTAGGTCGGAGGGAGCAGGGCCTCCTTAGAGCTCTTTTCGTCTTTCTGTCTTTTCATGTATTTACTTCCCTTTTTGTCGTTTTGCCTTTCTTTCCTTGGCCTTTCGGGCTTTGTAGCGTGTATATCGAAAATGGAATGAAAAGGGTGTTTTGTGTTACCTCGTCCACGCGTTGCACTAAATTGCCGTCCGCCAAACTTTTCTTGTCGTTTGACCTGTCTGACGTAGACGTCGTTGGGGGGCGCCCGATCGTCAATGCGTTAGCTCATCTTTCTCGTCGTACATGGCCGCAAGCCCGAGCTTGGCCGTCCGGGCTCTGCATTACTTCGGGGATGTCGTTGTCTTCCTGACCGGTGTCGAAAGTCTTTTTAGAGGCCGGAGGTGTTCGGTAGGAACTCCCCGTTTCAGTTGGGACGAAGTCCTTTAGGTCTTTTGGTGCGGTTCATCCTTCATCTGTTTCCGTCGTAGTTCGTCATCCTTCCTTTTTAATTTTTCTCCTCTTCTCAGAGTGAGGGCCCTCCCTCCGCTTTTCGCGGGGTTGCATAGAAGCGAGGAGGTGCCGCTGAGGGGCCTTTTCCTCTCATCCGATCTTGTTAAGCAGCCTAGTTTCGCCACCATCAGCCCTTGCTGCAGAAGTCACGAGTGGAGCCCGGCTCCCGTAGGAGTCCGGGTGGGGTCTTTCTTGGCATCGTGTACGGAGCCCGGCTCCCGTGGGAGTCCGGATGGAGTCTTTCTTGACGTCGTGGATGGAGCCCGACTCCCGTAGGAGTCCGGATGGAGTCTTCCTTGGCATCGTGGATGGAGCCCGACTCCCGTAGGAGTCCGAGCCTTCCACTTTGCTCGAGCCAGGGTGAGGTTCTCCTCCCGTTCCCGGCTTGGCTGTGGGGGCGCGTTAGGGCGCTGTAAGGCCTCTCCCCCCATCCGGTCTAAAAGAATCGGGCCTTTGACTTTGCTCTTGTCAGGACGAGGTTCTCCTCCTGTTCCTGACATGACTGTGGGGGCACATTAGGGCGCTGTAAGGCCTCTCCTCCCATCCGGTCTAAAAGAACCGGGCCTTTGACTTTACTCATGTCAGGATGAGGTTCTCCTCCTGTTCCTGACATGGCTGTGGGGGCACATTAGGACGCTGTAAGGCCTCTCCTCCCATCCGATCTAAAAGAACCGGGCCTTTGACTTTGCTCATGTCAGGACGAGGTTCTCCTCCTGTTCCTGACATGGCTGTGGGGGCACATTAGGGCACTGTAAGGCCTCTCCCCCATCCGATCTAAAAGAACCGGCCTTCGACTTTGCTCATGTCAGGACGAGGTTCTCCTCCTGTTCCTGACATGGCTGTGGGGGCACATTAGGGCGCTGTAAGGCCTCTCCCCCCATCCGGTCTAAAAGAACCGGACCTTCGACTTTGCTCATGTCAGGACGAGGTTCTCCTCCTGTTCCTGACATGGCTGTGGGGGCACATTAGGGCGCTGTAAGGCCTCTCCCCCCATCCGATTTCGAGATAGTCGGACTTTCATTTTAGGTATGTTTGGACGGGGTTCTCCCCCGTTCCCAGCATAACTTTGTTTCAAGCGTTTGGAGGGGTCATATCTAGTCGTAATAAATCTACGCCAGATGGGAAGAGTACGTCAAGTAGAAAGAAATTTAGATTCAAGGTGAAATCGTAAGTGATACATTTACAGATTTTTCGAGTTCCACGATCGCGGGTGGTCCGCTCCTCCTTGAGGCCCTCCGGTGATGGAGTCGATGGTCTCGATGGGAGGCCGGTCCCCGGGTTGCTCCTCCCTTCTTGACGGTTCAGGCTGTGGAAGGGCCCTTGGCCGATCTCCTCTACCCTCGGGCCTGCGTCGGATGAACCTGTCGAGTTGACCTCGCTGAATGAGCTCCTCGATCTCATCCCGGAGCTGGATGCATTCCTCTGTGTCGTGGCCGTGGTCGCGGTGGTAGAGGCAGAACTTGTTGGAGTTGCGCTTTCCGGGGTGTGTGCGCATCCTCTCCGGCCTAGGGAGCTGCTCCCTGACCTCCATCAATACCTGGGCCTTCGAGGCGTTGAGGGGGGCGTAGTTGCGAAATCTCCCTAGTGGAGAACCCCGCCGAACCCCGCGATCCAGGCTTCTCTGCCTGTGCGCCCGGGGTGGAGTATGGGCGCGCTTATGCCCAGGAGGGGATCGAGAACGCAGTCGGACTTCCTTTGGCCTTTTTTCAATTACGGGCTTACTCGAGTCTCCCGCTTGCCGCTCCCTCGCCATCTCTTCATCCTTCATTTTGAAAGCTTCTTTCGCTCGGGCGTATCCTTCGGCCCGGGCCAGCAAATCAGCAAAATCCCTGGGATACTTCTTCTCCAGGGAGAACAAAAGATCATTCTTCTGAAGGCCACCCTTCAGGGCGGCCATTGCGACTGATTGGTCCAAGTTTCGGACCTCCAGTACCGCGATGTTGAAGCGGTTGATGTAGGCCCGAATGGACTCCCCTTCCCTCTGCTTGATGTTGATGAGGGACTCCGAACCCTTACGGGGGTGTCGGCTGCTGACAAAATGGGCCACGAATTGGTGGCTCATTTGATCGAAGAAAAAGATGGTACCCGATTTCAAAGCCGAGTACCAGTTCCTCATCGCTCCCTTCAAGGTGGACGGGAAGGCCCGGCATAGGATAGCATCAGGACCACCGTGAAGCAGCATCATCGTCCGGAAGGCCTCCAGATGATCAACCGGATCCGAAGTCCCGTCGTAGCTTTCGAACTGGGGAAGCTTGAAGTTTGGCGGGATCGGTTCCTGCATGATCATTTGAGAGAAGGGAGGGTCAGTACAAATATCCTCACCATAAGCGGGGGGTGCATGGCGGAGTTCTTCGATCTGCCGGTTCATTTTCTGGAGCCTCCGGTCCAGGAAGTCCTCCCGGCTTCGAGTCTCAAGGGTCCTCTAGCAGAATGGGGGTAGGGATCTTCCAGGGGTGGAGTCGTGGTCCGATTGAGGGCTCTCCACCCTCAGGTTCGCTTTCCCAGGAAGGATGGGGTAGCTGGCCCAGGTGGCGCGCCCTATCGTAGGATCCTGATGTTCCGGGGATACCTTTTCCAGGCGTGCTGATGCCTGCGGTTGCTGCTGCTGCATAGCCTGCAAGGCTTCTGTGAGGCCTTTGACCTGCTGCGCCAGCAGGTCAAACTGCTCCGCACCGACCGTCGCCGTCGGAGGGGGAGGAGGAGGAGGTTGAGAAACAGGAGGGGAGGCCGGAGCCTGAGATCTGGCCGCGGAGGCCGTGGACCGTCGCGTGGACGCCTTGCGGGGAGGCATCGAGTAAGGATCCCGAGGGGGAGACAGGGAGTGGGTGCCGGAGGAAACGATCGGAGGCGGCTCCGTTGAGCGCTCCTTTAAGAACAAGGGTACTGCGAAGACACAGCCCTTCTTCTAGCGCCAATCCTGTTGGAGCAAAAATTTGCTTGCCCCGGAGAAGCTGGAGTCGAGGAAGTCACGGTCGCCGTCGGGACCTGCAAAGGAAGTCTAAACCGGAGGTGGGGTTGCTCCGGCAAGACCCTCCGATGCTCAAGTCAGTTCTCTGCCTCAACAAGAATGGAGTATTCGAACGGAGAATTTAGCAGAGTTTTTAGATGAAAGATGAGAGCTTATCGAATAACGTATCTGGAGCCCCCTTTTATAGGCGGAGGGGGCAGTAGCCTGATAGCGACATCTGTAACCGTCTGGCAGTGGGTTGCCCAGGGTCAGGCGGAGTTTGCTGCGAAGAGTAGTGGAGTGGACCCGTGGCTATCACCGGGGTGTGCCACGTGGAGTCTGCCGCGGGGAGTGGAGCGGCGTCTGTTGTCGCGACTTGCCAGCGGATGGGAGAATCGTGCGGTATCCGTCGCAGGAAGTGGAGCAGGATCGTGGCCATTATTGTGGCCTGCCAGGGAGTAGTGGAGCTACGCGAGATCCGTCGTAGGAAGTGGAGCAGTGCTGTGACCGTTACTGCGGCCTGTCAGGGAGTGATGGAGCTGTGCGAAATCTGCCGTAGGAAGTGGAGCAGGATCGTGGCCGTTATTGTGGCCTGCCTGGGAGTGCAGATCCGTCGGTTGAAGTTCGACAGCGGTCGGGGCTGATGACGAAGTCCGGCTCCCGTAGGAGTCCGGACAAGGCTTACCGACAGTTGATGTTGAGGACGGAGCCCGGCTCCCGTAGGAGTCCGGACGGAGTCTACTTGCGGTTGAAGTTGTCGGCGGAGTCTGGCTCCCGTAGGAGTCCGGACGAAGTCTGTCTACAGCCGTTGGAGTCGAAGATGAAGCCCGACTCCCGTAGGAGTCCGGGCGGAGTCTTCCTGCAATTAAAGTCAAAAGCGAAGTCCGGCTCCCGTAGGAGTCCGGACAAGGCTTACCGACAGTTGATGTTGAGGACGGAGCCTTGCTCCCGTAGGAGTCCGGGCGGAGTCTACTTGCGGTTGAAGTTGTCGGCGGAGTCCGGCTCCCGTAAGAGTCCGGACGAAGTCTGTCTGCAGCCATTGGAGTCGAGGACGAAGTCCGGCTCCCGTAGGAGTCCGGGCGGAGTCTTCCTGCAATTAAAGTCAAAGGCGAAGTCCGGCTCCCGTAGGAGTCCGGACAAGGCTTACCGGCAGTTGATGTTGAGGACGGAGCCCGGCTCCCGTAGGAGTCCGGGCGGAGTCCTCTCGGAGTTGAAGTCGCGGGCGGAGCCCGGCTCCCGTAGGAGTCCGGGCGGAGTCCCCTGCAATCAAAATCAGGTGCGAAGTCCGGCTCCCGTAGGAGTCCGGACGGATCTTACCGGCAGTCGAAGTTGGCGACGGAGCCCGGCTCCCGTGGGAGTCCGGGCGGAGTCTACTTGCGGTTGAAGTTGTCGGTGGAGTCCGGCTCCCGTAGGAGTCCGGACGAAGTCTGTCCGCAGCCGTTGGAGTCAAGGACGAAGCCCGGCTCCCGTAGGAGTCTGGGCGGAGTATTCCTGCAATTAAAGCTAAAGGTGAAGTCCGGCTCCCGTAGGAGTCCGGACAAGGCTTACCGGCAGTTGATGTTGAGGACGGAGCCCGGCTCCCGTAGGAGTCCGGGCGGAGTCTACTTGCAGTTGAAGTTGTCGGCGGAGTCCGGCTCCCGTAGGAGTTCGGACGAAGTCTGTCCGCAGCCGTTGGAGTCAAGGACGAAGCCCGGCTCCCGTAGGAGTCCGGGCGGAGTCTTCCTGCAATTAAAGCTAAAGGCGAAGTCCGGCTCCCGTAGGAGTCCGGACAAGGCTTACCGGCAGTTGATGTTGAGGACGGAGCCCGGCTCCCGTAGGAGTCCGGGCGGAGTCTACTTGCGGTTGAAGTTGTCGGCGGAGTCCGGCTCCCGTAGGAGTCTGGACGAAGTCTGTCTGCAGCCGTTGGAGTCGAGGACGAAGCCCGGCTCCCGTAGGAGTCCGGGCGGAGTCTTCCTGCAATTAAAGTCAAAAGCGAAGTCCGGCTCCCGTAGGAGTCCGGACAAGGCTTACCAGCAGTTGATGTTGAGGACGGAGCCCGGCTCCCGTAGGAGTCCGGGCGGAGTCTACTTGCGGTTGAAGTTGTTGGCGGAGTCCGGCTCCCGTAGGAGTCCGGACGAAGTCTATCTGCAGCCGTTGGAGTCGAGGATGAAGCCCGGCTCCCGTAGGAGTCCGGGCGGAGTCTTCCTGCAATTAAAGTCAAAGGCGAAGTCCGGCTCCCGTAGGAGTCCGGATAAGGCTTACCGGCAGTTAATGTTGAGGACGGAGCCCGGCTCCCGTAGGAGTCCGGGCGGAGTCCTCTCGGAGTTGAAGTCGCGGGCGGAGCCCGGCTCCCGTAGGAGTCCGGGCGGAGTCCCCTGCAATCAAAATCAGGTGCGAAGTCCGGCTCCCGTAGGAGTCCGGACGGATCTTACCGGCAGTCGAAGTTGACGACAGAGCCCGGCTCCCGTGGGAGTCCGGGCGGAGTCTACTTGCGGTTGAAGTTGTCGGCGGAGTCCGGCTCCCGTAGGAGTCCGGACGAAGTCTGTCCGCAGTCGTTGGAGTCAAGGACGAAGCCCGGCTCCCGTAGGAGTCCGGGCGGAGTATTCCTGCAATTAAAGCTAGAGGCGAAGTCCGGCTCCCGTAGGAGTCCGGACAAGGCTTACCGACAGTTGATGTTGAGGACGGAGCCCGGCTCCCGTAGGATTCCGAGCGGAGTCTACTTGCGGTTGAAGTTGTCGGCGGAGTCCGGCTTCCGTAGGAGTCCGGACGAAGTCTGTCCGCAGCCGTTGGAGTCAAGGACGAAGCCCGGCTCCCGTAGGAGTCCGGGCGGAGTCTTCCTGCAATTAAAGCTAAAGGCGAAGTCCGGCTCCCGTAGGAGTCCGGACAAGGCTTACCGGCAGTTGATGTTGAGGACGGAGCCCGACTCCCGTAGGAGTCCGGGCGGAGTCTACTTGCGGTTGAAGTTGTCGGCGGAGTCCGGCTCCCGTAGGAGTCCGGACGAAGTCTGTCTGCAGCCGTTGGAGTCGAGGACGAAGCCCGGCTCCCGTAGGAGTCCGGACGGAGTCTTCCTGCAATTAAAGTCAAAAGCGAAGTCCGGCTCCCGTAGGAGTCCGGACAAGGCTTACCGGCAGTTGATGTTGAGGATGGAGCCCGGCTCCCGTAGGAGTCCGGGCGGAGTCTACTTGCGGTTGAAGTTGTCGGCGGAGTCCGGCTCCCGTAGGAGTCCGGACGAAGTCTGTCTGCAGCCGTTGGAGTCGAGGACGAAGCTCGGCTCCCGTAGGAGTCCGGACGGAGTCTTCCTGCAATTAAAGTCAAAGGCGAAGTCCGGCTCCCGTAGGAGTCCGGACAAGGCTTACCGGCAGTTGATGTTAAGGACGGAGCCCGACTCCCGTAGGAGTCCGGGCGGAGTCTACTTGCGGTTGAAGTTGTCGGCGGAGTCCGGCTCCCGTAGGAGTCCGGACGAAGTCCTCCTGAAGTTGATGATACGATCGGAGCCCGGTTCCCGTAGGAGTCCGGGCGGAGTCCTCTTGGAGCTGATTCTGCTGAGGACTTCGGCTGTGGATATTTTATACCCAACAATTATATTATAGCTCAGTTTTGTTGGTGGCAGAAATGAGAGAGTGAACACAAAGATTGAGACTCTCTATTATCCTCTAGTTTAGGTGTCAATACCTCAAAATGCTAAAAGACAGCTGCCATCGACAGGACCATTAAGCTGGACTCTGAAGAGAATTATGATTTTACAAACTGACATTCACAGTGTTTGAACTTTCTGATCATATTAAGAATTATTTCCTTACTATTAAATTTTTCATGGAATGATTTTAAGGTATTGCAGGTATACGCGACATGAAGGCTCGACACATACACTATTATCATGCATATACATTTTATTTATATAGTGTTTGTGACTGTATGTATCGCCGATGATAATGTTTTTGGAAAATCTGAACCGTCAGTGCATACATTATCTGATGATACACTTCGAAAGGTGGAACAGTGGAATAGTAATTGTTGCCCAACATCCTGCAAACATTTACATCTTTATAATGCATTTCTTATCCAATAATGAAGAAACATTGGAGTTACCAAAATATTTTTTCTGATCTCTGTCATGGTTGTCAAGTTTTGCTTTACTTGGTTAACTTGGTGATGATAAAGTTTTAAATCTTTGGCTGCATAGAGAAAGCAAACTCATTGCTATGTTCTTCACTAGATCAATTGAGCACTCTAAATTGGCAAAATGATGTAAATTAGACAATGATGGTTTTAGTTACATGTCAGAGAAATTCAATGGGAACTCTGATATAGAGCTTCCAGATCAGGGAATGAAGAACATGATATGAAAATACTGGGACAGGAGCTAGGATGAGGTATGACATAAATATAGAATTCAGAATGCAAGAGAACAAGACAGAAGGGATTAATGATCTTGGATTTTGTCCTGAAACAAGCACCTATTTTGCCATAACTTCATTGGGGCAAGTGATAGGCAAGGTTGATCAGAGATTAGATATCACATTTAATGTGCATTTCATTAAGTTATAGTGTGATTTTATCACAATGTGCTATATCATATTATGCTAAATGCATGCACCGTATTCAACAAATACACAATCTTCATTGATGCTAATAAAATTCTTGCACACGAGAAATGCTTGGTGACTAGTTTATGGACCCACTTTTTTTTTTTTTTTTTTTTTTTTTTGCAAAAAACTAGAACCCAAACCATGTAATTATCTATCGAACAATTTTTTAAATCTCCTCTATGCAATTAGAATGTCATTTTCTTTAAATCATATGGTCAACATGATGCAAAAAAAAAAAAAGGTTAAGTGGAATGATTTCAGTAGCACTGCTTATTGGACTAGATTCGTGGTGTTGGGTGGATGTCTGACCAGGACACCACCTCCCAAGATCCTTTCAGTACCACGCGATGCAGCAGGAAGAAAGAAGAAACAAAACAAAAAAAAAAACAATCAAAATACGTGGATCAGCCACAAAAGGGCTCGCCTCCACGGGGCATGCAAACTTCACTATGAAAAGAAAATTTTACAAGAGGAGACCTCACCCTCAACCCTTGTACACCCAATTCTCTCTCACATAAAGTTCCCCTCACAAAAGCTCTCTCTCTATTGGAGACCCCCCTGAACCCCTGAAGAGCCTGGCGACCGCTGTCCAGGAGCCTCCTGCTCCTTCTCTCTCAGCGCCCTAGCCTCTCTCTCTCCTCTGGTTCGTACGGCAGTGAGAAAACCCGAGCCCACACCCTCTCTGTTCGTCTCAGGGCTTTTATAGGTTTAAACAGGCTTTAAACCTTGATTAGAGAGGGATTAGGAGTCCTAAACAAAGCCAAAAACCCTCTTGGACCGTCGGATCAAGATCGGGAGCCCTCTGGGCCGTTGGATCGCGCTCCGGTCCATGGAATAGTGCCGTGGACCGCGAGAAACGCGTGGGAAATGCCCACGCGGTCCACAGACCGCGTCGTGGACCACCCGGTCCACGGTGGACCGGGGCAAGGGGCCAGCAGCCCGCTGGCCTGGGCCGGCCCCCGCGCGCGCGCCTGGGCCGCGCGCCCGGCTGGGCTACACGCCCGCCTGGGCCGCGCGCTCGGCTGGGCCGCACGCCTGGCTGGGCCGCGGGCCCCCACTGCGCGGGCCTGGGTCGCGCGTCCCGCGAGCCACCGCCTGCGGCCGCACCGCTGCCGCCCGCCGCCGGTCCTCCGCCGCCTCGATTCTCGTGCCGACTTCATAAGCTCGTATCTCCTCCATCCGAGCTCCGTTTCAGGTGATCTTGGTCTCGTTGGACTCCGTTTTTCACCGCGAACCTCGCTGTGGACTCAATGTGGGCTGAATCTTGAGGCGTCAAATCCTAACAATCTCCACCTCGACTCGATATTCGGCCTCCTCCAAACTCTGAGAGCTTCTGGATCTCCTCGCCCCCATGCCCTGGGGCAATCGCCTGCTGATCATGGATGGGCAAACATGGGAGTCGAGCCAGGCTGCTCGATCCCATCTCCGTCGTATGCTGTGCTCCTCCTGACCTGAGACCTGCTCGGGGCATCATCCTGCGGCAATAGGAATCTTACCTTGCGACGTCGCCTCTCGTCCTCCCGAGTCTCCTGTCTCGTGCCCGATCCGCCTCCTGGAGCTCCACCTCGCTCTGGGCTCCACCTGGCTCCCGATGCACCACCTCACACTGGGCTCCCTACCAGGTAATAATGTCCTCTGCTCCCCTTCTTCCCCTCCAGCACAATCCTATCGTCGCGTAGCACCCTCAGGATTCCTCCACCAGCTACCGTCCTGAAGCCTCTCGAATCCAGTCTGCTAAGTGAGATAAGATTCCGCCTGAAATCGGGTATGTATCGGACCTCCCCCAATCTCCTCACTGCACCGTCATGTGTCCTCCAGCTGACCGTCCCAATGCCTCTGATCGCACAGCTCGATCCATCCGGCAGATATACAGTGCTCTCACTGTTCTCCAGGGAGTCAAACTGCTCCTCTCTGCAACATACATGATAAGGGCATGCAGAATCTAATATCCACTGCTGGGAAGAAGTAGATACCTCGTCAGATATCTCAAAGACATCTCCATCTAAATCACTGCCGGCCGTCGCTACAGCAGCCACCGTCCGATTTTTCAGTTGAGGGCAATCTCTGGCTAGATGCCCCAACTCCTCACACCGGTAACACCTGGTTTTGCTCAAGTCCCTCCTGGACTTAGACCGCCCTCGTTGCGATCTCATGTCGCTCCGTCTACCGCCTCCTGCACCTCCAGAAGCCACCAAAGCTGAGCTATCGACACCTGAGCTCGAAGCTGGGTTCTCCCTCCTGAGAACATTGTTCTGGAGTATCGCCGCGGTGACCTCGTCCATCTTGATAGTGCTCTTCCCCACTAGAAGAGCAGTCACCAAGGACTCGTACGAAGAAGGAAGCGACGCCAGCAAAACCAGCGCCCTGGTCTTCTCCTCAACGTTCTCGCCAACGCTGAGAAGGTCGGTGAGGATCTTCTGGAAGTGGCTCAAATGCTCTTGCACGCTCTGTCCCTCAGTCATCCGCAGTTGGTAAAACTGCCTCCAGAGGAAAAGTGTGTTGGTGAGAGACTTTGTCATGTACAACTCCTCGAGCTTCGACCACAGCACCGTCGGGAAAGTCTCGCTCAGCACATGGATCACCACCTCATCCGCCAGGTACATGCGGATGGTACTCACCGCCTGCATCTGTAGCCGTTTTCAATCCCGCACCTCCATGGTGGTCGGCTTTTCATCGCACAAGAGAGCTTCGATCAACCCCTGTTGGATGAGCACGTCCTTCACCCTTACCTGCCACAAGGAGAAATTGCTCTTACCATCGAACTTGTTGATCTTCATCTTGATTGTTCCTGTTTTCTCCATCTTCAGTCTTGCACACCACCACTGCAATCTGCATCCTTGTACCGCCTTGCTCTAATACCACTTGTTGGGTGGATGTCTGGCCAGGACACCACCTCCCAAGATCCTTTCAGTACCACGCGATGCAGCAGGAAGAAAGAAGAAACAAAACAAAAAGAAAAACAATCAAAATACGTGGATCAGCCACAAAAGGCTCGCCTCCACGGGGCATGCAAACTTCACTATGAAAAGAAAATTTTACAAGAGGAGACCTCACCCTCAACCCTTGTACACCCAATTCTCTCTCACATAAAGTTCCCCTCACAAAAGCTCTCTCTCTCTTGGAGACCCCTCTGAACCCCTGAAGAGCCTGGCGACCGCTGTCCAGGAGCCTCCTGCTCCTTCTCTCTCAGCGCCCTAGCCTCTCTCTCTCCTCTGGTTCGTACGACAGCGAGAAAACCCGAGCCCACACCCTCTCTGTTCGTCTCAGGGCTTTTATAGGTTTAAAAAGGCTTTAAACCTTGATTAGAGAGGGATTAGGAGTCCTAAACAAAGCCAAAAACCCTCCTGGACCGTCGGATCAAGACCGGGAGCCCTCTGGGCCGTTGGATCGCGCTCCGGTCCATGGAATAGTGCCGTGGACCGTGAGAAACGCGTGGGAAACGCCCATGCGGTCCACAGACCGCGCCGTGGACCACCCGGTCCACGGTGGACCTGGGCAAGGGGCCAGCAGCCCGCTGGCCTGGGCCGGCCCCCGCGCGCGGGCCTGCGCGCGCCTGGGCCGCGCGCCCGGCTGGGCCGCGCGCCCGCCTGGGCCGCGCGCCTGGCTGGGCCGCGAGCCCCCACTGCGCGGGCCTGGGTCGCGCGTCCCGTGCGCCGCCGCCTGCGGCCGCGCCGCTGCCGCCCGCCGCCGGTCGCCGGCGGTCCTCCGCCGCCTCGATTCTCGTGCCGACTTCATAAGCTCGTATCTCCTCCATCCGAGCTCCGTTTCAGGTGATCTTGATCTCGTTGGACTCCGTTTTTCGCCGCGAACCTCGCTGTGGGCTCAATGTGGGCTGAATCTCAAGGCGTCAAATCCTAACACGTGGGAACATAATGTTTTAATCCAAGAAAAGTTAGAGAATATTATTTTGTATCCGATCGCATAGAAATTGCCCCATGTATGCTTCTAGGTTAACCAGTAATCTAGTATTGACATATGTCCAAATGAATGAATCAATCTCCATGCTTGGGTTTAAGCTGTAAATGCTTGTCTGAGGTTGTCTTCTACTTCATTTCACAAAGAAAATTTTTGGTTCCCACAGTAGATCATGGCTTGCTTCAATCTTTTTGGAGCTGAGATGCACTCTGGCATTGAAACGGTGGAAAATCTTCTGGAGTGTCTCTCAATTTTCTTCTTTAATAAGCACGACTAATCTATTTCCACTATGGATTGCTTGAGCCATGGTCACATAATTATACTGTAGGTTTCAACATGTTGATATCATTGATAATTGACATAATAGTATGCTTCCGGTCTCCTTGATACAAAAATTAATGACCACAAACACTTAAGAAAATAAGAAAATTCTTTTATTTTAGTTTTGAGAGTGGGTTAATTTCATGGTCAAATGCTGCTTATACAAACTAAAAAGATGAATCAAATCAATTGGTGCTACATAGTACAAAGTGAATCATTTATTTTCCTACAAAAATACCCACCACATAGATTGTAGTTGTATCCTTTGTGCTAAAGAAGGATTCACCTTCCTCTATGCCCAACTATCGCCGAATCATCTATTCCGATGAATCATCTATTGCTCACTTTGAATCATCCACCACAGCATCAAAAAAATTTGCTCAAATCCTGTTGGATGCTATTTTGTTTTTCATTTCTTTCTTTTCTTTATTCTCCTTTTGTATCATCTCCTTTGATTCTCTTAGTGAAGATGTTTAGGCTTGGTCTAACTTTTTGCAGAAATAAAAGTAATAGTAAATAATGGTAGCCCAATCCAGCAGCCAGAGCCCCAATATTATCCTGAAGGGAGACTTACGGATTATGCAAAAGCACCATCCAAACCAATTTTCTCCCATCCAATACTGAACAACATGATGAGGGTCACCTATATGCTGAGATGTTTTGCGGCCATTCATACCTATAGAAAGACGAATTGGGTGGCTGATTAGGTGGCCTCTTGCGTGGCTATCTGCTTAGGCTCTATAGTGTGGAGTTCACACTAGCAGTTCTCATCTAGCTAGTTACGAGATGTTCTTCCATTGATCCAAGAATTAATTTTAATAAGTATAAAATATTTGAATATGATACTAATAATTATGTATTTTTAAAGTACTTAATTAATTTATTTTTTAGGGAGTACAATGAGCTTTAATATTTGGAGAAGTATGGAGAAGCCTAAAAGAATAAATTACAAAGTTGGAGAAGTATTTGAAGTATTTTCAAAGCTTTTTCTGTGAAGAGTTAACTCCAGTGAAAGAGAGCCAATCTCTAAAAGTCATAGGCTAAAAATAGAAAATAGCAATTTTCAGATATTTTAGGAGTCGACCCCAAGTTAACTGCAATCGACTCATGAATGGTCTCATATGGTAGACAAAGAGATGGCAAAATCGAATAGTCTTCGAGTTGATCCCTAGTTACCTCAAGTTAATTCTAAGTTAACTATGAGTCAATCCTAATAGATTGCGAGTCGATTTATGGATGCTTAATAGTCTAATGGCTAGTTTTTCTATAGGCTTCTAATGGATGAATCTAATATTCAATAAGTAGTATATTTTCTTCAACCAAATTTAAATATATTTAAAATATCAAATCAATTAAAAAAGTGATTTAAGAGGGAAGAAAAGAGAAAAACATAAGTTCTTGGTAAGAACATTGAATATCCTTAAGCAATTCAAAATGAAAGGAGTTAAGTGCTTTAATTGAGTGAGCTAACATGAGAACATGCATATCAATCATTGAATGACCTCTCATTCATCGAAGAGAAGAAATCAAAGCTTCAACAAGCAATCCACCTCAACTTCACCTTACTCCAAAGTGATCTTTTGTATTTTGCTCATAAAGGAGCATTTGCTCATTGGTTTGTTATTCTCTTATATTATTTTGTTTCTTTAAATAGAAACTTATAAGATAGACTGGTTCAAGTCTATAATTAGACATTGTGTTAACTAAGTCGAGGATAAGGGTGCAAATGGATCGAATTGAATTGAATCATGAGTGATCCCGATTTGATCTAGTCTCGATATAATCTGATTCTTCAATCGGGTCTGAATATTGGACCCTAACCCAGTCCAATATAAGATCGGATCGGGTCAAGTCAGGTTCACGATCAAAGTTTTTGATTTAATAGGCCATTTGAGTCAGGTCAGGTTCATGTATAACCCAATCCTGATCCATAAAATATAGATTCAGTTTGGATTAGTTTAGGTCCGGATTATAAATAATAAAATTAACAAATAGAAGATCTAGAAGCAACAATATTTGCACTACTATCGGACTTAACCAACTTCTTTTATTAATGAATCAATTCTTCACTTTATTTATAGGAAATAAGTGATTGAAAAGCTTATTATATTCAATTACAAATGATGCCAATTTCGAGGAGAAGAATGTGTGCATAAGTTGCAATCAAATATAAGAAATTATAAGAAAGAATAATAAAAAAATTATATAAGTAATGGCATTTGGTTTACTTACCTATCCAAATTACTTTTCAGGAGACTATAACTTTTAGGCAGCACAATGAATGTTGCCTTCTTATAGCTTATGACATACCATCCCAAAAAATCTAGCTTCAAAAAAGTTTATCAGATTCTATGACTAGGGAATTGATCATAAATATTTAAGATACACTTATAACTATCAGAGATCAAGTCCAATTTTATTTACATATGTGAAAATTCAAGAATGTCAATAAAAATTGGCAAATATTGACAAAAATAGTCGAACTTATAAGTGTTTTCAAGAGAGTGATAAGGATGGAAAGAAAGCATTATTTTATTTTGAGACAACATCTAAGAGGCTGAGAAAGGGACTTGAGATAGGTTCAAGTTCAACTGTTCAAGTGAGTATTCGAGCCTTGGATTGGGTTTGGTTCGGATCATTTATCTCAAGACCCAAATCAATCCAAAAATCTTCACAGATCGAATCGGATCAGATTAGATCAAAATTCAATAAATCTAAATGTGATACAAAAAATATAACAGATCTAATTTTAAAACCCGATCTAGATCTATGGGTCCTTTAAAATAGTTTGGGTTGAGTCTATGTGGGTTGGATTGGGTTAGGTTACGGGTCAGCTCGACCTATTTGCAGCCTTAGTCTAGGGGTGATTTAGTCGAAAATTATTTTGATCAATTTTCTATGCAAAATCGGCTGGATTAATTGTGAGCCTACTAAAACAATTGGTGGGATTAATTGTGAGTCTAGTTAAAATAATCATAATCTAATCAAGAGGATTATAGTAAAATTCTCAAGTAGCGAGATTTGAAAAATGGACAAGATATTGGTTTGGTACTAAATCACTATAAATTGTGTGTTTGTGCTTATTATTAATTTTTTATTTTTTATATCTTATTTTACTGTCTTCATACTTTGCATACACTTTACATTCACATAACTAAGTAGTTCTTGAGCACATAAGTATTTAAAAGTTTTTGAAAATCTAATTCATCACCCTTCTCTTGAATTGCTATAACTGAGCAATATCTTCGTGCTAATGTTATAGGTTGTATCTACTCTATGGCCATCTAATCGTGATGTCTAAATTTAAAAAAAAAAGTAGCAATGATAGTAGTAATAGTAGTTGTAATAATATTAGTAGTGTACCCTTTCTGCCAGAAAAGAATAGTAAAGAAAGTTCATTTTGGTGTTTGGTCTTGTTGGGACAATTCAGCTGACTCTCCGATTCTGACTCTTAATCGATCTCATAAGCATAAATTGCTGACTATCAATCGGCTTGCCGACCAACAGTCAGTTATTTTCAGCCATCAACAAACTCCAACTATGATAATCTGATTGATTTCAGACCGATGACCATCGATATATCAGAGTTATTGATCGATGGTCATTCGGACTTTCATAACTGCGGACATATGATCGACATATTCTGATTACCAATATATAGTCGGCTTTCCAGAAATCGTCAGTGCAGAAAGTGCATAGTGGTCAGAACATGATCAGTGGTGGGTATGACCACTCATCCCACGATCACTGTTGCTCCTAGATTGATTTTGATGATTACAAAGCAGATTGAAGGGATACAAATAATTTTAAAATGAAAAAGTCCTTATGCTCTTCAAGGACAAAATCGTAATTTCACTAAAATTCTGATTTGATAGTACCATTTGGTAGAACAAATGATTTGAAATCTATTGGTGAAAATTTCATTGTGTTTGGACTTATATTTTTGAAGTTATGAAGGTTTGAAGTGCATGAGTCGACTCATGAGTCAACTCATGGCACTGTGAGCTGATTGGCACGCAAAAATTCTCCTTGGCACGCTAGTTTTCTGGCTTGGCACGACCTGTGAGTCGACTCATGAGTCGATCCACAAGGCATGAGTCGACTCATGAGTCGACCCCTGCTAATTTGGGCCAAGAATTTTCAGAAACGCATTCTCTGATTTTTGCAACAGAGGTCGACTCATGAGTCGACCCCTGAAGCATGAGTCGACTCATGAGTCGACCCCTGCGACGAGAAATGTCAGCAACGGCTATTTTTTTGCCCGTTTTAATTACCTTTTATGCTTCCTAAAATTGCTCTAACGGCTCTTTATCTGCCTAAATTGTTTTCTCTTGCTTCTAATGTCATAAAATGCTTTAAATGGTGAAAGAAATTGCAGATTAAATAGCAGATCAAACGTGAAATCAAAGAAGAGAAAAACAGAAGAAAAGATCCGAAATCTGCACGAAAAAGCCTGAGATCAACGAAATATCCAAAAAGAAAAAGAGAGAGGATCCATGAGATAATTTGAGAGAAAAAGAAAAGAGGATCCAAAATCCATACGAGAGATTGTGAAAGAGATTCAAGAGCTTTGAAAGAGAGGATCTTTCAAGCCTATTGTTCAACCTTGATCTAGAGATCTTTCAAAGCTTTCAAGAGATCTTCAATCAACAATCAACCTCTTCTCAAGCATTCGTTCAAGCGTTCATCCACCTTGAGAAAATTCGAAAAGGGTTCTTCATTTGAGTAAAATTTTTATTGTTATATTAGCTCATTTAAAGGAGCTGTTATTGTATTAATTTGTGCTCAAAATTTTCTAACTCTTTGTGAGTTTTTGTTCTTGTTTTTGGAGGATTTCCAAAACAAGGAAAGGTTGATCCGAACCTGAAATCGGAGTGTTTTGGGTTTACTTGTACCCGAGAAACAAGTGATCTAGCTTGGGATAGCTAGTGTCGGAGTTTCCGACGTTTTGTATTCGGATTGAATACAAAGTATAGTGGATTGAAATTCCCAAGTAGGAGCTTGGGGGGTGGATGTAGGTGCAAGGTTAGCACCGAACCACTATAAATCCTTGTGTTTGTGGTGTGCTTTATCGCTTCACTTTATTTCTTTATTATAATCTTGCATTCCTGCTTTAGGTAATTAATATTGAATTAAAGTCTTTGTTTTGTTCTTCATAAGTAATCAGTTGGGCTTAAAATTTTTAGAAACCCAATTCACCCCCCCTCTTGGGTTGCATAGCTGGGCAATAAGTGGTATCAGAGCCGGTGCTCTAGCCCTTTTTTGATCTAACAATCAAAGAGCCAAAGATCTATGGCAACCCATGTCGGTACTTCTCTAGCCGAGGGGCAATCAACAAACCGACCTCCACTTTTCAATGGGTCTAATTACACCTATTGAAAAGCTCGGATGAAGATTTTCATGCAAGCACTCGACTATGATATGTGGAGTATCATAGTAAATGGTCCTCACACACCCACCAAGATTATAGATGGTGAGGAGTCAACCAAACCCGAGAAAGAATGGGATGAGGTTGACAAGAAATTGGCACAATTAAATGCCAAAGCCATGAATGTTCTTTATTGTGCACTAGATGCTAGTGAATTCAATCGCATTTCTACTTGTGCATCTGCTAAAGAAATATGGGATAGGTTAGAAGTAACCCATGAGGGAACAAATCAAGTAAAAGAGTCTAAAATAAACATGCTTGTACATAAATATGAATTGTTCAAAATAGAGCATGATGAGTCCATAACTGCCATGTTTACTCGTTTTACTGATATAATTAATGGTTTGAAGAGTCTTGGCAAATCTTATACTAACAGTGAACTTGTAAGGAAGATTCTCAGGTCACTGCCAAGAACTTGGGAAGCCAAGGTGACTGCCATCCAAGAAGCAAAGGACTTGAACACTCTACCTCTAGAAGAGCTTCTTGGATCCTTGATGACTCATGAACTGAGCATGAAGCAACATCAAGAGGATGAAGTCAAAAAGAAAAGAACCATTGCCTTCAAATCCACAACTTCGCCTGATTATGAAACGGATGAATCTGAAGATGAAGAACAGGATGAAGAGATGGCACTCATCACCCGAAAATTTAAGAAGTTTCTAAGAAAAAGGAAACAGGGGATGAGAAAGAAATTCACAAAAGGGGAACAAAGCAAAGAAAAAGAGAAAGATCAACCCCTTACATGCTACGAGTGCAAGAAGCCGGGACATTTCAGATCCGAATGTCCACAACTGAAAAAAGGTCCCAAAAAGTTCAAAAAGAAGGCAATGATGGCGACTTGGAGTGCGAGTGATGACTCAAGCTCCGACGAGGAAACCTCAACAGAACAAGCCAATCTGTGTCTGATGGCACATGAAAATGAGGTAACTTCTGAATTCACTAGTGAATTCACATTTGAAGAATTGCATGAAGCTTTCTATGACTCAATTGATGAATTAAAGAAACTAGGGAAGAAAAACAAAGAACTGAAATTGGAAAATCAGTTCTTAGTGAAACAAGCTGAAATTCTTTCAATTGAAAAACTCACCTTGAGTCAAGAAAATCAAAACTTAAAGGATGAAATTAACAAGCTGAAATCTATAATAGATAAGTTCACATTAAGTTCAAACAAACTAAATATGATCCTTGAAAATCAGAAAGCTATATATGATAAGGCTGAACTTGGCTATAAACCTCTGAAGAAACAAAAGTTTCTGAAGGATATTTATGTAAATTATTCAGGTAACAAGTCTACAAATATTACTTGTTTCAAATGTGGTAGAATAGGACATAAATCATACACATGCCTTAAATCTACCAATACAATTATAAAGAAAATATGGGTTCCAAAAGGAACCATTCTGACTAACCCAAAAGGACCCAAGAAAGCTTGGGTACTTAAGACAGAGACTTGACCTTTGCTTGCAGGTGTGTCTAGCATCCCAAGAAGAAAACAGGAAATGGTATCTTGACAGTGGATGCTCGAGACACATGACTGGTGATGAATCACAATTCATCACGCTTGATGCTAAGGATGGAGGGATGGTCACCTTTGGAGATAATGGCAAAGGAAAGATCATCGGGATAGGTAACATTGGTATCACTCCCTCCAAATACATTGAGAATGTTTTACTAGTTAAAGGTTTAAAGCATAACTTACTTAGCATTAGTCAATTCTGTGATAAAGGGTATAAAGTAATTTTTGAATCATCTGTTTGCATTGTGACTAGTCCTATTAACGATGGCATTAAATTTATAGGACATAGGCATGGCAATGTTTATATGATATATTTGAATGACTTAGCCAAATTAGACATGCAATGCCTAGTCTCCTTGAATGCTAAAATCAATGAGACTAGTTGGCTGTGGCATCGTAGACTTGCACATATCAGCATGCATTCTCTTTCAAAATTAATTAAGAAAGATTTAGTTCTCGGTTTGCCAAAACTGAATTTTGAAAAGGATAGAATCTGTGATGCATGCCAATTAGGTAAACAAACTAGAGTATCATTTAAATCCAAAAATACTGTTTCAACTTCTAGACCATTAGAGCTGTTACATATGGACTTATTTGGACCAACAAGAACCACCAGTCTAGGAGGAAAAAGATATGGCTCTGTAATTATAGATGATTACTCTCGTTTTACTTGGGTTTTCTTTTTGGCTCACAAAAATGAAACTTTTCATATTTTCACTAAATTTCATCGAAAAGTCTCTAATGAAAAAGGATTTTCAATTCAAAATATTAGAAGTGATCATGGAACTGAATTTGAAAATCAAGATTTTGAAAATTTTTGTGATGAAAATGAAATTGGCCATAACTTCTCTGCTCCTAGGACACCCCAACAAAATGGAGTAGTTGAAAGAAAAAACAGAACCTTAGAAGAAATGGCCCGTACCATGCTTTGTGAAAGAAACCTTCCAAGATATTTTTGGGCGGAAGCTATTAACACAGCATGTTACATTTTAAATCATGCTTTAACTAGACAATTTTTAAAGAAAACCCCCTATGAACTTTGGAAAGGAAGAAAACCAAATATTGCATATTTTCATGTCTTTGGTTGCCGATGTTTTGTATTAAATAATGGAAAAGAAAAACTTGATAAATTTGATGCAAAATCAGATGAAGCAATCTTTTTAGGTTACTCCTCCACTAGTAAAGCATTTAGAGTTTTCAACAAAAGAACTTTAGTAGTTGAGAAGTCCATACATGTTGTTTTTGATGAATCTAACGATCTTCCTTCAAGGAAGAATGAGGGTGTTGATGATGCAGAGCCACTAATAGAAGGTATGAAGGAGATCACTCTGAAAGACTCAGCAACTCCAGAAGACAAGGATCAAGAAGATAAACAAGATGAGAGAAGTGAAGAAATTCAAGAACAACCTCAAGGTACAAATGACCTACCCAAGGAATGGAGGTATGTTCACAACCACCCTAAGGAGTTAATTATCGGTGATCCTATGCATGGGGTAAAAACACGTTCTTCACTTAGAGATGTACTTAATCATTGTACTTTTGTATCTCAACTTGAACCTAAAACTTTTGAAGAAGCTGAAAATGATCATAACTGGATTAATGCTATGCAAGAGGAACTTGATCAATTTGAAAGAAATAATGTTTGGACCTTAGTATCAAGACCTAAAGATTATTCAATAATTGGCACAAAATGGGTCTTTAGAAACAAATTAGATGAGCATGAAAATGTAATTAGAAATAAAGCAAGACTGGTTGCTAAGGGATATAATCAAGAAGAAGGAATTGATTTTGATGAAACCTTTGCACCTGTTGCTAGATTAGAAGCTATTAGACTTCTACTTGCATATGCTTGCTTTATGAATTTCAAGTTATTTTAAATGGATGTTAAAAGTGCATTTTTAAATGGATATATCTCTGAAGAAGTATATGTAGAACAACCCCCTGGATTTGAAAATCATGCTTTTCCTAATCATGTCTTTAGATTAAATAAAGCTTTATATGGATTAAAACAAGCACCTAGAGCATGGTATGAAAGGCTAAGCAAATTTCTACTATATAATGGTTTTTCAAGAGGCAATATAGATACAACCCTATTTATTAAAAGAAATCAAAATGATATGCTAATTATTCAAATTTATGTTGATGACATAATTTTTGGGTCTACTAATGAATCCCTTTGTCAAGACTTCGCTAAGCTTATGCAGGGGGAGTTCGAGATGAGCATGATGGGAGAACTCACCTTCTTCCTCGGACTCCAAATCAAACAATCAAAAGAGGAAATCTCCATCACCCAAAGCAAGTACACCAAGGAACTACTCAAAAGATTTGGAATGGAGAACTGCAAACCAATTGGCACACCAATGAGTCCCTCATGTAAGCTTGACAGGATGATGAAGGTAAAAGCGTAGACTTAAAATACTATAGAGGTATGATTGGCTCATTATTATATTTAACTGCAAGTAGGCCTGATATAATGTTTAGTGTTTGCTTATGTGCTATATATCAATCTAATCCTAAAGAATCTCATTTGAATGCTGTTAAAAGAATCCTTAGATACTTAAATGGTACTCAAACTCTAGGGTTATGGTACTCTAAGGACTCACAAATTAATTTATTAGGATATTCAGATGCTGATTTTGCTGGATGTAAATTAGATAGAAAAAGCACAAGTGGAACTTGCCAATTTCTTGGAGTTAACCTAATCTCATGGTTTAGCAAGAAACAAAATTTGGTGGCACTGTCTACGGCTGAGGCCGAATACATTGCAGCCGAAAGTTGTTGTGCTCAAATCTTGTGGATTAAGCAACAACTCGAAGACTTTGGAATCAAACTTAATGAAACATCAATAAGATGTGACAACACAAGTGCCATAAATCTATCTAAAAATCCAATTCAACATTCAAGATCCAAACATATTGAAATAAGACATCATTTCATAAGAGAACATGTTCAAAATAAAAATATAATTCTTGAATATGTTTGCACTGAGAATCAATTAGCTGATATCGTTACAAAGGTCCTTAGTGAGGATAGATTCTGTGAAATTAGGAGAAATCTAGGAATTCTAGATCCATTTGCCTAAAATTTTTCAATTTCCAAAGAATTGATTAGAGCTCAAGTTTCAACATCTATCCTGGTCACAAAAGCTCAAATTTATCATTCTAAAAATTTATCATTGAGCAAAATTCCTTCACTCAAAATTTCAAATTTTTTTGGAATTTATTCACATTTTTTCTGATTTTCTGAACTTCATGAGTCGACCCCCATGAGTCAACTCAATGGCAAACTTGTAAATCCCACCAACTTTCAACGGGTTCATTGTTTTTATAAGGGTTACTGTTTGTGAGACGACTCATATTCCCATCGTTCTTCTTCCAAAAGCCGTCTTCTCCAACTCTTCTTGCTCCAAATCCAAGGATTAATTTTGAGGCAATTCTCCCTCCTCCTCTCCACCAAAAATCGCCTCCTTCAAAAGGATTTTATGTGCTTTCTCGCTTTGCTTGGCGCGGTTGGAACGTGCCCTAGCACTTTACCGAACTCCCAAAATCCACTTCTTTTCTCCACCAAAATCCTTCGTCACTTTCTTGTGATCCCTCCTCCACTCAATTCAAGTCTTCTTGTCTGCTACTTTAGTGGATATGGCTCCAAAGATGAAGCTTCCCCAAAGAAGAAAATCAATCCGTGAGCCTGAAGAAGTTATCCGAAAGAAAAGGCATGCTCAGTCTTCAACTGCTCCCACTCCAGTTTCAGTACCTACTCAAGGTCCCTCTCAATCCTCCATAAGCCCCAGTGTAAATCCTCTTTCTGATAGAAAAGTAGAAATCGGGAAAAATATAGATTTTCGGTTCTTTGAGAGAGAAGGCTTTACTTTTGCAAGTAAAATTAAAAATCAAGGATGGAAACTCTATTGCTCTCTTAAGGAAGTCACCTATGTTGACCTAGTAAGAGAATTCTACCAGAATCTACATTATGGAAACGGGTCAGTGACTTCAACTGTAAAGGGAATTGATATCTGCTTGGATTCTAGGATATTGAGAGAAATACTTTAGTTGCCTAGTGAAGGATATTCATATATGGAACTCCCAATTAAAGAAGAGGGGATCAGAATGATCTTAGGAGAAACTTATTCAGGAAGTTTAAACAAGTTAGAAGCAAAGATTTTGTCCATTGAGATGAGGGTGCTGCATCAGATAGTTTCAAAGCTCTTCCTTCCTAGGAGTGGTAGACATGACTTACTTTTCAGCAGAGATGTATGTGTCATGTTTCATGTCATCACTCAGACCCCCCTGAACCTCCCTGCACTTATGATAGAGGCCATGAGAGAAATTTTGAACAGATCCAAGGCACACTTGCCTTATGGTATGGCCCTTACTAGAGTATTTAGGAGGTTTGGAGTTAGCTGTGAGGGGGAGGCACCTACCAAACTCTCACATGTGGACACTTTCAACCAACACAGCCTGCACCGAATGGGAATTACAAAGACTGTTGGTGGTTGGATCAAGGGCTCTGAAGAAAGAACTGAGGATAGAGCTGAAACAAGAGCTGAAGACAGAATCGAAGGCAGAGTAGAAGAAGAAGGTCCATCTTCTCCTGTACATGACTTCAGGGCAGCTTCACCAGATACCCAGTTCATTCCTGATACTGAGGCTGGCCCTTCAGAGTTTACTAGGATGCCCACATCAGTGTATCAGCCAGAGAGCAGAGCACCTCATTCAGAGTTCAGACTGGCTGACGATCAGATCGAGCATATATCTCAGCGTGTGGCTTCTTTGCTGTCTAGTCAGTGGGGTAGTACTTCTTTTGCACCTAGAGCCACCTCTTCTGATCAGACCATTACTCCCCACATCTCCACTGTGTTTCAGATGATATCAGATCAGTCCATCAGGATCCAGCAGCTTGAGGACACAGTCTGGAGACTTACTGGCAGAGTTCTTGACTTGCAGGGGCAAGTCCTTGCTTTGGCCCATCTCCAGCCACAGGAGTCTACTATTGAGGTCACAGACCTCACTGCAGAGGCTGGCAGGCTCAGAGGAGCACTAGAAGGTGGATATGAATTACTAAGGAAAGAGATCCGAGGATCGAGTGAGCATGCTACCACTCAGTTCACTGCTCTACTTCAATCTGTTTCCAGAGCACTGAACGTACTTGATTCTATCAGACTCATGGTATCAGCCCTAGCATCTCAGCGTTCTCAGCCACCCAGTTCATCTCGCTCTCCCACTCGTGGCAGAGGCAGACGGGGTAGAGGACGCACTTCTGATCCATCATCTCCTCACCCTATCTCTGATGACTCCGATCATTGACTTATCTTGATCTTTACTAGATCCTAGGTGTTAGTATCTTGTTCTAGGATCTATACCTTGGGGCCATGTATTGACAATTAGCTGGTTGAATTTTATTTTTTAAGAATTATGTATTGAAACAATTATGATATTAATGGAATCATCTTTTACCTATATGATATTGATCATATTTTGGTTATATATATTCTCCTTGTTGAAATATTGTCTTCTCTTTGTTGTTGTTTGCTGTTGATAATTGCTATATTAAGGGGGAGCAAACATCTGTGATATACTCTAAAAGGGGAGAAATTAAAGAATATTTCTAAAAAAAAAAAAAAAAAAAAAAAAAGGAGAATAGTTAACCATGTCTGATGATGTCAAAAAGGGGAAGAAAGTAAACAATTAAACAAAAAGCAAGCAACTCATTAAAAGCAAAACCCTAAATTATGAAAGAAAAAGGAGGAGAAATTAAACAAAAAAAAAAAAAAACAAAAAAAAGAGAAGAAATTAAACAAAAAGCAACTCATCAAAGGCAAAACCCCAAAAGCAAAATTACAAATTATGAGAAATTAATTGAAGAATTTAAAGTACAATGCTAAGTACAATGCAATTATGTAACTTTTAAATTACTTCTTTACATATGCTCTGATTTACCTTAAAAATTTAAATATGCTCTGATATATTTCAAAATTCAAACTTGCTCTGATATATCTTTTGAAATTTACCTTGATATATCTTAAGAAATTTAACTTACTCTGATACTCCCTAAAATTTCTTTTAACTTGCTCTGATACATTACAAAATTTGCTCTGATACAGTGTGAAATTTTCTCTGATACATTATAAAATTTGCTCTGATACAGTGTGAAATTTTCTCTGTTATATTATAATATTTACTCTGATACATTGTAAAATCTTTTCGGATAACATTGTAAAAAATTATTTTTTCTTGCTCTGATATATTAAAAAATTTATTTTTCTCTCTTGCTCTGATATATCTTAAACTCAAAATGATCTAATACTCTTTTCAAATGTTTATGAAAATGGACAAACTATTTTTGCATATGACCATTTATATCACATGCCAAAAGAATCATATTTTTCAAGCATATACACCTATAGTGCATTTTTTTAAAATTAATGTATTCACATAAATGCTTTTGTTCAAGTGTTTTGTCATCATCAAAAAGGGGGAGATTGTTGCTCCTAGATTGATTTTGATGATTACAAAGCAGATTGAAGGGATACAAATAATTTTAAAATGAAAAAATCCTTATGCTCTTCAAAGGCAAAATCATAATTTTACTAAAATCCTGATTTGATAGTACCATTTGGTAGAACAAATGATTTGAAATCTATTGGTGAAAATTTCATTATGTTTGGACTTATATTTTTGAAGTTATGAAGGTTTGAAGTGCATGAGTCGACTCATGAGTCAACTCATGGCACTGTAAGCTGATTGGCACGCAAAAATTCTCCTTGGCACGTTAGTTTTCTGGCTTGGCACGACCTGTGAGTCGACTCATGAGTCGATCCACAAGGCATGAGTCGACTCATGAGTCGACCCCTGCTAATTTGGGCCAAGAATTTTCAGAAACGCATTCTCTGGTTTTTGCAACAGAGGTCGACTCATGAGTCGACCCCTGAAGCATGAGTCGACTCATGAGTCGACCCCTGCGACGAGAAATGTCAGCAACGGCTATTTTTTTGCCCGTTTTAATTACCTTTTATGCTTCCTAAAATTGCTCTAACGGCTCTTTATCTGTCTAAATTATTTTCTCTTGCTTCTAATGTCATAAAATGCTTTAAATGGTGAAAGAAATTGCAGATTAAATAGTAGATCAAACGTGAAATCAAAGAAGAGAAAAACAGAAGAAAGGATCCGAAATCTGCACGAAAAAGCCTGAGATCAATGAAATATCCAAAAAGAAAAAGAGAGAGGATCCACGAGATAATTTGAGAGAAAAAGAAAAGAGGATCCAAAATCCATACAAGAGATTGTGAAAGAGATTCAAGAGCTTTCAAAGAGAGGATCTTTCAAGCCTATTGTTCAACCTTGATCTAGAGATCTTCCAAAGCTTTCAAGAGATCTTCAATCAACAATCAACCTCTTCTCAAGCATTCGTTCAAGCGTTCATCCACCTTGAGAAAATTCGAAAAGGGTTCTTCATTTGAGTAAAGTTTTTATTGTTATATTAGCTCATTTAAAGGAGCTGTTATTGTATTAATCTGTGCTCAAAATTTTCTAACTCTTTGTGAGTTTTTGTTCTTGTTTTTGGAGGATTTCCAAAATAAAGAAAGGTTGATCCGAACCTGAAATCGGAGTGTTTTGGGTTTACTTGTACCCGGAAAATAAGTGATCTAGCTTGGGATAGCTAGTGTCGGAGTTTCCGACGTTTTGTATTCGGGTTGAATACAAAGTATAGTGGATTGAAATTCCCAAGTAGGAGCTTGGGGGGTGGATGTAGGTGCAAGGTTAGCACCGAACCACTATAAATCCTTGTGTTTGTGGTGTGCTTTATCGCTTCACTTTATTTCTTTATTATAATCTTGCATTCCTGCTTTAGGTAATTAATATTGAATTAAAGTCTTTGTTTTGTTCTTCATAAGTAATCAGTTGGGCTTAAAATTTTTAGAAACCCAATTCATCCCCCCCTCTTGGGTTGCATAGCTGGGCAACAATCACATAATGCCAGAACAAATAGGACCCATGTGTCTAACCATTACAAATGGTTACCAACAACTCATCTATAAAAGGAGGTAAATGAACAGTATTTGGTAAGACAATTCTGAGCTGATACTCTATCACTTTGAATACTCTATCTACTATTCACCACTCTCCACTGACTTAGGCATCAGAGTATCCCCACCGAACACAATTTTGATCAATGTGAATTTCTTTTGCAAGTGCTCTTCTCCGATAACGGGCACAATAGGGGGTTGGTTGCAGCAGATTGGCACACCAGGTAGGGGAGCAGAATACGAGCGATCATGGTAAAGCCTAGAGCTTAAAATTTTATAGGATCCACAAGATAATTTTTCCATCAAGAAGATCTTTCTCTCCTACCTCCATTGGCAAAGCCCAGCTCTTTGCATCCTGTAGTCACTACGAACGCATTAATTGTAGCTCTAATGCAGTAAATAAAATGTTGATAGAGACGATCCACAGTCTCCAACAACAATAAACACAGCAACAATAGTAACCATCGGTGAAGGAGCTGGTAGCTCATTCAGTGCCATCCAAGCACAATTGCCGTCCTCTACGGCACTCACCTTCTTCTTCTTTAGAATGATGACTATCTCGATATTCTCATTGAGTCGAGCAACTGTATTCTCGACATTCTCATCATGCTGCTCATCCTTCATGACGATCTCCTTCTCCTTCTCATATGCATAGTATCAAGAAAAAAAAGAGGCTGCGTGTACCTTCTGCTTCTCCATCCTCGAGTTCTTCAAGAGATTCTATCTTTGAATTTTTCCAGCAACGGTGGCTCGACGACTACGAGCACAAGTTCAAAGAGATTGACTGTCAACTTGCCCGACTTCAAGTGAAAGATCAGAAGTCTTCCAATGACTATGACTTTCACACTGTCCAACCTCTATCTCAATATATCTTGGACGAGTCAATCCCGTTTCGATTCAAGATGCTATAGATGGAGCCATATGACGGCTCCACTGATCCAATTGATCATTTGGAGAGCTATAAGGCTCTTATGATAATCCAGAGGGCAACCGACGCCCTCTTATATATTGACTTTCCAGTAACTATTCGAAAGATTGTTTGAGTCTGGTATTCTGAACTTCAACTGGAGAGCATAAATTTCTTCGAGCAACTCGAGCATGTCTTTGTGGCCTATTTCAGTATTAGCTGAAAGATGCCACAGATATCAGATAGTCTCTTCTCCATCAAGCAAGATGAGATAGAGACATTGAGAGATTTTATGGCTCATTTTAACACAACTATCTTGAGGTCAAGGACCTCAATGAAGATATGGCCATCTTGACCATGAAGAAAGATATGAGGAGATCCAGATTTTCCTACTCTCTGGATAAGACTCTTCTCCGAACCTATGCTGAACTCTTAGAGCATGCATACAAGTATATTCGCATGGATGAAGGTGCCTCTGACTGACGTCAGACAAAAAAAAAAGATCAAAAAATAAAAAAATAAAAAAAAAGTGGAGCTCCGACCGAATTAAGTCAGACGATGATCAATAAGGGAGCTTCACTCCGTCAATGGAGTCCAAGGTCGAACCACTACGACAGTAGGTATAACTCATATACTCCTCTTTCTGCTTTCTGTACATAAATCTTAATGGAGATCGAGGGGGAGGAGTATCTTTGATATCCCTCATCGATGAAAGCACCACCGAAGAGTTATGACAAGAAGAAGTATTGTCAGTTTCATCATGATCACGATCACGATACCAAATAATGTATTTAACTCAAGGATGAAATAGAGGCCCTGATCTAATGTGGCTACCTCAAAAAATTTCGAAGAGATTATCCAACTCAACCTCCCATCGACCAACAGCCTCAGCCATAAGCTAAAGAAACGATCAATAATCTGCCAATGGTAGGAGTGATCAACATGATCTCTAGATGATCGAAGGACTGGGGGACAACTTCTGAAGAAGAGTTGATGAAAAAATGATGACTTGATAATGTAATCTCTTTTTCGAAAGATGATGTTCGAAAAATACAAACCTCCATGATGATGCTGTCATCGTCTCGACGATGATAGCAAACTATGATGTAAAAAAAATTTTAGTTGATAATGGATGCTCAACTGATGTTCTCTTTTACTCAATTTTTTTCGAATGCGATTACCGACTGACCAACTCAGAAGAGTCTCAACGTCATTAGTCGGTTTTACTGCAGATGTAGTTATCATAGAAGGAGAAATTACTTTTCCACTAACCACAGGAATAGATCTATAATAAAATACTATTCTTTTGACATTCACAATCGTCTGAGTTCATTGGCTTACAATGCCATACTTGGATGACCTGGACTTAATACCCTGAGAGCAGTAATCTCAACATATCATTTATTGATTCGATTTCCAACAAAAAATGGAGTCGAAGAAATACATAGAGATTAACAACTTACTCGATGTTGCTTCATAGTCTCTACAAAGAATAATCAATCTAAAAACTCTTTGTCCGTCGATAAATTAGACCAAAAAGAAAATAAAGAAATGGGTGAACCAGCCGAGCAACTGATCTCTATCCTGTTAAAAGAAGAAGATCCTGAGAAGACGGTCCAAATTAGATCGCAATTGTCTGATCCGAAGCGGCAACAACTGGTGAATCTATTAAGAGCAAATGCCGATATTTTTGTTTGATCAGTAACTGACATGCCAAAAATTTTTTGGGAAGTAATAACCCATCAGCTGAATATTGATCCTAAAGTTAGGCTGGAAAGACAGAAGAAAAGATCTTTTACTTCTAAAAGGCAGATGATCATCGACGAAGAAGTCAATAAGCTCCTTGCGATTGGCATCATCAGAGAGGTTAATTATCTCGATTGGCTCGCCAATGTAGTGATGATGAGAAAATTCAATGAGAAATAAAGAATCTGTATCGACTATATGAATTTAAATGAAGCTTGTCTGAAGGATAGTTTTTTCTTATCAAAGATCGACCAACTTGTTGATGCGACTTCGAGACATCGACTTTTGAGCTTTATGGATGCCTTCACGGGCTACAATCAGATTTGGATGGCATCTGAAGATGAGAAACATACTATCTTCATAACCGACAAAGGTATCTACTGTTACAAAGTAATGCCATTCGATTTAAAGAATGTCGGAGCTACTTATCAATGGCTAGTCAACAAACTATTTAAAACACAAATAAAACGTAATATGAAAGTCTATATTGATGATATGCTGATGAAAAGCTCTCAAATTTTTAATCATGTTCGAGATTTGAAAGAAGCCTTCGATACACCTCGACGATATCAGATAAAATTGAATCCGACTAAGTATGCATTCGGGATAACTTTTGAAAAATTTTTCAAATTTCTCATGTCGCAATGAGGAATTGAAGCTAGTCCCGAAAAAATAAAGGCTATTATCAATATGAAGCATCCAAGCTCCAAGAAAGAGATACAACAACTCAATGGAAGGATCACCATACTCAACCGATTTATCTCAAGGTCGGCAGAAAGATGTTTATCCTTCTTTAAGACTTTGAGACAAGCAAAAGACTTTTCATGGTTAGATGAGTGCCAACAATCTTTTGAGGATTTGAAAAAATATTTGACATTTCCACCATTGCTCACAAAACTGAAGGTAGGAGAAATATTGTATCTTTATTTGGTGACTTCAGTAGAGGTGGTTAGTTCGATACTTATCTAAGAGAATGAAAATCGAATTCAACAGCCGATTTATTATACTAGCAAAGTACTTCATAATGCTGAAATAAGATATTCAAAAGTAAAAAAGATGGTCTACGCTATGATCATATCATCACAGCAACTTCATTCGTACTTTCAGGCACATCCAATAATTATCTTGATAGATCAGTCATTGAAGATAATTTTCTACTGACCTAATACTTCAGGTCAAATGGCAAAATAGACAATAAAATTTAGCGAGTTTGATATTCAATATCATCTACGATCATCAATGAAGGTACAAGTTTTGATCGATTTTATCATCGAATGTACCATATTCGATGATAATCCTGAGGGTAAACTCGACGACAAACCAAAGTAAATTGAAATTTCTGAGATCGACTTAGCATCGGTGTGGGTGCTATATATTGATGGAGCATCTAACGCACAGGATAATGGAGCTGATCTCATCCTCATCAACTTTGAAGGGATTGTAATCGAATATGTCCTTCGGTTTAACTTTAAAACTTCAAATAATCAAGTCGAGTATAAAGTCTTTTTAGCCGGCTTGAAAATTATCAAAGAACTTGACATTAACAACTTGAAGGTCTTCACCGATTCACAATTGATTATCGAACAAATGAATGGCAAATTTGAAGCCCGAGACTCCGTTATAATGAAGTACCTTGAGAAAGTGAAAGATCTTATATCAACTCTGAAATTATTTTGAAATCTCTCACATTTCAAGAACAAAAAATACTCGAGCTGATATACTTTATCGACTCGTAACTACTTTATTCAGCTCACTTGGTCGAACATTTATCAAATTTCTTGAACAACCGAGTATAGACAAAGTCAAAGTGCTACAAATCAATGACGAGCCAAGCTGGATGGATCCGATCATCCAATATTTGACTGATAAAATTCTACCTGCGGATCTTTTAGAAGCCAAACGACTACAGTGGATGGTCTCGTAATATATTTTGATGAATGGATAACTCTATAAAAGGTCATTCTCTTTTTCCTTATTAAAGTGTTTGAGACCAACAGATATCGACTATGCACTCCGAAAAGCTCATGAAGAGATTTGTGAAAATCACTTGGGAGGCAAATCATTAGCTTACAAGATCTTGCGACAAGGATATTACTGACCCATCATAAAAAAAGATACAGCTGAACTTGTCTGAAAATGTAAACTATGTCAGAAGTATACTAACATATAGCATCAACAGGTCAGCCAGCTAATATCAATTATTATATTATGCCCCTTCGTACAATAGAGAATCGACATACTTGGTTCTTTCTCTCTAACATCTGATCAGAAAAAATTTATAGTGGTTGCCATTGATTACTTCACTAAATAAGAAGAAGCTAAACTCTTGACATAAATCACTGAAAGTAAGATGAAAGATTTTATTCAGAAATTAATTATATGTAGATTCGATCTACCACATACCATCATCACCAACAATGGTCAACAATTCAACAATCAAAACTTCAAAGAGTTTTATGCGAAGTTTTATATCACGCACAAGCTCACCTCAGTCAGCCATCTATAATCTAATAGTGAAGTGGGAGTAACAAATCGAGCAATTCTACATGATCTCAAAACTAGACTGAATGAAGCTAAAGACCTCTGGATGGAAGAATTATATTCGATCTTATAGACATATCGGATAACTCCTCATATACCAATAGGAGAATTGTCATTCAACCTAGCCTATAGAATGGAGGCGATGATTTCACTTGAGATCGGATTACCAGCAGAAGAGTAGAACAATATAATGAGCCAAGCAATTTTAAATATTGAAGAGCCGACCTAGACATACTTTCAAAAGCCCGACAGCAAGCTCAAGTTTGGATGGCAGCATATTGACAGAGAGTAGCTCAGTATTACAATGCAAAAGTCAAACCGAAGGTCTTTCATTCAGAAGACCTAGTTCTAAGAAAAGCAAAAGTTTTAAAATCTTTGAATCAAAAAAAATTATCTTCAAACTGGAAAGAATCCTACAGGATAATAGAGATACTTCATCCGAGCGCATATCGACTAAAAACTCTCCATGGAACGACCATTCCTCGAACTTGAACTGTCAATAATTTGAAGATGTACTATCAATAAAGCTGTTCACATATATGATATTCGGAATGAAATATTGAAATTCAGAATCATGAAAGCTTCAATCATCTACAAGTTATCTACAAAATGGCATTAGTTCGATAAATAATCGATAAATTTTTACCAACTGTATCTCAACTTTCTACTGTAAAACTCAACTTAAGTCGAACGACAACATCGATAAATAATCGATCATTTAGGATTGATTATATCTCAATTTTTTATTGCAAAAACTGACTTAAGTTGAATGACTACTCATACCGACTTAATTTTAGCTAAGCAGAATATTATGTCGACTCGACCTCGATCAAGTAGAAAATACACCAACTAGACTATGATTAGTCGAAGGATATTTGATTTAACACCGTCTATCAAATATCCAAAAAGTATACAAGCTAAGTCGGCTGACCTCCGACTAGCATACAAACTCTACTATTATTGATCAACATTCAATTCATCGATAAATGATTAGTAATCCGACTGTTGTTCAACGATATTGACAATACAAGTTTAAAAAGGAATTTCACACTTAGAATTTTTTTTTTCATTCATTGAAGAAGGGGTTACAAAATTAGACCCAAGGTCTGATTACAAAATTTGACTTATTGTCCGATTACAAAAGAAAAAAGAAAAAATATTACACTGATCATTAGTCAGCTTCTTCTTCACCTTGCTTCGGTACAACTTTAGTGGTTGGAGCAGATTCTGGTGCAGTCGGTGCATCTCCTTCATTCGGTACAGTGGTCTTCAAAGCAACCTCTTCTCCCGAACTAGGGGGGATGATGCTGCTCAGATCCAAGTTCGGATATAATTTTCTGACTGTATCTCTACAATCCTCTTATCCGACACAGTAGGAGGTGAATTCCTCCTCAAAAATTTCATCCTTGAATTTTTATGATTCTTTGAAATTCTCGATGGTCAGACTCAAAGTGCCTTTCGTCGATTCAGCTTCTTCCTTGGTGGAGGTCGACTCTGTATCGGCCAGTGCCAACCTCTCCATGGTAGCTCGATGCCTTCCGTATTTTACCTCAAGCTCTTCTATGCATCCATCTCTCTCTCTCTCTGGAGCTGATTAATAGAATGCTTCTTGCTTTTGATCTGGGATTCAAGAGATGCGATGCTTTATTGAGCCAACCCTAATTCGGCTCTGAAGGACTGTAGTTCGATCGTCACGCGGGAGATCTCTTCTTGAAGCATCTTCTCCGATTTAGCTACTGCTTGAAATCGTTCGACGACAGCAGTTTTCTCGACATTGACGATCGCCACCTTGTCCATCTACGCCCATTGTATTAGATATATGTCTTAGAAGCCAATATGGCTGACACATTGTAATATATCTAGGGCATAATTTTATACTTAATATATTGATATAATCAATAAAAAGAATAAGTTCTTTTTCATTCAAGTGTAATGTGTCCTTGAATCATCTATGAAATTAGTTTCGATACATATTTACAAAGTGTTGAGAATTAGAGATATGTATTTAATTCCTAAAGGCTTTCGATTATAGGATCATCATGAGGGCAATGATAGATCCAGATAGACTGGTGCACAAATCGCTTCCTTCGAGATAGATGTGTCTCTAATCTACTGTGTAGAGATACAGGACAACAAGTGTGGATAGTTGTTAGAGAATAACTGGCACTGAGTATGACCATACGAGAGATGATTTGAATTTCTATTCAATCGTCAGTGATTGTCTCGATGCTGTAGTTGTGTGACTGATCCTTTGACTTGAGATGGTACTGCTACTCGTAATGAGACTGCTGGAGTTTGATTGACACATAAACATGGATCTCAATGAGCCTTTGTAGTAGATGTCGATGACAGTTGGTCCACTGTAGGAGTGGGGTGTACATTAAGATAGGATCTATCGACCTTGATAGAGAGGAGTAGTCCTATGAATTTAAGAGGCTAAATCTAAAAGTCTGTGGCCACAGCAGTATGATTGGTAGAAAAAAATTTCTATAGAAGTCACAACTGGACTTGAGCTAATCAAACTATCATATGACTGATGCTGAGATTTGACGATTTATCCATGACCTGCCATCTAGTCGGGACTCACGATAGAAAGACTAAATCACACGTTAATTATACCTAGAGATTCATTTCAGTTCTACTGGATTGTCATTACATACTGCTAGGTGTCACTGATAGATTGTGAGAGCTCACTAGGATTGTTCCGGATCGACAATCCTTACTGAGTTAGAGTAGAATTATTTCGATCCATTGAAAAGAGTTTCAATGATATAATGATAGAGATCATTGTACATCTTACTACCATATATAATTAAACTTATGGGGTCACACAACAAAGGGATTAGGTCTGAAATAAGAAATTGAGCTTATGAAGTATCAATTGGATTTAGAAAAAATCATTGGGTTCATGGTAACCTTGCTAGCACATGGTTGGATCCAATTTCTCTTTTCGTTAGGATTACTTATTTGATAAGTTAATTCTAACTTAATTATCTGCTAATAATCTACATGAATAAGATTTATGAGACTCCAATTATTGGGTGTCTAAGGTTATGGATCATATAAATTAAGGGTGCAAGTCCCTTATAAATCTTCTTGATAGTTATTATGGGGCATCACTTTGATTTGATCAATTTGGACGTGTCCATTAATTAGAGGACCTTTGGTTTTCATATGGGGTGTCTCTTGGGTGCAAAAAAGGATATCTAATTATGGGTGCAAGGGCTCCAATAGTTGGCGCCTAATGGGCTTCCTGATGTAAGTTGGATAACTTAAATTAATAGAAATCCTAATGCAAGTAGGACTTGTATTATGAGATTGAATAGGATTCAATCTTTATGCCTATTTAAATGAACCTCTCTTAAGGTCCCTAGAGTATCAAAACCAGCAGCCTCTCACACCCAAAGGCTCTCCCCACGCTCTCTCTTCTTATCCCTTTCTCTTCTCTTGGGTGTTCTATACACCCCTTCCTTGGGATGCACGTCCCAAAGAGTTTCATGCCCTAAAGAGTTTGGATGCCTCTTCATTGCTGGTTTCTAATATCTGGTAGCAAAAAGAAATTCTAGAGAAGAGGAGAAAAAGAAGATCAAGGAGAAAGATCAAGTGTTGATCGCGATCCAGGCTTCATTCAGATTCAGCAGGCTGAATTTTGAAGAATCAAAATTTAGATTATAGAGGACTGTTTCAAACTGATTCTGAGTAGATACTCATAGAAGTCGAATACTTGTACAACTAACAGAGAGTCTCATCTCTTTCAGATTCAATTTTGAAGAAAGAGATTGCGAAATAGATATGTGATTTGATCACAATTTGAATTTCAGCATATATCAATTTCAACATATGAAATAGATCCATATGATTTTATATTTTTATACATGTAAAATTTAAATTAAAATATTTTAATCTTATTCTCTACTGTGGTATTTAGAAAATAAAAATTTTGAAACACATATGCATGCACCAAATCCAGAATACCAACAGCGGTATCAGAGCCATGGATTTTCATATGCTGAATTTTGATATATATATTTTTAAAAAAATTTTAAAATTAATTTTTTTTGATACATGAGATGTATAGATAGATTAATTAATTTAAAATTTAATTTTAAATTTATTATTACAATATATAGATGATATGTAATTGCATGTATAGATCTGAATTTTGATTTAGAAAGAGTTGTAGTCCATGTTCATGTGATACATAGATGCATGTATAAAATCTAAAATTTTTATATGATCTAAATTTTGATACATATATATGATATATGATTATATTTTTAGATCATAAATTTATTTTTAATCCGATCCATGATTAGTATATGGGATATATAACATCATGCTAAGATCTGAAATTTTGTTTAGATCTGATTTTACATGCGTATATATGATATATGTTTGTATGCTAAAATCTGAAAATTATTTTTATATTCTAAAAGTTATTTTTATACAATGAATGTAGATCTGAAATATGATTTTAGAATCTAAAATTTGTATTTGTGCATGAGGATTTTTGTCATGAAAAAATTAAAAATTAGGTCATGTAATAGGATTACATCTAAAACTTTTGATTTGAGTCATATGGATCTAATTCGATTAAGTAATTGATCAAAATGAGTCAAGTATTAAATTTAATTAAATTAATTAAGTTAATGATCATACAATTATTGTTGATCAAATTAATTGAGTCTCATATATAGAATCAATTAACTTAAAGACCTAATTTGACTCATTGATTTGAGCCTGATTCGCTTGAACTAACCGATTATGATCAATCGACCTATTGATGTCTAAGATAAATTAATGAGACGTGATTATTTAATTAGTTTCGTTAGTCGATCTGATCAATTTATTGATGTCTTAGGAAGGCAACGGGAGATCCTCACCGATCTTTACTTATCTGACCAATTTGAAAGATTGGATCTTGAATTAGGTTTCTTCACAATCTGGTTTAGCCCATGCTAGTTAGATCGATCATATGATGACTGATTAGATGAGACCTAAACTAAAATTTTTTCATAAATATTAAGTCCGTAGGTCTTCCACCCATGTAGATGCGCAAGCATATTACCAACGTTGATTGTTCTCGGCTATTCACAGTGGTTCAATTGCATCGAAAACATGCAATCACTCTATTAGCATGGAGTTGCTCCAGGGTAGGAATGGAGTTGGGCCCAATAACTGTTAGGTGAGGGACCCAATGACAGTCTTGCACTTGCTTGTGAATGGTGGGTTGGGCTTAACTAAGAAGTGTAGCCAATAATTATTAGGTGAGCCATATAACTTAGAGATCAAGTGGCTGCAACATGCTTAGTGAAGTATCTAGGTAAAAAATCGCCTACACATCAGTGTGCATACTACTAATAACTGTCAGGGGAGGTGCATGTCATCAGTGGAACCACAGTACCCACTAGGAATCCTTTATCATGTTAGGATTTTTATTTTCTTTCTGGGTAGTGGAGGGATTCAAAAAATTAGTGAGAGTCATTATTTGCATCTTAAAGTCCCTAGAAGTAAATTAAAATATTAAGTATAAAAGTCTAACTTGAATCTCTACTCTAGCAGTTAAACCATCATGTCAGCCTCAAACTCTCTAGCTCGCATCTTTGAAACCAATCATTTGATCGATAATAATTTTAAAGACTAGCTTAAAAATCTCAGGATTATCCTGAACTCAAAAAAGCTAAGCTATGTTCTCGATCAGGATCCCGTTGTGTTGCCAAACCATCCTACTGCTGAGCAAAGAGCTGCTTTTGAGAAGTGGATGGATGAAGAAAGTCGGGATAAGTGTTATATGCTGGTGCCCATGTCAAACGAGTTGCAACGCCAGCACGAGCACATGCCCACTGCCCGGGCTATGATCACTCATCTGCAAGAGTTGTATGGTAAGCAAAGTCATACTGCGTGCTTCGAAGTGTCCAAGAGACTCTTCAACCTCAAGATATGTGAGGGGTAGTCTGTCCATGAGCACGTATGATAGTGATCAAAGAATTGAGGAGCTTGAGAAGCTCGGGCTTGATATGCAAAAAGAATTACCGATAGATTTGATCCTTTAATTTCTTACCAACTCATATAGTCAATTCATTATGAATTTTTATATGAACAAACTTGACTGCACTATTCTCGAACTTGTTAACATGTTGGTCACAACAGAAGGTACCTTAAAGAGTTCAAGAGGCACTATTCTTGCTGTGGAGCGGACTTCTTCTTTCAAGAGAAAGTCTACTGGAAGGAAGAAGGTTAAATCCGCAAAAAAGTAAAAGAGAGAGAGCAAGCCAAAGAAGGATGGTCCAAAGGCGGCTGAGGCAAAGAAAAAGTATTTTCACTGTCATGCTGAAGGTCACTGGAGGAGGAACTGTCTGAAATATCCGGAGAGCCTGAAGACCAAAAAAGGTGACAAATCTTTCGAAGGTATGCTCGTAATAGAATCTAACCTCACGATTTTTTTTACTTCTAGTTGGGTATTAGACTAGCTCGAGTGCTCATATATGTATATCAATGCAAGATTTGATAGAAAGTAGGAGGTTGAAGGAAGGTGACATGATCCTTCAAGTCGACAATGGAGCAAAGGTTGCTGCAGAGACCGTCGGCACTTAGTCTCTTCAATTATCATTGGGAGTTAGATTAGATTTAAAAGACTGATATTATGTTCCTGTAGCTAGTCAAAATTTTATTTTTGTGTCTGTGCTAACACAGAAAGATTTTAAAATTAGTTTCAATAAATATTTTTATTTCATTTATTTATGAAATAAATTGGTTGCATGAGATCTTTTAATTGACAGTCTTTAGCACTTGCATGTTGATGTGAATGTGAACTTAAACGAGCAAATAGTGAGTGTTGTAGGTCAAAAAAAATCCAGAGATGTGATTAACCAGAAGTATTTGTGGCACCATAGATCAGGCCATATTAGAGAGGACAGGATAAATAGACTAGAGAAGGATGGGATTCTTGGTTCTCTTAACCCAAAGCTGTATCCCGCTTGTGAATCCTGCCTTTGAGAAAAGATGGCCAAGTTGCCCTTTGTAGGACATGGGGAAAGGCCCACAGAGCTACTTGCCCTAGTACACACCGATGTGTGTGGGCCATTTGATGTGCAGGCTAGGGGTGGTTACATCTACTTCATTATCTTTATCGATGATTTATTTAGGTATGGGTATGTGTATCTAATGAAACACAAGTTTGAGGTCTTTGAAAAGTTCAAAGAATTCAGACATGAAGTAGAGAAGTAGACAGGTAAACCCGTTAAAGTTCTTTGATCTGATCGAGAAGATGAATATCTTAGTCAAAAAATTTTGAGATATCTTAAGGACAACGGCATAGTCTCTTAGTGGACCCTTCTTAGAACACCTCAGCTCAACAGGATATCCGAAAGAAGGAATAGGACCCTATTGGATATGGTCAGATCCATGATGAGCTTCACTGATCTATCTTTATTTCTTTGGGGACATGTCTTGTTAACTGCCATTCACTTGTTGAATAGGGTTCCTTCAAAGTCCGTTCCTACCACACCGTATGAGATATGATTCAGTAAAAAGCCGAGTCTGGGTTATCTTAAGACTTAGAGATGTCCGACCTATGTCAAGAGACAGATGATAAAAAAGTTGGAGGATAGATCTATTATAGCTCACTTTATAGGGTACCCAAAAGAATCTATGGGATACTATTTCTACTTTTCACAAGATCACAATGTGATTGTGAGTCGAAATACCGTATTCCTGAAAAAATAGTTTATCTAAAATGATGGCAGTGGGAGGTTAGTGAAACTTGAAGAGAAGATCTTTGAAGAGTTTAGAGCTATAGATCTTCAAGAATCCATAGTCTATAAGCCAGTAGTTGATATTCCTTTGCCACCTTATAGATCTAGCAGGATCTTCTGACCTCCTGAAAGGTATATGGGTATGCTTACGAAGGAAGTAAAAGAAATATTTCTTATGAGAGATAGGAGTCATGGTGATGATCCCAATATCTTTGACGAGATGATGTCTGACATCGATTTTGAAAAATGGTTAGATGTTATAAAGTCAGAAATTGACTTGATGCACTCGAACCAAGTCTGGACTTTAGTGGATCCACCTGAAGGTATTGTACCTATTGGACGTAAATGGATCTACAAAAGGAAGATAGATACCGATGGTAAGGTAGAGACCTATTAAGATAAACTTATGGCTAACGGTTATAGTCAGTACGAGGGCATTGACTATCAGAAAACTTTCTCTCCCATAGCCATGCTGAAATCCATCCGCACTTTGCTTGCTGTTGCAGCTTACTATGATTATGAAATCTGACAGATGGATATGAAAATTATCTTCCTGAATGAATATCTTGAGGAAGATATCTATATGGAGCAGTCTATGGGTTTCACATCCGATGATGGTGATCACAGAGTCTGCAAGCTGCAAAGGTCTATATACGGATTAAAGTAGGCTTCTCAGAGTTGGAACCATCATTTTGATGAGACAATCAAATCGTTTGATTTTATCAAAAATAAAAAAAATCTTGTGTATACAAGAGAGTCAATGAAAGTGCAATCACCTTCCTCGTACTGTATGTGAATGATATTCTTTTCATTGAGAATGATATTTCCATGCTGACCACAGACAAAAGATGGTTGTCCAAGAAATTTTTCATAAAAGATCTAGGAGAAGCATCCTATATTCTCAAAATAAATATCTATAGGGATAGATCTAAATGGATGCTTGGTCTGTCACAAAAGCTATACATAGAGAAGGTACTGAAGAAGTTCAGCATGAAAAACTCTAAGAGAGGTCTTTTACCTCTTAGGCATAGATTCATCTCTCCAAGACGATGTGTCCAACCATATCTGAGGAAATTCAGCGCATGAGTAGGATCTTTATGCTTCAACAATAGGAAGCCTCATGTATGCCATACTATGTACTCGACCTGATATTGTCCTTGCTGTGAGTGTCATGAACAGGTATTAGTCGAATCCAAATAAAGAGCACTGGATAGCTGTGAAGAACATCCTTAAGTACTTAAGAAGGACTAAGGATTTGTTCTTGATCTTTGGAGGTGATTCTGAGTTACGTTTCGAGGGTGTATTCTTGTTCGATTTACTCGAAGGGTTCTGAGTAATCGATTAATGGAGGCTGAGTGTGCTATAGATGTGTAGGATGAATTTTGATTTTAATGTTAGTTGTAGAACTAGATGTCATACTATAATACAGTACTGCAAAGATAATGACACCATAGCCCTTGTTAAGGAGCCAAGATCTCACCAGAAGTCCAAACACATAGAGCACCGATATACGTGACTACCTCATGTCGAGGTGCGAAGAGTAGATTCCATAAAAAATATGGCAGATCCACTGACTAAGCAGTTGAGCCAACCCAAAAATGCAAGTCAACCTTGAAAAGATAAGACTTAGATTTGTAGCCAATTGACTTTAGTCCAAGTAGGAGATTGTTAGATGTATATCCTAGAAACAAATATGGCTGACACATTGTAATATATCGAGGGTATAATTTTGTACTTAATATATTGATAGGGGTAAGTTCTTTTTCATTCAAGTGTAATGTGTCCTAGAATCGTTCATGAAATTAGTTTCGATACATATTCTCAAAGTGTTGAGAATTAGAGACATGTATTTAATTCCTAAAGGCTCTCGATTATAGGATCATCATGAGGACGATGATAGATCCAGATAGACTGATGCACAAATCACTTCCTTCAGGATAAATGAATCTCTAATATACTGTGTAGAGACACAGGACAACAAGTACGGATGGTTGTTAGAGAATAACTGACACTGAGCATGACCATACGAGAGATCACATAGATTTTTATTCAATCGTCAGTAATTATCTCGATGCTGTAGTTGTGTGGCTGATCTTTTAATTTGAGATGGTACTGCTACTCACAGTGAGGCTGCTGGAGTTTGATTGATACATAAATATGGGTCACAATGAGCTCTTGTAGTGGATGTTGGCGACAGTTGGTCCACTGTAGGAGTGGGATACACAACAAGATAGAATCTATTGACCTTGATAGAGAGGAGTAGTCCTATGAGATTTGAGAGGCTAAGTCCAAGAGTTTGTGGCTATAGCAGTGTGATTGATGGAAAAGAGTTTTCATAGAAGTCACAACTGGATTTGAGCTAATTAATCTATCATATGACTGATGTTGAGATTTGATAATTTATCCATAACCTACCATCTAGTCGAGACTCATGATAGAGGGACTAAATCACATGTTAACTATACTTAGAGGTTCATTTCAGTTCTACTGGGTTGTCACTACATACTGCTGGATGTCACTGGTGGATTGTGAGAGCTCATTAGGATTGTTCCAGATCGACAATCCTTGCTAAGTTAGAATAAAATTATTTCGATCTATTGAAAAGAATTTCAATGATATAATAATAGAGATCATTATATATCTCACAACTAGATAGAATTGAATCTATGGGATCACACAATAAAGGGATTAGGTCTGAAATAAAAAATTGAGCTTATGAAATGTCAATTGGGTTTAGAGAAATCCATTGGATTCATGGTAACCTTGCTAGCATATGGTTGGATCCAATTTCTCTTTCTATTAGGACTACTTATTTGATAAGTTAATTCTAACTGAATTACCTACTAATAACCTACATGAATAAGATTCATAAGACTCCAATTGTTGGATGTCTAAGATTATGGATTATATAAATTAAATGTGCAAGTCTCTTATGAATCTCCTTGATAGTTGTTATAGGGCGCCACTTTGATTTGATCAATTTGAGCATGTCCATTAATTAGAGGGCCTTTGATTTTCATATGGGGTGTCTTTTGGGTACAAAAGAAGACGTCTAATTATGGGTGCAAGGGCTTCAATAGTTGGCGCCTAATGGGCTTCCTAATGTAAGTTGGATAACTTAAGTTAATAGAAATCCTAATGCAAATGGGACTTGTATTATAAGATTAAATAGAATTCAATCCTTATGTCTATTTAAAGAAACCTTCCCTAAGATCCTTAGAGCATCAAAATTAGCAGTCCCTCACACCCAAAGGCTCTCCCTATGCCCTCTCTTCCTCTTTCTTTCTCTTCTCTAGGGTGTTCTATACACCCCTTCCTTGAAATGTGCATCCCAAGGAGTTTCACACCCAGAAGAGTTTGGATGCCTCTTTTTTATTGGTTTTTAGCATCTGATAGCAGCATATAGTAAGAAGAAACTCTAGAGAAGAGGAGAAAAAGAAGATCAAAGAGAAAGATCAAGTGTTGATCGCGATCCAGGCTTCATTCAGATTCAGCAAGCTGAATTTTGGAGAATCAAAATTTAGATTATAGAAGACTATTTTAGACTGATCCCAAGTGGATACTCATAGAGGCTGGACACTTGTGTGGCTAACAAAGAGCCTCATCTCTTTCAAATCTAATTTTGAAGAAAAGGATTGCGAAACAGGTATGTGATTGATCACAATCTAAATTTCAGTATATATCAATTTCAGTATATGAAATAGATCCATGTGGTTTTATATTTTTATGCATATAAAATTCAGATTAAAAGTTTTTTAATCTTATTCTCCACTGTGGTGTTTAGAAAATAAAAATTTTAAAACACATATGCATGCATCAAATTCAGAATACCAACACGATGAAGCTCGATGAACTTTTGATATCCACTCTCCAGAACGTACATATCGTGTGCCAGCTAAAAAGGAAGGGCAAGTCAAGTCAAAAAAAAAAGTATCGTATTATCAACTTACCCCAAGCATTGTCAGATAAAAAAAATATATTTCGGACACTGTCCGATCTTTCCTACTCTTCCTGTCTGTCGGGAGAAGAGCTGCCTCAATAAGTCGTTTGACCAATAATGGATTGGCTAAAGCTGACTCATCAATCACGATCTGAATATCAAAGAGGGTGGGGAGACCCGTCGATGATCCATTATCGGTAGAAGTAGCCGACGCCTTTCTCCGCTCTTTGATCGACGGTCGTTTGCTTGAAACTATCATAAAATCGATGCTCGACTACGCTTGAGACCGTGCTACTTGTGGAATAGCTTGCACCACAATAAATAGCTCTGGTTCGACCGCAGATTCAGCCTAAACCTCCATAGATGGAGCCACTGATGGGTCTATTACAGTGTCTTCACCTCTTGCCATCTCAACTTTGATCAATGGTACTTCAATTGGAAAAAGTGTTGTCAGAACCAATAATGCTATAACCGACTCGGTGTCGAGAGCCACCATCGATGGAACATTGGACTCGCTCACCGGTACCGACTCAGAGTCACCTCGACTTCTCTTCGACGGTCGAGATGGTCTGATGTCAGTTGCTGCTCTCTTCTTAGCAGCATATAGACGTATATCGACATTTGAGATGCACACTATCGATCGCATAGCTGTAATCAAAAGCCAAAATTCAGCACAAAATTCAAAAATAAACAAAAAATAAAGCGATCGATTATGCTATATCTAAAGAAGTTACCAAACTAAATCTGACATCATAGAGGGCCTGCTCGGTCATCAGCTCTAGTTATACTGAGACTTCCATATCTTTAAGTTGGAGAAAATATTTTCGATCGATGATGTATATCCGACTATGCTCATTGGGGTCAGTTCTCGGATTGCCCCAGCATGAAGGAAAGCCCCAAGGAGATGAAGAAGAAATAAAGAAAAATTGATTCTGCCATCCATGAATGGATGATGGAAGATCGAAAATAAAAGAAAGATCCTTTTTCTGGTTGAAAAACCACCAACCCTTAACTTTTGGATGAGGATGGAGGATAAGAAAGCTTGGAAAAGGGAAGGATGAGGGTTGGTTAGGATAAGATGATACAACATAGAAAAGCTGATAATCAGTCGAATGGAGTTTGGAGCCAGCTGAGCGGGATAGAGATGGTAATAGTCAAGAAGATTCTAGACAAACTTTAGAATCGAAAATTGAAGACTGGCCCAGAGATCCTCGACATAATATGAAACCTGATCTAGAGGAAGAGAGTTCATCTGACCATCCGAATCAGGGATAAAGAGCTAATGTTGCTCCAGGATACGGTACTATTTTCGAAGCCATTCGACATTGAGCCTAGATAAGGAAGAGACTTCCGTCTCCAGACTCGAAGGAGAATCATCGGTCGGGTTCTTCGACTGACTATTTCGAGAAGTTGAGGCCTTAGCCTTCTTACCCCTACTTGCCATTGAAAATGAAAGAACCTAGAAGAAGAAGAGAAGAAAAAACCTAGGAGAAGGAAATGAGAACTCAACCTAGAGAACTAGAACATGACGTGAATGGAGAAAGCTTTCTATACCTGGGGATAGAATCTTCTGTTACAGAAAAAGAAAATAATGAATGCAAAAGTGAAAAATCCAAATGAAAGTAACTTTATATGTATAGAATCCCTCAATGATTTGGATGAAGTTATTCAAATCAGGGCTCCTTCAGATTTTGATATGTGGCTACATCAGAACCAACCATTAATCGGATGGTTCGACGCACCTACCCTCAAAAATCATCACCTCACCACTATCTATGTGAATTGTACAGAATCAATGATATTTGGACATGTGCCTGAAATTGACTAGTTAGAATTGAATCATCTAGATTCATCGGACGTCAAACTATCTTCTTGAAGTGACACCCCAATGATGATCTCACAGTTATCGAAATGATAAAATGGCTAACGACTCTTTGTATTTCAAAAAATCATTAATGTCTGCAGTCGAATCGGAGCTCGAGATAATACATGGTAACTCTTTTCGTCTAACGTGCCAAACCACGTGACAATCCACATGTCAGACTAGCTTGGACTTGGAAGTAGGGGGCAACTATTGGGATAATTTAGTCGACGCTCCGATTTCGACTCTCGATCAGCCTCATAAGCACAAACTACTGACTATCAATCGGTTTACCGACCAACAGTCAGCTATCCTCAGCCATCAACAAACTCTAGCTATGACAACCTGATTGATTTCAGATCGATGACCATCAGCATATCAAAGTTACTGACCAATGATCATTCAAACTTTTACAATTGCCGACATTCGATCGACATATTTTGATTACTGACATATAGTTGGCTTACCAAAAATCATCTGTGCAGAAAGCACATAGTGGTCAGAATATTATCAGTGATGGGTATAACCACTCATCCCACGATCACATAATGTCAGAACAAGCGGGACCTATATGTCTAACCATTATAAATGGTTACCAACAACTTGTCTATAAAAAGAGGTAAATGAACAGCATTTGATAAGATAATTCTGAACTGATACTCTACCATTTTGAATACTCTATTTACTGTTCACCACTCTTCACTGATTTAGGCATGGGAGGATCTCCACTGGATATAATTTCGATCAGTGACGAGGTAAATGAACAGTATTTGGTAAGATAATTCTTAGCTGATACTCTACCACTTTGAATACTCTATCTGCTGTTCACCACTTTTCATTGACTTAGATATTAGAGGGTCCTCATTGGATACAATTTCGATCAGTATGGACTTCTTTTGCAAGTACTTTTCTCCGATGATGGGCGCAATAGGAGGTTGGCTGCAACAGTTCTTATTAGCTTTATATGATTTGAAAGATTACTTGTATTTCTGTAGCTTGTGTTTACTAGTCTGATCAACTTACTTGGGGGCAAACCAAATTGAGTGAAGTTACCCTACAAGATTTGTTACCTTTTGCTCGATCAATTTCAATCCTTAGATCCTAATCTAAGTTGCAGTTATGTTTGGAAGTCGAAAACTCCAGCAATAGTCAAAACATTCTAATGGAAACTCTTATAGAATAGGTTATCATGTATGGCAATGTTGACTAGAAGAGGGATTGTTCCCCATATTGAACATGTGCTATGATCTTTATCAATCAATCGAGGAGGATTGTCACCATGTTGTCATCGCTTGTTCTTTTACAGAAACATGCTAGCAGCAAGTTAGATGCATAAGTGTTCTTTGCTGGCCCTTATAAATCTCATGTAAAAGGCCAAGGTAGAGGAGGGACATAGAAATGTGATTGCATATTGATATGGTATGAAATCAGCCCATCGATCATAAATAGACATATGGCAGGAAAAGATTAGGATTCAAAAATTGAATTCTTGATGAGATTCAAATAAGAAAAGAGATCATTTGAATCAAAATAAGGAGGTTACAGGAATCTTTTGATTTATGCCTTCAAATTATGATAGATCTGTGCTTCGCCATCTATACAAACAAGATCAAGGAGATCATATGGGGACAAGCTCCAAAAAAAAGAAAAATTTATAGCTTAAAGATCCTATGGTGAGAGGCTCTCAAGCCCTCATTCATTATTCTGCTTCTCTTTCTTGTAGATCTACAGGCTTATAAGCAGTGAAGGTCAATGTGAAGGCTAGGACCAAAGTAAAAGCCAAGGCTAATGTTGAGGTGAGAAGCCTAAAGTCCAAGATTTCAAATGTTGAGCTCCCAAAGGGCAAGCTCCAAGGGGTCGGGCTCCAAAAGTCCGAGCTCCCCAAGGCTTAGTTCCCAAAGATCAAGCTCTAAAGGGCCATACTTTCGAAGGCCAAGCTTCTAATGATCGATCCTAAGGCCAATCCAAGAAGGCCAAAATGAAAAGAATGAGATAAAAGCTGACCAAAACTAGGCTGATCAAAATAGAGTAATATCTTACATTGCTTTAACTCTCCATTATATACTCTCCTTATTGTTATCTTCCAAAGTCCGATCTGACTTAGGCATCAGAGGACCCGATCAGAGCTAATCCAATAAGCTTTTCTTTTCTTTATTGTATGTGTAGATCCATAACCCTCCAAGGAATATTAGTGCTCCATCTTCCACCACCACAAGTCAAGTGGATCAATCAACACCTTTCAGACTATCCTAGTCAGGCTAGATTTTGGTTGTAATATATTGGCACCATTTGTAAAAATACAAGAATGTATCCCACCCTCTTCCTTGACTAGATTTGAGTATTTTCGACAATGATTTCATTGTTGATGCATCCTCAAGCATGTTAGAGGTTAACCCCTCTTATATGATCATCCTTGAGCACTGCAACAAGGAAAGCATGATGAACTTCTCCTTATCCAAGCATAAGGAGAGCATAAAAAATCTTTCCTCATCCAAGCATGAGGAGAGAGCAATGGACCTCCCACAACTGAGCATGAGGAGAGCATAATAGACCTCTCCTTATCTGAGTATGAGGAGAGCGCAATAGACCTCTCCTCATCCAAGTACAAGAAGAGCATGACGGACCTCTCTTTGTTCGAGTATAAGGAGAGCGAGATGGACCGATCTTATCCGAGCATAAGAATGATGAAGTCCGACTTGGGCCACTTGAGATATCTCTGAGAGAGATCCCTAAGCTCTTCACTCGAGCGTGAGTCGAGTCAAAGATGGGCTAGCCTCGTCCAAGCACAAAGATGGTGAAGCCCAACCTAGGCCACTTGGGATACCCCTGAGAAGAATCTCTAAACTCCTCATCCGAGCACAAGTTGAGTCAAAAATGGGCTGCCTCATACCCCCAAAAGGGATCCCTAAGCTCTTGACTCTAGTATGGATCGAGCTGAAGATGGGCCGACATCATCCGAGCATGAGATCGGTGAAGCCTGCCTAGGCCACTTGGGATACAACTCGAGAGGAATCACTAAGCTCCTCACTTGAGCGTGAATCAAGCTAAGGATAGGCCAACCTAGTTCGAGCATGAGGACAGCAAAGCCTGACCTAGACCACTTAGGATGCCTTCGAAAGTAGGATTGGAAGTGGGCTGGTTTGGGCTCGGGCCATCTGGGTCGGGCCACACCTTTGCCTCACCCAACCCAAAATTTTTTATTGAGCTTCAGGCTGGGCTTAGGCCTGAAAGTTTTTGAAAAACTAAGGCTCGAGCATGAGCCCACACCAGCCTACACCAGTTCTCTTTCCTATCTAAAAAAATAAAAAATAAATAAACCCTAACCCATCTGGCCATTACCCTCTCCTTTCCCAACACCACTGTCAGTGAAGTTGTTGATGGCGAGATTGAGTAGAACCAGCTTGTCGAGGAAAAATATGTTTGCGGGGATCTCATCGGAGAAGCAGTTCTCTTAGAGGTTGACAATACGGAGCTCCTTATAGCCAGCGAGGTTCGATGGAAGGGGGTCAGAAAGGGCATTGAGGCAGAGGCTAACCACTTAGAGGGCGGCGAGATTGCCAAGGGTTTTGATGGGGATCTAGCCCACGAGATGGGTGGCCAGAAGGTGGATGTTGGTAATGCAGATATTGTCGTACTTCACACCCACCCACGAGCAAGGTGTCACGGGGGAGGTGGAGGCTGTCGCAGCCCCTACACCACTCGAAAGGTCGCTGTTGCCTAGTTGGAGGCCGCCCACTGGAGAAGTGGCTCCTTTGGAGGTAGACAACCCAGAGCTTCTTGCAACTAGCAAGGTCCAGCAGGAGGGGGTTGGAGAGAGTGTTAAGGCAGAGGCTGACCACCTAGATGACGATGAGATTGTCGAGGGTTCCAATGGGGACCTACCCACGAGATGGGTGGCCGGGACTAGATGGGTGGTCGGAGAGAGCATTGAGGTGGATCTCAATAATGCAGCCACCATCATATTTCACACCTACCCATGACACCGAGGGAGGAGGAGGCCATTGCTACTTAGAAGGTTGTCGTCGCCTGGTTGGAGGCTACCACCACTTAGAAGGCCGTGGAGAAGGAGGAAGAGGAGGCCCGAAGCGAGAAGCATCTCGAAGAGTTGCGACTCATAAGTTGCGAGAAAAGATCTCGTTCCATCTTATTAGAATCTATTTTAATTAATTTGATAATCCTTATTTCTTACTTTAATTAATATGATAATCTCAAGTTCTTGCTCTAACTAATGTTTTTAGAGTTCTGATGGAAAAAAATAATTTTGAGAACTGGGCTTGAGCCGAATATTCGGGCTCCTTATCAGACTGGACTTTGGGCTCGGGCTTGAGCCTGGGCCAGATCAAAGATAGATTCGAACCAGGCCCGAAAGACAAGTGAGCCCTATAATTAATCCCAAGTCCTATTTGAATTATTTTGGGCCTTGCCCAAAGCCCAATCCAATGTTGGTCCGGGCCGATGGGCCTCGGGCCGGCTTGAGTCTAGTTTCAGTCCTATTCGAAAGAGATTCCTAAGCTCCAAACCTGAGCACGTGTTAAGCCAAATACAAGCCAGCCTCATCTAAGTACAAGGATAGCGAAGCCTGACCTTGGCCACTTGGGGTACCCCTAAGAGGGATCCCAAAGCTCCTTATTTGAATGCTAGTTGAGTCGAAGATCGGTTAACCTTGTTCGTGCATATGGTTGGTGAAGCCGAATCTAGAATACTTGAGATAACCTTGAAAGGGATCTCAAAGCTTCTCATTCAAGTGCTAGTCAAGTCGAAGATTGGCCAACCTCGTTTAAACATGTGGTCGACAAAGCTCAACTTAGGCCACTTGGGATACCCCGAGCAGGATTCCTAAACTTTTTGCTCGAGCTCGAGTCGAGCTGGAGACATGCTAACCTCATCCGAGCATGTGGTCAGTGAAGCCTGTCGTGGGCCACTTGGGATCTCCCTGAGCAATATCCCTAAGCTCCTCATCTAAGCATGAGTTGAGCTAGTGATGGCGAACCTCGTATGAGTATGTGGTCCATGAAGCCTGACCTAGGCCGCTTAGGATACCCCTGAGTGAGATTCCTAAGCTCCTCGTCCAAGCATGAGACGAGCCGGAGATGGGCCAACCTCATCCAACCTCATCCGAGCATGAGAGAGGGATCCTAAAGCTCCTAGTCTGAGTATGAGTTAAGCTGAAGATAAATCGACCTCATTTGAGTAGAAAGTCAGAAAAGTCCTACCTAGGCCACTTGGGATACCCCCAAGTGGGATCGATAAGCTCCTTGCCTAAGCATGCGTCAAGCCAGAGATGGGCTAGCCTTATCCAAGCCCGAGGTGGATAAAGTCTGACCTGGGTCAGTAGGGATACCCTCCAGTGGGATCCCTAACCTCCTCCCCTCAGTATGAGTTGAGCTGGAGATGGACCAACCTCATCCAAGCATGAGGTCAGTAAAGCTTGACCTAGGTTGCTTGGGATGCCCCTGAACGAGATTTCTAAGCTCCTCTCCTAAGCACCAGTTGAGCTATAAACAAGCTCTTCTTGTCCGAGTACAAGGAGAGCACAACAAACCTCTCCTTGTTCGAATACGAGAAGAGCACGACAAATATCTTCTCATCTGAATACAAAGAGAGAATGATGAGCCTCCCCTGATCCAAGCATAGGAGGTAAGATAAACCTCTCTTCAACTGAGCATGAAGAGATGGGCCTCTTCTCACCCAAACATGGGGAGAGTAAGATGAATCTCTCCTCATCTGAGTATGAGGAGAGCATGATGAGTTTCCTCTCATTCGAGTATGAAAGCAAGATGAACATCTCTTCATCCGAGTGTGAAGAGAAAAGCCTCTCCTCGTCTGAGTGTGAGAAGAGTGAGATGAACCTCTCCTCATCCGAGTATGAGGAGATGAACCGCTCTTCATTCGAGTGCAAAGAGAAGGGCCCCTCCTCGTCTGAGCATGAAGAGAGCACAATAAGCCTCTCCTTATCTAAACATAAGAAGAGTTAGATAAACCTCTCTTTATTCGAGTATGAGGAGAGCATGACAATCTTCTCCTTATCCAAGTATAGAGGAAAAGATGAACCTCTCTTCGATCGAGCACAAAAGAAGCATCAAAGGCCTCTCTTCATCCAAGCATGAGGAGGGCACAATAAGCCTCTGAAGGAATTTTTCTCATTTTCACATGCATATTTTAATTAATCTCATTAATTAAAAGTTTCATGCATTAATAACTAGGGTCTGAAAACAAAAGAAGATAGATCTAATCTATTTCATAACAAAAGCACAGTGAAAAACGTAAAAGTTTCCAAAACCCTTTTGTGAAAAAATACTTTGAGATCTGATCTTCAAAGTTTATTAGAGAAAAATTATCCTGAGATCCTAATGTACTATAAAAGAAAGGATTCATGAATCTAATAAACAAAAATACTTTTTTTTTTCATATTTTAGCATGGGTAAATGAACTCCGCAACTGATGATCGTGAAAAGGTTTTTCTTCCTTCTAGCAATGCAAGCGCTTAGTCTCTTTGAGTATCCACATAGAGGATGAGAATAGATTAGCAACTTTTTGATTCTTCGAGGTGCTAGCTCTCTTGCAGAACCTTTACTTGACGGAGGATGTTTTCAATGCCTTAAGAACGGCAGCAAGATGACAGCTTCTTTAAGATCCTTCTTATTGAAATCTGAATTTCAACAAAATAAAGGAGCGAAAAGAGAAGCTCTGGGGTGTGGAGGCGAGAAAAGAGAAGGTGGGACGGCAGCCTAGGGGTAGGAAAAACTTCACAAGCCTTTTTTTGATAATTAAAAATCTTGATGTGGCCACCTATTTATAGGCATACAAACCCTAGGGTGCCCCTTAGTTATAAAGACCAGAAAACCCCTTAAAAAAAATCTCCTGATGGCTAGGTTTCCTTATGGCTACCATCCTTTCTCTTTAAAGTTTCCTTTTATGGCTTAAATAGGGTACCCAGGGTTTCATGAAACCCCAGGGCTACCACCCCATTCAAATGGGGTCAAATGTTTCACCATTTGATCCCCACATGGCGCTTAGGGTTTCATTCAAAAAATCTTTGGGTGTGAACCTAGTTGACTGATCAAAGACTAAGTCAAAATAGGTTATTTAGGCTAGGCTCAGGTGTCATACACCTGATACATCCAAACTCATTTGAGTGCATGTGATCTAAGTCCAAATTTGGACCCAAACTCAATTGAACCACATCCCTATTTAATTCAACTTGACTTCAACTATAATTAATTTGATTCAATCAAATTAAGACATGCAATATTTGTACATTAGTCCTCCTCAAACTTAGTAACTCTTAGCAATTAAGTTCTTGCTACTTGTAACAATTACAAGTTAGTCCAATTATCAATCACATTGATAATTTGAATTCCAACCATTTGATCAGTCTCAAGCTCCTTATGTGTATAATCTCATAGGTTCTATTCTATCTAGTAGTGAGTTATATTGTGATCTTCATTACAATATCATTGAAACTTCTTTCAATGGATTTGAACACTTTCAATTCTTTCTAACAAAAATTTATTCGATCATCTATCTAATTTTTTATGAACCCTAAAATTCAACAATGACATCTAACAGCATATGGTGATAGGCCAGTAGAATAGAATGGGATGAACTTTTAGGTACAGTTGGTATGTGATACAGTTCTTTTATCAAAGATCCCGACAAGATGGAGGTCATGAATTACTCATCAAACTACATTATCTGTCATATATAAAATTTACTCTACTTAAGTTTCTGATGTGAAGTATGTGGAAACTCTTTTCCACTGCTCACAATATCTGATCAAGATCTTCTGAACTCAGTTTTATAAATTATATAGAAAAATCTTGCTTATCTATCAAGAATGATAGATTTCATCTTGGTATACGTCCTATTCCTATAATGAATCTACTAAAGCCAATATGTAGCACAAAGATCCATATGGTAAGGGATCAAGAGTATGTATAGTCAAACTATAGCCACCTCACTGTGAACATCCGAAGCATCTCCGATCAAAGAGCTAGTCACACAACTATAGTATCGAGTAAGTCACTGACGAGTCAATAGCTATCCAAGTGATTTCTTATAATGGTCACGCTTGGTACCTTTGTTCTATAGCAACTATTTGCACACTCGCTCCAATATCTCTATACTATAAACTTGAAACTCATCTACCTTAAAAAAAATGATCCATGTATCAATCTTATCGGAGTAATCACCGTCTCCATAATGATCCATTGATCAAGAGTAATTCAGGAATTAATTATCAATGGCACATGCCTCAAATTCTCAATACTTGAGAACATGTGTCATCATCTTATTAATCTCTTGGATGATTAATGGATACATAACATCAATAAAAAAAATAATCTAATTTAATTGATTTCAATAATTTAAATATAATATTATACTTCTAGAAAGTTTATATGTGTTAGCCTAATGGGCTTCTAGAGCATACATCTAACAGCATCTCTTCATCCGAGTGTAAGGAAAGCACCAGCCGATCTTGGCCCGTTGGAGGGGATAATCCAAAGAGGGACTTCGAAGTGAGTTAAGCCAAAGTCGATACTCGCTCCTTATACCAGATACGAGTCGAGCCGAAGTGCACTCCTTGTATCAGATGTGAGTTGGGCTGAAGCCCATTGAGCTGAAGGGCGTTCCATGTATCATAAGTGAGGAGAATCAAATCCCCACTCTGGCTACTCAAGAAGGAGACACATCAAACAATAACTAGCAAGCGGGAGGCAAAAGTCCGAGTAAATCACAATTACTTTAGGGCCCGTTCTTTTGTAGGTAAAAAATTTACCCATGAAACTATATTTTTCTGGGTAAGTATTTTCCAGGTAACATTTAGACAGGAAAATAACTTACCTATGTTCTTTTATACATGGGAAAGTGGCTTTGAAATCTGTTACCCATGTTCTTTTGCATTATTACTTTCCTGGGTAAGTTGCTAAACTTTATCCATATTTCCCATAATACCCTTTATGCTTCTTGGGTCAAATTTGATGATTTATTTATAAAGCTTAATTTTTTTTGTACCAAACTAAGTAATTTTTTTGGTACCAAACTAAGCTTTTAGTCTATACCAAATTATCCTAACATAATAAAATTATCAACTTCTAATAAAGATATATTTTATTAGTCTGAGTTATTAGGCATTAACGATAGAGGCATCGGAAACGAGAAAAAGGATATTTTAGGAATAAAATTAAGAGATCACTTTATCGATTGATGGGAAAATCATTTAGCCATCTCCTGGATGGGTAAAATTTTTTTCCTATTTCATGGGTAAATGCCACCCATGAAAAATAATTTATCCATCTTGAAATCTGTGAGAACATGGGTAAGTTGGTCAATAGAAAAGTTGACCAACTTTTTCATGATATTTACCCACAAAAGAACGAGCCCTTAAGTTTCAGCTTACTCCTAAAAGTATCTCAACCTCACTCAAGCACATCCACATCTAAACTCCCAACGAGTCAATGCTTAACTTTGCCAGGTATGTGATCCTATGATATACAATATGACCATATCTCGAAGTGACAACCACCATCCTTAGGTACAATCAGCAATGTCCACTAGACAAGCTGAGGATAATGACATGATGGTGAGCTTTACTCCATAGTGCCAACATTGCAGCTGCCACCAATAGGGGTAGTTATTCATTTCTCAAGTGGAAGTACTATCAGCTAAGGCTGACGCTTGAGTAGGCCATCAGTGCTGATGAAGAGATTGACCCCTCCCACCTAAAGGTGGTAAAGAAGTCCCAAAATAGTGGTATGAGGGCCCTCAACCTCCTCACTCTGAGTGACATCTCCTCCACAAACTTGAAGACCGTATTAAGTATCTTGACCAACCGAAGAAGTTCACCAACCTCGAGATTGAGCTTTATGAAGAGATCGAGCAATCCTCGATGGTGACCCTGAGCTTTATCAGGACCTTATCACTCTCAACAGCATCCCCTCCATCATCAATCTCCTCAACTGTGGCAACACCAACACTGCCATCGATGTCATCAGCCCCCTTAACGTCCTCACAGATAAGGAGGTCCTCAAGAACAATGATAAGCCTACTTGCATCCTCATTGACACCCACATTAGGGATAACACTCTCAAGCTTCTCATCTAGAATCTTAACAATCTCTCTGACAGGGCCTCCATAATCTACAACATCCTTGCCACTATCAAAAACATGATCGAGGTCAAGTCTAGGGTCGTCGAGCTCAGTAGTGTGGCCTTGTAACTCAAATGGGGGCATTAAGGGGTTGGGTGCTGTACCGATCAAATAATTTGTCTTAAATGGATTTAGTGCATATCATGTGTGAATCATACATTTAAGTACTGATGGATGGCTCTAATTGGATAAGATACAACTTTCTCCACTCGCTCAAAGCACCATCACTAGGCTATTTATCACACTCGACCTCAAATATAGGCATTACAAAAGAAACAAAATACAAGTACCAATAAAATTGCTTTCAATAATGCTTAAAATGTTTGATCATGAAATAGGTCAATAAGTAGTCAAACTACTTCCTTTGTTCTAACCGAAGAAAATGGCTCAAGTTTGGAAGTGGAGAGCATATGATATGGTATAAAATCAGCACATCAATCATGAATAAACATGCGGCAGAAAAATATTTGAGTTCAAAAATTGAATTCTTGGCACAATCCAAACAAGAAAGGTGATCAAAATAGATTTGAATCCAGATAAAGAAGAAGGTTATTGGAATTCTTTGATTTTCACATCAAAATCATGATGGATCGGTGCTTCCTTATTTATATAAACAGGGTCAAGGAGATCTCATGGGAACAAGCTCTAAAAGAAAAAAAATCCCATAGCTCAAAGATCTCATGGTGAGAGGCTCTCAAGCATACATCCATCATTCTATTTCTTTTTCTTGTAGATCCACAGGCCTATGCGCAATGAAGGCCGAGGTAAAAATCGAGATCGAGGTGAAGGTTAGGATCGAAGAGAAAGCCAAGGCCAATACTCATGAGGTGAGGAGCCTAAAGGCTGAAGGGCCGAACTTTTGAAGGCCAAGCTCCTAACGACCGATCTTAAGGCCAATTCAGGAAGGCCAAATGAATAAATCGAGATAAAAGTCGAACAAAACTAGGCCGACCAGAATAGGATAATATCTTACACTGCTCTAATCTTTATTATATTCTCTCTTTAATGTTGTTCTTCTAAAGCTTGATCTAACTTAGACATTAGAGGATCCGGTCGGAGCCAATCCGATGAGTTTTTCTCTTCTTTGTTGTGATCTATATATAGCCCTTCAAGGAAGATCAGACTCCATTTTTCACCATTGCGAGTTGAGCAGATTGATCAATGCCCTTTAGGCTATCTTAGTTAGGCCGGATTTTGGCAGCAACACATGTTCCTTAGTTTCTATGGAATGCTCACAATAAACGGGTATTTTAATAGGTGCAACAAGTCCCAAATCAAGTAGTCAGGAAAGCCTTTGTGTTTTCACATCCTTCTTTGGTGCCGGGTATCCACTACCTTTAAGCGCACTGTTAAGATAGTGAGGCGGTGATCGGCAGAATGAATTAAATCAATCTAATACTAAGGTGGCGGCATGACCATCCCCTCCCTTAGGAGTGATGAAGGCGAACTTTGATGTATCTGTTATGGTAGATAAGGCTGCTGCGGGATTTGTTATCCGAGACCATTATGGAAAAGTAATAAGAGTTGGTGAGAAAAAATTGCTGCACCTTCTGTTCCCCATGCTGACTTTACTGCGGCTTGGCTTTTGCTGCGAATGAGATGCAGGCATAGTTTATTTGGTTGGAAGGTGACTCTGTAATAATAATTAATTGGATTTCTAACTCTGATCCTCACAGGTACAGGCAACCACCCATGTTAAAAGATATTGTGCGGTGGAAGAGGACCAGGAATCTATGTGTCATATCTCATGTCTTTCGTGAAGCTAAGTGCGCTGCCGACTACATGGCTAATTATGCTCTCAAGGGGGATGTATCCTGGTCACGGGGAAATCTCTTTATCCATTTTTTGCAGGTATTCTGATGGCTGATTGTAGAGGGACAATCAATATTCATAAGAAGGAAATAATCACTGGCTATGAATGCTTTAAATAGCATGTTTCTAGCAGGCTGTTATATCTATGTCAATGGTGTCGTTGCTGTTTGTTCTTGTCCATCTATCATGGGTCATGCTATCGGATGCTATACGGCAATCAGGAGAAGGTTCTTTTAATCCAGACGCTGAAGAATCTGAAGCTAGCTCTGGTCTAGTTTGGCGGCCAGATTCTATCCTTAATACGGACATTCTGAATTCTGAACTAAGTAAGTTGGTTGTTTGACATCTCGATGATATGTTCTTTTTATATAAAATAGCAGGTTCCAAGACTGAAAAAAGGCATCTACTGTGGGAGAGAGGGGGCCTTTATTCCAATGGAAATTATGGTCCTTGATGCATATTGGATTTTTATTCATATGAAGAGCACAATGATAGAGCAATATTGCATTGAGTGCAGCTCATTTCATGTCTTTCACACAGGGGTGCCATGGGGAACTCTATACAGAGCTTGGTAATGTCTTGTTTGTGCAGGAGATGCCATGCGATTTTTCTTAATCTCACCTGGTATCATTTTTTCTTGACTTCAGTGGATGTGTTTGTTGCTGCATTCCCCCTGTAGCTGGGCTATATTTGGAATTGATGTTATGCAGATCAGAAAAGTTCACATCAGACTGCATCACTTGGGAGCAGTTCTTTGTAGGGAAAAAAAAAAAACGTTCTAGAGTTAAGCTCCTCTTTTTCACCAAAAAAAAGAAAAAAGAAAAAAGAAATGTAAACCCTCAGTTCTCAATCTTCTCTTCCTATGTAAAACTGTATAGATTACCGAAAAGACACTAATAGCATAAGCATCTCTTTAATTAGAATTTTCTTATTATTTTTTTAGGATTAACATCAGGACTTGTCCTTCAGAATTTGTGCATGAATCTACTGGTCCAAAAGGCCACAACAGGAAGGATCCCCAACAGATATGGTCTCATTGTCGCCGGCATTTCTTTTGAGGAAAATCTCCTTCACATGGACTGAGAGCAAGGCATCTTGGGGAAAAACCATTTCAAGAACAATGAGAACTACCATTCCATCTAGGTATCTTGTCCGGTTGTGTCTCCTATTGGCCACAGAAGCATCTCTTTTACATGCTGCAAAGAACCATGGAAAACATAAGAAGAGTAGTCCACTTGATGCAAGAAAAGTTAAAAAGACAAGAATATAAATGTGTTACTTTTTACTCAAAAAAAAAAAAAAAAAGGTCTTACTTCAGGCATATCTCTTATGGCAGACCAAGGGTATCAAAGGGCCTTCTTTCTCTACTGAAAAGAGCACATATTGGTGAAATCTACTTGATTGAGAAATTGTTGTCTCTGTTCTCCCACTTGCACCATAAAACTGTCACCATCCTGAAAAAGTTCTTTGCTTAGTAGCAAGGACATGGCTTTTGTTGGGTTATAGGTTTAAAGCTTTGTTTTAAATAAATTTGCCTTCTGAGAAGGAGAAAGACCTGTGAAAAGGCTGTGGGTTGCTGGCAATTTAGTAAAAGAGGAACTGAAGGATCTTTTATTTGGTAGTTATTGGTAGCATTCTCAAAAGATGGAGCCTGAATGTGAGTGGTTTGGTTCCCAAATGGCACTTGTTGTGGTATGATCCCCATTTTCTGATATTTATTATTGCAGATCCATCAGCATTGAATAATATATAGAAATTTATACACAAACATGAAGATGAAGAGAAACAACGTATAGGACAAATTTGGGATTTTAATCCGACCTCTAATATGTTCATGGAGTCATCAATATCCCCTCCAAAGTCATATAACATGAGCTTTGCGGAAAGAAACTGGACATGATGCAACAAATGCTGCATTAGAATCACTCTAGATGTGCTAAATAAGAAGGGAGATTACAGATGCATCACTTGTGATTACCTCAACCTGGTTCTGCAAAGACCGCACATAGTTAATTATCTCATCTAGCATAAGGGCCTTTCCATTAACCTACATATCAAAAACGTAAGCAAATATTTTGGTAAAGTGTCCTTAAATCCAATCCATGCATACAAATTAGTGCATCATATAGAGAAGCTGGCTTCACCTTGTCACAGCCAGGAACAAGGCCTTGCAACATCTTCATTCTCCCTCTTATCTTCTCCCTTCTGGCCTGAACATCCATTTGAGATGGTTCAAACCATGAGTTTTGCAAAAGAAATAAATTTGATCAAAATAGTTTTTTTTTTTTTTTTCAAAAAAAATGTTGAAATCCTGAGGAATACCCTTTCTGCAAGGCTGTGACTATCTGTAGCTTGACCTCTCCTGGCTCTTACATGAATGAACCCTGGAGGAGGCTCTTCACCAGCTTTTGTGGCTTTGGAGACTTCGTCGTTGGACTTCTTATCCTCTTTTCCCTTCAAATCACCATTGGGTTTCCTCTGCTTCCTACTCTTTCTTTCCTTTACATCCTAGCAGCATGCAATACTACTTAGCAAAGAAACGAAGATATATTTGAGAGCAAGAGCTGCCAGAGATTCAGAAAACCAAGACCATTTACATATGGTTTCAGATTTCTGCTCTGCTTACCTTGGTTTGACCAGAAGACAAGCAAGTCCCATGTCCAATCTTTCTTTTCTTCTCCATAGAGACTTCTTGTTTTTGGACCACCTCATCATGGGGCTCAGTTACCACCCAGGAAAGAGTCATCTTGCTCTCAGATGAAGGAGCTTTTGAGGAAGTATCAAGAGAGCTGCTGCTCTGGTAGGCACTGGCATCAATAGCTGAGACCTCTAGGATGGCTTCAGGAGAGAAATAAAAGGGGAAGGAAGAGAAGGAGTTATTGCTCATCTCTCCAACTTGTGGTGGGGGGAGAAGCATCTCAAATGGGGTGGTTGTCAGTCCGGCAGAGTCAACAAGGAAAGCTTGGTTCTGTTGGTATGAGAAGGCCTCCATTGTGGGATTCTGGGGATTGGATTTGAAAGACGAAGAGAAGGCAATGGAAGCGGAGATCAGATAAGCAGTATGGCAGGATGGGTCTGGGCTGGTTTAGTTTATATACAAGTTTCTTGTTTGTCTTCTTGTTTTTTTTTTTTTTTTTTTTCTGTGGGCCGGGTGGGGAGGCTGGCAGAGAGAGAGAGAGAGAGAGAGATCCCATGCAGATATGTGTACATTTGACCGGTCTTATCGAATTCTCGCTTCCCCTCTTCGTTTGTTTGCTATTAGAGTTTTGTATGGCTTACAGCCTGGGTTCGGTGGGCCACTAAAGACCTAGAATTTTCAAAAAGTATGACCGGTGTTTGTATAATTTTCCTTCCGTACACCCTTTTTCTCTGTAGTGTTCCAGCATCGGAGAATTTTACAATTGCTAGGAGATAAAATTGAGCTTAAGGTGATGTCCTTCTTTTTTTTTTCTTTGATGGTGAATACATTTTTGATGATTTACATAATTAAAATTATGATTTCTTTAGTCACCCAGAACTTAAAAGAACTCAGTTATTTACATAATTAAAATCATGATTTCTTTAGTCAATCGGAACTTAAATTACTCTCATATGGTAGGTTTGGACCATTTTCCATTGTTGTAGGCAGTCCACAATAGCAGCATCAGATGGAGGACATATCCTAAAACCTTCAAAGATCACCGACTAGAAACTTGGGAAAAATCCAAGAAGATATAACAGTCGATGGTTAAAGGAAAATAAGGGAACGAGGAATAATAAGAAGTGAAAAGAGGAAACAGTTTATCTCTTCTTTCTTTCCTTTTAAGTTCTTGTGTCTTTTGAAGGCTAGAACTTCAGGTACATATAGAAACTTACATTACAAAATGATCTGAAAAGAGAAATAAGATGCCTGTTGAGAGTGTAACTCTTATAGAAGGGCCTCCAGATGCATTGTATTTTTTTTTCTGAACTCCAAATACATCGTATCACTTGCTAACTTGTAGGATTTGTATGTCTTGAAGAAACCATGACCTGATCCAACTACCTCACGTCATCGTGAATCTAGTCAATAATAATGATAAAATCTCTTACAATGAAAATTCTCTCTGCTCATAACTCTTGTTGACATAAATAATGCCTGTTTAGACGGCATAAAATTCAATCATTGAGATGAAAGGTTCGAAGAGATGTGAGTCTCTCTGCCATCAATAATCTGATGTCCCATCTTTAGACGATAAAACCATCATGCCCCATGACGGTGAGGCCCTTTTTTTTATTTTTTTAAAAAAAAATTCCTAAGCAAGAACCCTTATCTGATTTACTAACAACATGAGATCTTTTAAATGTCATGTCAGCATGAAATCTTTTCTACAACGCCAAGACTGCTAGGTGTACGTCATGATGTTGCATCTTTTAAAAAGATGACTTTAATGACATTGATGCCTCCTTTTGGGCAAGATGCAAAGTGGCATCAAACCATCGATAATGATAAAGTTTCTCATATAGAATTTTGCGTTCGACACAGTCCCAAACTTTGAAGTTCTTTATCACAATTTTGCTTGCCATAACTACCGAAGTATGGTGTGAAATAAAATAGCATATACTATTAATTTCCTTCATATACTGATAGATTCACATTTTTATCACATACATGGCCTTTTAATCATAACACTGACCATGAAGATTGGCATCTTGTCATAATCCTGGAAGAAAGGGAGCAAATTCTAACTCTGGAACATCTACCATAAAGCCCAATCACTATTATGCACATGTACTAGAAATGTTTATATTATCTACAAACGCATGTGATAAACATGTAATGCACCAATTCTATCTACAATATAATGATGGCTTAAAAAATAATGATGACCTTACAAGACATGGAAACCAAGTTTTTCCAAGTTTTGTGATGATGATGGGAAAAGCCAAGATTAACCTTCATCATTAAATCCATTAAAATAGCCCATAAGTAATCCATCTTAGAAAAGACTAAACATATGATTGTGTCAGGGCTCCCTTATGAGGAAGATTTTTTAGATGAGTGCAGAATTAGAGATTGGAAATCTTTTTAACTATGTTCTCTCATGACTAAGTTTTCTAAACTAATTGAGCAAGTTTCTTCACTACAGTTATTATATTTTTTAGATAATATCAACTCTTTGTTATACCAACATTAAAGCTAGAAATCCACAGCTCATGTGCTAAAATGGCTAACTCTAACAAAAATTCCCAACCAAAACATGTGTCGTCCAGTATTTGAAATGTTCTTGGCCACCGCAAAGGATAGCTTTCTATGCATTTGTACTCCTATCATTAATATTGTAGCAATCTAGAACTTCACCTAAAAAGACTAATCAGAAGATATTGTTTGAGTTCTTTGGTCCTAAATAAGTATCCAAGATTTACCCAATATATAGTCAATATAAGATTAAATGCATACTCATATGGATCCTCACATATTTTTCTTATTTAAGCTATGATGTCTTCATCGGATTAAGAGTTCAAATCTAATCACAAGCATAGCAATCAACTCATGGTCATCCTTAACAGGTCCATACTACAGTATTCTCTAGTTTAATTGAGCAACGGGTTAGGTTAATTTACTTTTATATCATTTGTAACATCCTAGAATTATATCCAAAAAAAAAATCTAGAAGGTATTATTTATATTTTTTGATCCTATATAAATATCCAAAATCTATTCAAGGTATAATTGATGTGAAACTAAACTATGCCCACACTAGTCTCCACAAGGACTTGCTAGAAAAGAACAAAATAAAGCAAAAAAAAAAAAGAAAGAAAAAGAAGGATTAACTAGATTCAGCTAGGCTAAAATACAGCCTAACCTGCAAAATTATCTTTGCATTGATTTTTTAATTTGATAATACGAAATTTGCAATGGCATTTTAGATTTTTCACCTAAACAATAACTTTGGTTCCAATTAATGCATATAAAAATAATTTCGAAAGTTACTTGTGAGGGTATAGGTATATTTAGAGGCTATATATGAAATTCCTTTAAATAATATTGATTTCTACAAAAATAAGAAAATTCTATGACACTGTGCTCATATTTCTCCTTTCTGGGGCTCACATGGTGTTTTTTTTGCCTTTTTCTTAACAAAAAAATATAAATATATTGGTTGTGGTCCAAGGTCTCTTTGCTTAAATGGCTTGGAGTCTCCATTCTTCATAAAATATTGTCTGTTTTGGAGACTGCTTCACATACACTTGCCTGTATACTCCTACACGATTTTGTCTCTTGAGCTAGAGCCTAAAAGATGTCTCAAAAGGAGAAGTAGAGCTCAACCATATAAGCTAGAGTTACTTTTAACTCACAATCAATGTGAGACTAAACCCTCCACAATAATAGCCCCCCAGTCAAGGAGAATTCTATCTATTGGAGGGTCCCTTTCTCTAGCATCATTGTTAGTTGTGTTCTAAGATCTCTTAGCTCGGATTGCCTGAGATCTTTGCCCTTCATGAGGTATTATCCACTTTCAGGGCTGCTTTGCATACACTCCTGCACAATTTTGTCCCTTGGGCTAAAGCCCAAAAGGCACCTTAAGAGGGAAAGTAGAGCCCAACCATATAAGCTAGAGTTACTCTTCACTCACAATCGATGTGAGACTAAATTTTTCTACAACAACAGTAGCACCCCAGTCAAGGAAAACTTTGTCTATTGAAGGGGCCCTTCCTCTAGCGCCATTGTTGGTTGTGGTCCGAGGTCTCTTGGCTCGGATGGTCTTAGGTCTCCATCCTTCATGAGGTATTGTCCCTTGGGCTAGAGCTCAAAAGATACCTCAAAAGGGGGAGTAAAGCCTAACCATGTAAGCTAGAGTTACTTTTGATCCGGTCAAGGAGAACTCTGTCTATTGGAGGGGCTCTTCTTCTAACACCATTGTTAGTTATGGTTCAAGGTCTCTTGGCTCGGATGGCCTGGGGTTTCTGTCCTTCATGAGGTATTATCTGTTTTGAGAACTGCTTCACATATACTCTTCCGTGCACTCTTCTTGCACGATTTTATTCATTAGGCTAGAGTTCAAAAGGCGTCTTACGTGAGAAAGATGATTTTTTCTTATATAAGCCAGAATCCTTCTTGACTCATAATCAATGTGAGATTAATGAAGCCTTTCTTTCTATACCACCACAAAATATATTTCTAAAAATCCTTCTAGCTGATTGTCTAAAACCACATTTACCCATGAAGTCTGTGCATACACATTAGGAACATGAGATAAATGAAGCCTTAAAACTAGGGCCCATCTAGAAGAGATTTATTGTGAACTATCCATTAGAATGATCTCAAGGTCTGGATCTACAGCTTAGGTTGCAGAGGTTTCATGCAAAATGGTGCACCGTGGATGGTGGATTTTGAGACAGAGAGAGAGGGGTGTGGGGGGGGTGGGGGTGGAAGGGGGAGGGGAGGAACAATACAAAAGGAATTCTCTTCCCATTTAGGGTGCATTTAGTTTGCACCTGGAATAGAAATCAGAATCGGAGGAATTGACGGAAATGGAAATCATAATGATCATATTTCTCAATGTATTTGGTTTGTGGCTGGAATCAGAACTAGAATTAGAATAAGAATAAGATTTGAATACTAGGTGAGAATTCAGATTGGATTTTTGGGGGGTTTAAGGCATTTCCATCCTCCTGGAATCGGAATAGAAATGGGATTCTCTCAATTAAACAACTAGAATGAGAATCACTCATTTCCATTTCCATTCTCAAGCCTAACTTCCTCCATCCAAATATATTCTTAAATCCAACAATCTTAATTAGTTGGATGAAACTTAAAATTACATGGTTAGTAAAAATCTATCATATACAAGAGTTCTAACTTGTAAGGATTTCTACAATAGAGTTAGAGGTATTGATAGCTTGTAATTGATCCGCACAGACCTTCTCTTGGCCCCAACCTGCAAACTAAAGTTAAGACTCATAAGTCATGTATGAAACTAACACAAATAAGAAGCTGGCATGGCATAGATTAAAACAGACCATTTTTTAATGATAAAAATAGGTTACCTTCAAAAAAGTATGGGTGCATTTGGTTTGAGACCAAAATCAAAATCGGAGTTGGAATTCGAATAAATTAGAATGGAAATCAAAATGACTATATTTTCTAGCCGTTTAGTTTATAATTAAAATCAAAATAAGATTTAAATACTAGGCAAGGGTCAGAATTAGATTTTAGAGGATCCAGACATTCCATTCCCTCTTCGAATTAGAAGTAGAATGGAGCTTCCTCTAACCAAATAATCAGAATAGAAGGCATATTCTCATTTTCATCACAGAGCCCAACTCCCTCCAATCAAATATGTTCTAAATGTGGCCCTTTAAATTTTGATATGACTAGTTTAAGGAGGTATTTGGTTTGCAACTAAAATTGGTATTGAAATCAAAATTGAAGCTAAAATCAGAATAGATTGGAATAAGAATCAAAATGATTAGTATCTCTAATATATTTGGTTCATCACCAGAAGTAGAATCAAAATTAGAATGGAGTTTGAATAATAAAGAAGATTAGGGATTGAGTTTCGATAGACCAGGACATACTTCTTATTTCCCCATGAATCAGAATGAGAATAGAACTCCCAACAAAATAGCTAGAATAGGAGTTATTCATTTATATTCCTATTCTAAAGTCCAATTTCTCTTGACCAAATATACCTTAAAAAAATATGACAATATCAAATCCAACAAATCTTGGTCTCTATCAACATCTAAGGGAGCATTTGGTCAACCACTAAAAAAATATTTTTTTTTATTTTTTAATTTTTAAAAAATAAAAATCAAAAAATAATGTTTGATAACATCATAAAAAGTAAAAAATAAAAAATAAAAAAATAAAAATAATTGCTTTCTCTAGAAAGCAAATTATTTTTACTTTTTAAAATTTATTTTTGCTTTTCCCCGACTTACCCCGACACTTGCCACCTCCCCCACCCCTCCCCCTCCTTGCTGACCGCTGCTCCATGAAGCAGCTCCTCCAAGTCTATGGCCAAATGGTCATCTCCAGTCGGATCCACAACAACTACACCGCCAGCCACCTCCTCGCCTTTGCCGCCCTCTCCCCCTCTAGCGACCTCCACCACACCCTCGCCCTCTTCTCCCACACCCACACCCTTGACCCCAACTCCTTCATGTGGAACACCCTCATCCGTGCCCTCGCCGACTCCCCCTCTCCTCCCCCTCCAATACCATCGACCTCTACATCAAGATGAAAACTCTCAGCTTGCCGTTGGGTAAGCACACCTTCCCTTTAGTCCTCAAAGCCTGCATCAACATCCATTCTCTCTCCATCTCTCGGTGGATCCAAGCACATGTCTTGAAGCACGGGTTGGATTCGGATTTGTATGCCATCAATGGTTTGGTACATTGTTATGTGACATGCGAGCTCCCGCATGACACCCGCCAATTGTTTGATGAAGTTTTTGAGAAAAAATTGATAATTTGGACAACGATGATCAGCGAGTATGTTCAAAATTTTTGCTCCAATGAAGTTTTGGTCCTCTTCGATCAGATGATTTGGATAGGCGTCCAACTGTGTGATGCCACTCTGGCATCGGTGCTGTCGGCTTGTGCCCGATCAGATGGGCTGAATTTGGGAAAGTAGATTCATTTGTATATAGAGGAGAAGGGGATTGAGATGGGAGTGATTTTTGGAACAGCTTTAGTGGAAATGTATGTCAAGAATGGTGCGGTCTCGACCGCACTCGAATTGTTTAGAAAAATGCTAGAAAAGAACACTGCAACATAGAATGTGATGATTAATGGATTGGCTTACTATGGCAACTATAGTTATCAAATATATTTTTTATTTTTTTTATTTTTATTTTTATTTTATAATAAAAATTTAAAAAAATAAAAAATATTTTTTAAAAAGTAAAAATTAAAAATAAAAAATGTAACCAAATGCATCCTATATCTTACCGCTCATGTGGCTACAGTTTGAGTCAAATCTGAATCTGGACGAGGACCAAACACAACCCACTTGCAACTTTTTTTTTTTTTTTGGTACATAAGGTGGGGTACAACCCACTTTTGAGGTCGCTTCTAGAGGAGAGGAGTATCTTTTTGGATTGCTCTTGTTACCGTAACATAAATGGCAATGCTGGACAAAGTGGCAAAATAGTTCCCAAAATGAAAGACCTCACAAAGTACAAAGAAAATCTGACTGATATCATATCACACCATATCTACACGAGGACGACACATGCATATGAAAGATAACTAAAATTTAGAACAAAAGATTGTCGCCTTATTAATTTGTCGGGCATCAAATAGTTGTGCATCTCATGTTATGATGAGAACCATCAAGCAATGGATGGATGCATCCGGCAGTTTGTATTTCGCTATCTCGATGGTGTTACATCATTCAGCATAGATACAAATAATATTTTTGTTTTTTTGAGTAATATTCAGGATTTGAATCCGAAATCTATTCAAGGGATATGTTTTTAGGGCCGAGATACCATAGAGACTTGTCTCCATTGAATACTCTCAATTTCCATGCTTTGTACCTGGTCTCTTTTCATTTATTTCAAAGCAAACATCAATATCTTGGTACTGTTATATCATCGCAATTGGTTTATACATTACGTTCACATGGTTAAGAGGTTGAAGTATTATAATCATGTGACATGCATGCATGGCTCAGTTTTTCCTTAATCTTACGTGAGTTAGAGATACACCACTTGCCCAAGTAATCAGGACGTGGCTCTTGATTAGTGGTCCTGGTCCAACATGTACGACACAGAGCAAGGGACTTCAACGCCGGGACAAGCATAAAAATACAACACTCCGTAAGTTCTTTGTCCCAGTTTGGTAGGTTTCTAAAAATTATTGGTGCTCCTCACAGATGACCCTACATGCCTCAATATGTTTGGTTTGGAAGAGTTAGATCCTGGAACGACAATGGAAATAGGAATCAGTAATTTCTATTATAACCATTTGGTTAACAGAAATCACATCCCATTATAATTTGAAAGAAGAATGAGAATACCTCAATCCTCTAAAATTTAATTTCGACTCTCATCTAATATTCAAATCAAATTTAACTTTGATTTTGATTCTAGTGATGAACTAGATACATTAGAAAATATGACCATTTCGACTTCAAATCCAATTCTGATTCCAATTTCAGTTCCTAACGTGAACCAAATACATCCTAAGGTTTTTTCTTTGTTTTTATTAAATTCAGATACCCTAACCTCCCTAACATTAGAAAAAGATAAAAAATTCATGATCTAAATTAAGTAGCCCTTCCACACACCATCACCTTCTACATTTTCCAAATAAATTTTACCATCCAAAAGTATGAATAGAAATATTGTATACTTCAAGTACTTATTTTTGAATTACATCCATGACTTAGATTTTTTCTTTGTTGGTAGGATGACTTATGATGTACTTCAAAAAAGGTAAGGAGTTGGCTAGCAAGAAAGTAGTATCTTCGTTGCTAGGCATATCACCGCAAGACGAACGAAGTGGCAGATTAGATAGCTTAATTTTTATTCAGCATTTTTTTGAAGCTTTGTGGATTGATTTGTCATATTGATCCAGCAGATGCTAAAAGGTATTTTATTTTTTATTTTTTTTAGATGCATTGGTATTACGAACAACCAACTTAGAAAAAAAAAATAAAGTGTTGGTGCAGAATTCCGCCGACGCCGGAGAAGCTGGAGTTGAGATGACCGCGGCCGCCATCGGGACCTGCAAGGGAAGTCTAAACCGAAGTTGGAGGTGCTCCGGCAAGACCCTCCGACGCTCAAGTCAGTACTCTGCTTTAACAGAAATGAAGTGCTTAAATGAGATTTTGGCAAAGTTTCGAGATAGAGTTTAGAGCTTAGAGAAGAACGTATCTGGGGGTCTCTTTTTATAGATGGAGAGCGTAACTGATTGACAGCGACGTCTGTAACCGCCTGGTAGTGGACCGTTCAGGGCCACGCGGAATTTGTTACGGAGAGTAGTGGCGTCATGGGGCCATTCAGGGCCACATGGAGTTTGTTACAGAGAGTGGAGTGGTATCCGTTGTCGTGACTTGCCAGAGAGTGGTGGAGCCACGCAGAATCCGTTACAGAGAGTGGAGTAGGATAGTGGCCATTGTCGTGACTTGCCAGAGAATTCGGATCTGTCGGCTGAAGCTCGGCTGGGATGTCTGACAGAGCGGAATGGCTCTCTGTCTCGTCGATCCAGGAGAAGCTCGGATATTTCTGAGGTTGCTGACGGATCTACTATTGTTGGGTGCCTAGAGCGCTGATGCTGCAGGCGGGAGTCATCTGTTGTAGAAGCTCGGATGGAGACTTTCTGTTGGAAAAGTCCAGTTTCATGAGGAATCCGGCAGAGGGTCGGCCGGCAGTAGACTTCGGATAGCGTTGGGGAGGTTCGTCCACTGAAGGAGTCTGGAGGATCCTGTGGAAGTCCGATTGGCGTTGTTGAGGTCCGGCTGACGCTATTGAAGGTTGATGGCTGGGGAGGTATGGCAGACACCGGAGGTGGTCGGCCATCGTAGAAATCCAGCTGCTGAAGCCCGTCTGTTGTAGAAGTTCGCCCGGAATCCATCCGCTATGGAAATTCAGATGGAGTCCGGTTCTTGTAGAAGGCTGAAAGGTGGCCGCTTATTGTAGAAGCTCGATCGAAGATCGATTGTCGTGGAAGCTCGGATGGAGATTTCTTATTGTAGAAGCTCAGAGTAGTGATCTGGCTGGTGGAGCCTGTCCCGATGTAGAAGCTCGTCTGGGATCCGGCTATGAAGAAGCTCGGTTGAAGTCCGCCTGTAATAGAAGTTCGGAAGGAATTCGTTTACAGTAGAGGCTCGGACGGAATTTCCTTACAGTAGAGGTCCGGAGTAGACCGCCTGCAGTAGAAGTTCGGAGTAGAGATCCGGCTGGTGGAGCCCTTCCGTTGTTGAAATTCGTCTGAGATCCATCCACTGTAGGAGTTCGGCTGAAATCCGATTCTCGTAGGAGCTCGGATGGAATCCGGAAGGTGGTCGACCACTGTAGAAATTTGGATAGAGTCTGGTTACTGTAGAAATTTCATTGTCGGAGAAGCTCGGACATTGACGAAGTCCGAAAGAAGTTCGAAGTAGAGTCGTCCGTGGTCGGAAGAAGTCTGGAAGGGATTCGGAGAATAGTCGATCACTGTAGAAAATCGGCTGATAGTGAAGCCCAGAGAGCATTTGGAACAGTCCGGTAGATGAATGGAGAAGCTCGTTGTCGGAGAAGTCCGGACGGTATTATGGTAGCTCGGATGGTCGAGGAAGTTCAGAAAGACACCACACAAGGTTGGAAGTCGGAAAAGCCCTGGGTCAGCCTTTTACAAACTTTGACCGGAGATATTTTATACTCAATACAAAATAATTATCTTTTTTTTTTTTCTGATTTCCATAAATATATCTATACATGAATAATTTAATTTATCTAATTACCTATAAGAAAGAAGGTAATTACCATGAAGTGTCACATGAGACACCTCATGTTGAGGTTGCCGCAGCCGTGAAGCAGGGCGGTAGACCAATGCTATCAGTACAGTTATCCACCTAATCTATTCTCATAAATGTGACAAATCTGTGACGACTATTCATGTACTAGAAGCTTCATTTTCTTGTAGTTTTCACTCATCTTTCATGTGTCATATGCTATCCATCCATTGTGCCAAAGTTGACGTAATATTATATTAGGTAGATACGCCACCGCACTGCACTAGACCACAAAAAGGTTGGTGGCTGCATCACGGCTAACATAATGCTGTTGGTATATATAGTACCCAGATGTCCATCACTTTAACCATGCGGCTACAAGAATTTGTTCCATTGAATCAAAAATGGCACTGGTACCGATCCTTATCACCACCAGCTTTACGTACGAGAAGGGACTGCTGCACGTAAAACTTGTGCAAACTAATTGTGGTCTACCAGCTGGAGATGACAAGCTGGTATATATGGGCTCCATATATTCATGAGGAGCTCATGGTGCGATCTATCATAGTCGGCACATAATTAAATAGAAAATATTCATGACAGCACATAAGTGACCTAGTGACTTTGCATTTCAATATGTATTAAGTAATATATATATATATATACACACACACACACATTCTGAGTCAAAACATGAATTTAGATTCCAAAAGTTTTCTGTTGTTCGTATAAAAAAGAAATGTTGGAATAATCATCCAAGTACCCAATGGCCAGAGATACTTATATCAACAAGAGAATGGAGAGAGAGAGAGAGAGAGCTTCCCACTCAAGTGAGTGAACATTTTCCCAAACATTTGTTAATGAGGATTCTACTCCACACCTTCATTTAAGCGACATTTGGTTCAAAAACAAATATCACAACTTAAAATAAGTTATGCCTTTGTCAAAAAGAGATGTCTAATGCCTGCTAAATATCTTTTATATAATATATATGTAATTAAGCAAGGAGCCACATATATGCTAGTCATAACTATTCCAAACTGATTCCTGTATAGATCCATTTTTTATGCCTGCTTTCTTATCCCTTGCAGAGAAAATCACCCTCAGTAAAAATAAAAACTAAAATGACCAAGAGTAATATAGCAACTTATTTCAAAGAGTATGTATGTAATAAATTTAATTGGAGAATATCATCAATAACAGAAGTATATATGCGAAATTTACACTTTTCTGGACACATTTTTTTTAATTTCATATGCATTCCATTCTTTTGTGCTTTTGGAAAAATTTATTCCTTTGGCTACAATGGAAAAGTTTTAAAGGAATCCCAACAAGTACATATAATACTTTGCTTTATCTAATCCCTCATGTTCTACTATGCTTGTTAATCAAGCTTGCTCAACCCAATTTAAGGCTTTATATTATATATATGTGTTGGGATGTACCGACCGACCCTAATGCCGACTCACCAACGCATACCGGTCCTCGACGCCGACTCAACGGTGGGTCCCGATGCCGACCCATCCACCGAGATGGACCAACCGACTTCGCCCGACCGATGGCGGGCAACACCGACAGTAACTACCGATCGTCCGAAGGCCGATCTCCCATCGCTGACCCTCTGTCGAATGGGACACCACCGACTCACCATCAGTTTGGACAACCGACGTCCGACCTCTGCAGGTCCTTCTAGATGCCGAATGAGCGGCATGGACTGCAGTCCTATCAAGAAAACGCCGTACGAACGCCAGGGGGCGTTGTCCTGCCAAAAAACCTGGGGCGCTGTCCTGCCAAGGACGCAAATTAATTCCTAAGACCTGTCAGCTCGTCAACGACGTGACAACCTCCGACGATTTGACAACTCTCCAGTTATCTACATCACCGACGGCAGGAGCATACCGCCTCTTACTACAAATCGGAGAAGGCAATAGTGCTGAGGAGGTCTTTTCGAAACCCTTGAACTCCCTCCTTTCTAGCTCTCTCTCGCTCTCACCCTCTCCTCTTGAGCTCTTTGATTCCTTTCTACTATTGCCTAGTCTCCTCTCTGACTTGACCGTCAGAGGGTCCCCGTCGAAGTCATCTCTGGTCAGTGCGGACTTCTTTTGCAGGCGCTCGTTCCCGACGATCAGGCGATGAGGGGATTGGCCGCAACAGATTGGCGCGCCAGGAAGGGGGTTCTCACGGGTTCTTCCCTCAACAGCACCAGGAAGGTCCCCCCACAGAATCCAAGATGACAAAGACAAGAGCTCAGCGGTCGAGGGTCACTGGATCGGCGAGGCGCTCTTCCTACCGGGAAGAGGCCTCCCCTCTACCCTCCAAGGTGGAACCTAGCTCTCCGCATCCCGCGGTGACCACGGAGGCGCAGATCACGACGATCGTGCGGCAGATGACCGTGCTGACAGACGCGGTCAAAAGCCTTCAGCAACAACCGATCCAATTACCGCCCTCGTCGGACGAGCGACCGGTGGCAGGTCCGATGCCCTCCAGGAGCAGCTGCTGGCGCCCGCGTCGGTCTCCGTCGCCTCCGCGGCACCTGTCACAGTGCTCCCACCAAGAGGAGGAGGGGCGGCCGCAGCGTGACATCCATCGGGCCCGACGGTCATCCCCCTCCCGGTCGGGACGAGCGAGGAAGGAAAAGCGACCGCGAACACCGTCCGCCTCCTTCTCGGACTCATCGGGAGACTCCATCCCTGGTGTCTCTCAGCACCGACGGGTCGACGACTACGAACGCAGGTTCGAAGAAATCGACCGTCGGCTTGTCCAGCTGCAGGTGGACGGATAGAAGTCCTCCAACGACATCGACTTCCAAACCGCCCAGCCTCTCTCCCGAATCATCATCGACGAACCGATCCCCAGTCGGTTCAAGATGCCGCATGTGGAGCCTTACAACAGCTCCACCGACCCGATCGATCATTTGGAGAGCTACAAAACTCTCATGACGATCCAAGGGGCGACCGACACTCTTTTTTGCATCGACTTCCCCGCCACGCTCCACAAAGCTGCCAGAGCCTGGTACTCCGATCTTCGATCAGGAAGTATCCACTCCTTTGGGCAGCTCGAGCACTCTTTCGTGGCCTACTTCAGCACCAGCCGAAAGCCGCCGCGAATCTCGGACAGCCTTTTCTTCCTCAAACAGGGAGAAAACGAGACGCTCCGATACTTCGTGACGTGATTTAACGCGGCCACGCTTGAGGTCCGGAATCTCAATGAGGACATGGCCATTTCGGCCATGAAGCGGGGGCTGAGGGCATCCCGATTCACCTACTCCCTGGACAAGACCCTCCCCCGAATGTACGCTGAATTGCTGGAGCACACGTACAAGTACATGCGCGCAAATGAAGGAGCTTCCAATCGGTGCCTGACTGAGTCCAAGGGCCCGAAGGAGAAGCGAAGGAAGGGTCGGGACCCTGCCGAACCTAGCAGGCCCCCGACCGACGGTCGGGTCTCACCCCCTCGACGGAACCGGAGGTCGCCTCGACAGCGGAGTTCGAGGCCGACGCATCCCAAGTACGACTCCTATACTCTCCTCTCTGCTCCTCGTGCGCAGATTTTGATGGAGATCGAAGGAGAGGAATACCTGCGACGGCCTCCGCCTCTGAAGGCAAAGGGCCTCGACCAGTGAAAGTACTGTCGATTCCATCGGGGCCATGGCCACAATACCGAGCAATGCATCCAACTTAAGGATGAGATTGAAGCCCTCATACGCCGGGGATATCTCGGCAAGTTCCGCAGGAATCCGCCGACCAGGCCCATCGCCGACCAGCGACCCCAGCTGACTGAAGAAGCGATGAATAACCAACCTACGGTCGGGGTCATCAATATGATCTCCAAATGACTGGGCCCGGGGACGTCTGCTGGAGGGGAGCCGATGAAGAAGCCGCGTCCGGACGATGTAATTACTTTTACAGAAGAAGAGGAAACGAAGAAAAACTGATTCTTCCACCCATGAATGGACGATGGAAGACCAGTGATGAAGGAAGGACCCTTCCAGGGATTAAAGAGCCACCACCCTCGGGCCTTAGGGTGGGGTCAGAGGACAAAGAATGCCCGAAAGAGAGAGATCCAAGGGTTGGTCGATAATAGCTGACACAACAGGGTGAAGCTGATTATCAACCGAACTGAGTTCAATGCCAGTTGCGCTGGACAAAGTCCGTAATAATCTAGCAGATTCCGAACAAACTTCGAAATCGAAAGTCGAAGACCAGCCCAGAGTTCCTCGACGTACAGAGCCACCTGGCCCGCGGGCGGGTTGTTAACCCGTCCCCCGGCCCCAGGGGCGGAGAGTCAGAACTGCTCCGGGATACGATACTGATCCCGAAGCCGATCGACATTCGGCCCTGAAAGCGAGGAAACCTCCACTTTCGAGGTCGACCGAAGATCATCGGTCGGGTTCCCCGACCGAGCCTCCCGAGGAGAGGTCCTGGCCATGACATCGAAACCAAGAAGAAGGAAAAACCAGAGAAGAAGGAGAAGAAAAGATTTCAAAGGAAGCGAGAGCAAGACAAAAGGAAACACAAACTCTGGATGAACCTTCCGAAGAACGGGGATGGGCGCAGCTACCTGCGACGGAGGAGAGACCGTTTGGGCAGAGTCTCCACAGCAAGACCGTGAGAAGTGAGGCTTTGAGTGCAAGCGGCCCCATATATATAGGGCCTTTCGACGGCCAGGATGTGGCCGCGCCGACGAGGACCTCCCGGATGGTCGACATGTGGCGACATCCGGGCCCTCTTCCGGCCCGACGGTTCGGTGCACCCATCCCAGATCGGGCCACATCGCCTTCATTAATACGAATGACGCCGGCCCAACGACCTCCCGACGCGTGGCAGGAAGGCCGCGCCTCAGAATTAAATCGCCTATGGCGATTCGCATCCCCGATGGGATGCCTGACAGTGGTCCACGCTCCCAAAGATGGCGCCAGGCGGCAGTTTGTGTTCCCCAGAAGGTGCCTGACACGGGATCGTCTGACACCAGACCGTCTGACATGGGATTGTCTGACACCAAACCGTCCGACGCTGGATCGTCTGACACCAGATCGTCCGACACTGGATCGTCTGACACCAGATCGTCCAACACTGGGTCACCTGACACCGGATCACCTGACGTCAAATCATCGAACGTCAGGACGCATGATGTCGATTTGTCCGGATCGTCCGCTAGTGAGATCAGCAAAATCAAGGCATGACGCTACAAAAAATTCACTCCTTTCGCCCAACGCCCCACCCACGTGGAAACACGCAACGATGTGACATCAGGCTCAGGAGTGGGGGGGCAACTGTTGGGATATACCGACCAACCCTAATGCCGACTCACTAACGCCGACCGATCCTTGACGCCGACTCAATGGCGGGTCCCGATGCCGACCCATCCACCGGGATGGACCGACCAACTTCGCCCGACCGACGGCAGGCAACACCGACAGTAACTATCGATCGCCTGAAGGCCGATCCCTCGTCGCTGACCCTCTGTCGGGTGGGACACCACCGACTCACCATCGGTTTGGACAACCGACATCCGACCTCTGCAGGTCCTTCTAGACACCGAATGAGCGACATGGGCTGCAGTCCTATCAAAGAAACGCCATACGAACGCCAGGGGGCGTTGTCCTACCAGAAAATCTGGGGCGCTGTCCTGCCAAGGATGCAAATTAATTTCTAAGACCTGTCAGCTCGTCAACGACGTGACAATCTCCGATGATTTGACAACTCTCTAGTTGTCTACATCACCGACGACAGGACCATACCGCCTCTTACTACAATTCGGAGAAGGCAATAGTGCTGAGGAGGTCTTTTCGAAACCCTTGAACTCCCTCCTCTTTAGCTCTCTCTCGCTCTCACCCTCTCCTCTTGAGCTCTTTGATTCCTTTCTACTGTTGCCTAGTCTCCTCTCTGACTTGACCGTCAGAGGGTCCCCGCCGGAGTCACCTCCGATCAGTGCGGACTGCTTTTGCAGGCACTCGTTCCCGACGATCAAGCGACGAGGGGATTGGCCGCAATAATATGTATGTATGCATGTATGTGTATATATATATATGGGCGTATCATGATGTAAAGTTTGTACACATACATGAATTGCATACGTCAATTAATCTCAGCTTGGGGCAGATTTACATGAGTTAAATAGGTTTCTTTAGATCTTAAACATATCCAAGATCGTAGTTCAATTGAGTGGTATGTAAGTTCACAGTATAGCTCATTGAATTGAGAACAAGAATATAAGCATACCTACCAATTGTCAACTTGTTGAGATATAGAGGTTAGCTTCATTAAGAGAATTCGGAAAGTTTTGGCTTCATGTTATATCATCTACTGAAATATTAAATCCAAACTTTTAATGCCACATTGCTTACAAGGGTCCACGCACAACAGTGAAAATGGTGAAAGGCGACGCTATAAAAGGCATTTTATGACGCTAATAAGCGTCGTTAACAAGCTTTACGACGCTTCAAAAAGCGTCGGAAAAGCGTCGTCTATGTAAGAGTGGAGACAAAAAGTGCTGACACTTTTTAAAAGCGTCGCAATAATTTTTCACGATACTTTAAAGCGTCGTAAAATTATCTTCTAACGGCGCTTTTTAGCATCGCTAAAAACAACGCATCCTCCACTCTATCAAGACGCTTTTCGAAGCGTCGGTAGTTAAGTCATTAGCGACGTTTATAAGCATCGTTAAACAGTGTATTAATGACGCTTATAAGCGTCGTTAAGTTTTGTAACAGAAAAAAAAATATACAGATTTTATATATAAAAAAAAATACATACATTTCTGTACAAAATTATATCAATTATTCACACATAAATCTGTACAGTCACCACCATTCTCATCAAAAGTAAACTTCAATAGCAAATTTAACCAAACCAAAAGATATTATTTTATATAAATAAAAATAAAGTACTAATCGTCCATTACAATCAAGAGTAATATAAATAAATATAAAAATATAATAAAAATAAAATAATATCAATCTGCAGGCGGATGGTCGTCGCTGTCTCCATGTGACGTACCGCTGTCTCGACGGGTGTCTGATGTGCTAGGAGCCTACAAGAAATATATCAAAAGCATGATTTGCATATCTATAAATAAAAATATATAGATCATTAAATTAATATAAAAATATATATTTAATAATATGTGTTTACCTGAGATGGGCTATACATCTCTAATAAAGATGTAAGCCGATCAATCTGTCCCCTAATGGCCTGCATCTCGGCACGGCTCTGTCGCATCTCCTCCATCTCAGCGGCATGACTCTGTCTAATCTCCTGTATCTCCGCCTCGAGTCTGCGGACGCGTAAATCCTAAGCATCTGCTGCAGCATGCTGCGTATATCTACTAACCTCAGATAACTGAGTGGGGGTGACTCCTACTCCATAACCCCTCACTCGATCGTAGCGCTCTGGTCCCATCAACTCTGTGAACACCTCGGCCTCGATACAGCTCTGCGCGTAGATGCTGCGGACTCATCGTCATGCTCCGCAATGAGAGATGTAGCCCTCTCCTGTATTTATTTTGAAAACAAGAGTTATACATTAATAGCAAACAAAATTAAATTAAAATCATTGCAAAAAATAGAATATTAATAATGCCGTACATATAAATCTCTCGACTCATCTCGAACAAAAGTACCATCCTGATGAGTATGAGTCATCCGGTAAAACTCCACTTTACCGGGTTTCCTCCCATGCTCATCCACCTACACAAATAATTTCAATTTTAAGCAAACAGTTATAATAATTTAAAAAAATATATGAGTATCATGATACAGACATGGTCCACGATACATAATGATATTAGTTATATAAATATTTCAACATAAAAATTAAAAGTTAATTATGAAAGTTTAAGGAACATATAAACTCCTGTCGAAGTCGTGCATAACTCTTCGACCCCGATGTATGAAGAACAGACTGAGCTGCTCGTGCAGCTCTACCAATAGTAGAATAAGTCTGTAAAATAAAGTAAAGAACTTGTTATATGTATAATATATAATATAAATCAATATTTTTATAAAATATTTAAAAAAAAAGATAATGAGCAGATAATATATCTGTGCCCTCTCAGAGAACCAATAATGAACCAACTCCATCCACTGATGAGGGGGTACATCAGGAGGACAATTCCTAGCAACCTCCTCCTCTGTCATACCCTGTCTCATATAGTCCCTCTTCAATTGTGCTCTATATTCTTTCCATTTGTGGTTGAGAGACTTCATTACAAAATCATGAGTGGATGGAGGGAGAACAAACTTGCTCTATAAAAAAAAAAGGTTAAATGAAATAAATTATATAAATGATTAACAATTAATATATAGTATGAACATCAATTCATTACCTCTATAACTCGGAGGAGCTCAACTTTGTACGTTGGAAGCATGTCATTCCATTTTGCATAGCCCAACGGACATAGCTGAGGCCTCCGAGCAACAGTCCCCAAAAATGAAGTCAATAAGCAGGCAGCTTTCTTAATTGGCTGACCTAGCTGATTGCACTCCACAATAATTCTCTCACCCTCATGCATCTGCCACACATCTCGTACTACTGTGGATCCGCATCTAGGGCGTACTCTCCCGGATCCGTCTGCAAAAAATACATAAAAGTAACTATATCATAAATATACATAAAATGAAATAAAAATAAAATTACATGAAAGACAATATATACCCTGCATGTGTATCTCATCATCCGGTTGATGAACAGGAGGATCGTGCTGTGCTGATGATGAAGGACAGGGCTCAGAATGCTGTGCAGTTGAACTGGCCTCAGGCTGCTGTGCTGAAGAAGACGTACCGGCCTCTGTCTGTGAAAACTGAAACTGCACACCAGCATATCGTCCCCTGCGATGCATGATGTCATCTAGCATTTATATAAATAAAAGGTAGAATCAGTTAATATATGGAGTAAAATAATATAATAATTAATATAAAATATATACATCATAAATAATTATTACCAGTAACAATCAAGCAGTAGTGTTTCCTTCAAATTCTGTCCTAACCAACGTTGTCGTAGCATTTAAATCATCAGCTGGCACAAAATTGTAGGGCATACATTGTGTATAAGTATCATCGTCATCATCCTCCACTTGGTTTTCCATATCATATAAGTCTCTAGGTTTTGTTTTGATGACAGTAAACCAATTTTTATCTTTTGCATCTTGTACATAAAATACTTGACGAGCTTAAGATGAAAAAATGAATGGGTCATCCTTCAATAACACACCAGTGTGTATCAACCTTGAAAAATTTACAAGTGTAAATCCATTTGCATCTTGTTTCAAACTCCTTGGTGAGTTTATGTCTATCCAATCACATCTAAACAATACTACTTTAAATTTTTCATAATAATCCAACTCATAGATATCTTTAAGTGCACCATAATAGGATTTTCCATCCGCTTCCACCATAACACCGCTATTCTATATTTTTCTAAATTTCTCCCGTTCTCTAGTATGAAATTTAAAGCCATTAATTATGAAACCGTTATATCTATTCACAATCTTGTTAGGTCCTCGAGCAAGAGCTATTAGTTCATCTGAATTATTTGTCTCCATCATCTTTGATACCTAAAAAAAAATGATATGACGAAGTACTGTTGAGTTATCTGATATTAAATATGTATCAAAAATTAATGTATCCCATAATTAAATATAAATCACACCTGATTTGAAAGCCACATAGAAAATAACTCGACCAACCATTGCTGTTCAATCCTTCCATTAGGACGAATGTTATGATTGGCTCGTCTCTGATAAATTAAAAATTCACTGCATAAAATATAAATATATCATTTAGAATATTATATCTAATATAAAATTTAAATCTTGATGTCATGCCTTAAATATACTAACCTGCGATGGTCAGATATTATGTCACTATGAAGTAACACATAACGATGTGCTTGTGCTAAGGATTTTTGATCAAGTACAATACTTTCAGCTCTTCCCAAGAATTTTTCAGCAGTTAAGAACTTATACAGTTCTGCATTCTCCACAAAGTCATTATGCCGTTGAGGTTGACTAAAAATAGTCTCTACATCTTGAAGATATCTTGAACAAAATGTCAAACATTCATCCGCAATATATGCTTCAGCAATCGAGCCTTCGGGATAGGCTCTATTTCGCACATAATCTTTAAGACGCACAAGATACCTTTAAGAATTAAATATTTATTAAAATATCAGTATACTGTTATTTCTAATAAAATTATCAAAAGATTTAAGGTTTGCAATAATACCTCTCAATAGGATACATCCATCTATAATGTACTGGTCCACCAACTTTAACTTCTGAAGCTAGGTGAATAAGCAGATGTACCATAATAGTGAAAAATCCAGGAGAAAAAATCTTTTCCATCTAACAAAGTGTAATTGCAATATCGAATTCTAACTGATTAAGTTCTCGAAGATCAATAACTTTTGAACATAATGCCTTAAAGAATGACGATAATCGAAGTACAATTGCAACAACTTGTTTCGGCAATGACGATCTTAAAGCTATTGAAAAAATATCTTGCATCAATATGTGACCATCATGACTTTTAAGATTTGAAAATTATCGATCCTTTAGATGCACACATCGTGAAATATTTGATGCATATCCATCAGGTACTTTGATACTTTTCAAAACTCTCAAAAAATTATCCTTTTCTCGAGCAGACATTGTGTAACATGCAGGAGGCACATACATTCTATCATTAGCAAGCATTTTAGGATGAAGTTCCTGTCGAATACCCATTCTTTTAAATCAAGACGCGCCTTCATGTTATCTTTGCTCTTTCCATCAAGGTTTAAAAATGTTCCAAGTAAGTTATCACAAACATTCTTCTCTATATGCATGACATCAAGATTGTGCCGAATAAGATTATGTTTCCAATAAGGTAAGTCAAAAAAGATACTTCATTTTTTTTATAAATGTTTACTGGGCTGTTGTGTAGATGCTATCTGTGTGTCTTCCTCATTTTTATCCTCGAAATAATTATCTGGATCTTGAAACACCTCTGCATCTATAGTACTGATACTAACTTCCTCTGGTAACCCTTTGTGCATTGAGCTTTCAACATCATCCCTTCCTCTTTTTTGAGAGGACTTTGAGTGCTTACCATAGCTGTAATTGATACCATCCATTTGTCTATGAACATCAGTTTCAGAAGGTGGAATAGGGGCACATCCCAATTTCATAGTACCATCAAACAAATCTTTTTGAAATCGAAATGGATGATTTGCTTCCAACCATCGACGATGTCCCATGTAACAAAATTTACCTCCATGTTTTAACCAAATTGAATGTGTTGAATCTCCACAACAAGGACATGCGACCTATCCCTTGTACTCCAGCCAGATAAATTAGCATATGCTGGAAAATCATTAATAGTCCATAACAAAGCTGCCCGTAGTTTAAATGTTTGACCGTTTGAAGCATCAAATGCATCAACACCCTCCCACAACTGTTTCAATTCCTCTATTAAAGGCTGTAAGAAAATATCAATATCATTGCCTGGACCCTTATCTCCTGGAATAACCATTGATAAGATAAGTGATGATTGTTTCATGCACATCCATGGTGGCAAATTGTAAGGTATCAAAACGACTGGCCAAGTGCTGTTGGTAGAACTCAGGGTCCAAAATGGATTGAAGCTATCAGAAGCTAAGCAAAACCTAACACTGCGAACATCAGAGGCAAAATCAAGATGCCTATAATCAAATACTTTCCATTGAAGACTATCTGCTGGATGTCTCAACATTCCATCCTTTGTACGTCCTTCATCATGCCATCTCATTGATGAAGCTGTTTTTGATGATGCATAAATCCTTTTCAATCTAGGTATAAGAGGAAAGTAACGCAATACCTTGACCGGTTTCTTTTTATTTCGTGTTGCATCCAATTCATTTAGTACATCGTCTCGATCTTCTTTTTGTGTTATCTATGTTGAAGATCCACATACATTGCATGACTCTTGATTAGCATTTTCACCCCGATATAACATACAATCTTTCGGACAACTATGAATTTTTTCGTATCCAAGATCCAATTCCTTTACTACTTTCTTGGCTTCATAATACGATGGTGGTAAACGAATGCTTTCTGGAAATGCATCCTTTAATAACTTGAGCAGCATGGTAAAACTCTTTCCAGACCATCCATTCAAATATTTTAAATGAAATAAATATACAAAAAAAAAAATCTTAGAAAATTTCGTACAACCCGGATATAATTCTTGATCTGCATCTTTCATTAAGGTGTGATAACGAGCTATCTCATCATTAGATGTATGTATAGGCTCCTCAACATGCATACGTTCCGTATGCGTACATCCATCAAACATCCCAACTATTTCTTGTATACTACTGGATTCTCCTAAATTTTGAACACCAAGTCCAAAAGCATCTGTGATCAAACCCCTTATATCATCATCTCTTGCAGAATTGTCTTGTAGGCTAGTGGATCCAAAATGAGTCAGGGGTTGGTTACATGATGATGGCAACATAGATTCTCTATGAAAAATTCAGTCGGTATAACCTCTTAAAAAATCATTTCATACCAAATGTTCTTCAACAATTTGTGGATCTAAAGAAGAACTATTTACACATTTCCGACATGGACATAAAATCTTTCCATTCAAACTACTTTTCTCCATACCAAATTTAATAAAGTCATGAACTCCATCTAAATATTCTTTACTATTCCTTGATTTATTTATCCAACTTTTATCCATTGTAAGATAAAAATGATCGAACTTGCAATTTATCTAAAAATAAAAAAAATTATACAATCTATATTAATGCAATGAGTAAAAAATATCAGTCATTTCATAAAATCTAAAAAAATAACAGCTAGATAAAGTTTACATAGTAAATGCTTGCTATCATCAACTAATAGGTAAAGAAAGTCCTATCTCATTCAAAAAATGTATTAATTCTATAGGTCAATTACAGAAATCAAATGATATGCAACAAGTGCCGAAAAAAATTTCGACAGTATTTCTCCTTAGTTCTTCCGTATAGGAAGAACAAAAGGAAAATACCATCCAAAATTTTTTTCGAACCCTCAGCATACCATTTGATTATGGTAATGACCTATAGAATTACTCATATTTTTCAAACTGTCCATACTGGACAATCAATTGATCAATGTACATAATTCTTTTATCCGTACAAAAATAAATAAATATATGGATATAATAGAATATGTACATTAATCAAAAGATGGGTCTATGATTCTATGCAATGTAATTTTTTTAAAATTAATTCATAATTAATATTGCCTGGTATGAAATTCACAACCATCACAAAAACACCCATGAAAATCTACTTAGCATGGATTTTAAAATTAAAATCCATGCTAAGTAGTTTTTTTTTTTTTCAAAATGAACAGCGTGGAACAGCTGCCTACCTAGCAGAAGAGTATTGTACAGATGATGAAATAAGTGCTAGCAAAGAACCAGATCTTCCTTTCTTTGATCTTGAGATCATATTGGCTGCCATAAACAACTTCTCAATTGAAAGTAAAATTGGAGAGGGTGGATTTGACCCTGTTTATCAGGTAATTATGAAACAGCAATGTGACTTATATTTATTATTCTATTTAATTTTATATAATATTTATAATTTTTTATATAAAATTCCAACTTATCATAAAATTTTGAGTTCGATTGTTTATCCGATGTACATCAGGATATGCAATTTATATTTATTATTCTATTTAATTTTATATAATATTTATAATTTTTTATATAAAATTATTATATTAATCTAATTATTAATTTGATTTATTATATATTTAATAATATCTTTAATTATATAATCATGAAATTTAACTATAATTTATATATATATATATATATTTATTTATATTTATATATTTATATCCATAATTTTAGTATCCGAGTTATATCCAAATCTATTTTAAAACAGATATGGGATTTGTTTAAAAGAAAGTTTACTCTCTGTCACCAGAAGCTTAAATTCCACGAGAGGCTCGCCAAGACCATTCTGGTCAGTCCAATCTATATATATATATATATATATATATATATATATATATATATATATATATATATATTGTAGAAGTGATGCCCACACCAATCTAATATAAATATATTTTAAAATTTTAAAAAATAAAATATCTCATAAAATTCATAAATAAATTTAATTCTGATATCTAATTCCGTCACTAATGTACTCAGACATGCACAAGATAATTCAATCAATGATGCTGTTCGTCTTCTAAAAAATATGTTGAACAGATACTGCAGTAAATTGAAAGCAAATCTGAATGCCATGAAAGAACAAATGGGCTTCCAACTAGGTCATGCCGTTCCAAATTCAATCTATCACAGTGTCAGAGTTTTTCTCAATAGTAATTTTTTTTACATGCAGCTCCTGTCTGTCGGATATAAATAATGCTAGTCTAGATGGTGCAGAGCTCAACTTCTATGACAAAAGACTCAAATGAATCTTTCGCAAACAGTAATTTGATGTTTGGCCTCCATATGACAAAGGTAGCACCATTCTCGGCAAAATTAATATATTTCTCTTTACCTTCACAAAAATACGTAATGATCTGGATCCTTTACATTATATGGCTTGCATGGCAAAATGCTGGACCAGTATTTGATGGTCATTATCAAAAGATGAACAGATATCAACAATAATATATTATGTATGATACATAATGCTGCCATGTTTAACGACCATCCATCTCTTGATGGTGGTTTTTGGGATGCTGCATTATTGCATAACACCCAACAACGTAAATCATACATTGCATAATACAATCGAGGTCGTTCCGCTATTCCAACCTTGGGTCCCACTGCTGAACTCTCTCCTCTCGTTTCCTCAATGTCTTGCCTTCGGCTAATTTCGTTTTCTTCTTATCTTTTTACAGTGGTTAATACTTCATATTTTTATCCATGGAAGAAAAAAATTATACAAATGCTGCATTAGGATTATGAAATTACGTGGAATTGGGTTAGGAGAAGCGCCCAAATGTGCAAGATTTCATCTAAACAAATTGAGATTTCTAGTAACTCCCATCAATTCGGCATTTTGGTTAAGCTGATTTTCAATGGCAACAAAACTATTTTGCTATCCTGTATAAAAAATAAACAAATATATGTGATAACAGAAATAGGAAAGAAAAATTATGGAGGAAAATTGAACAGAATCAAAAATTGATCAAAGTTTTCTCACCTTTCTTTCTCCGATAAACGGCGAACAACTCCGTCAGAAAAGAAGAATTTGAAAGTTCGTTCGATCGCCGGGAGGGGGGAGGGGAGGAGGGCCAGTGGGAAGGCTGCTTCCAGGAGAGCGGACGGCGTACGGCTTGGACCGTGCGGGTGCAGCATCGACGGATGCGGCAGCAGAGGGGAGCGGCGGACGGCGGTGCGGCGTGAACGGCGGGTGCGGCGTGGACGGCGGGTGCGGTGCCGGCGGCAGAGATGGGGTCGGTGGAGGAATGGGTGGAAAGGGGCGACGGTAGATAGATTAGGGCACGGGAGATCGGAGATATTAAACGAACCTAACGATACTTTTTAGCGTCGTTACATAATGACGTAAAAAAACGTCGGCATTTGCTTTATTTAACGATGCTTTTGCTAAAAGCATCGGCATTGACAATGCTCAAATTTTACGACGCTTTTAAGCATCATTAAAAAACGACGTTTTTTAAAAGCGTCGGCAGGTCAGCGCAACCTGCCGACGCTTTCCAAAAGTATCGGCAAAAAAGGATCGCTAAACCCCCTTCTTACTGTAGTGACATTATTTCATTTATTCCAATGCCTCCATAACAACTCCCATTTTAAAGAAATGCATTTTGCTTAGTCTTTTTTTTTTTAAAGAGAAAATTAGATAAATAACAATTAGATTTACTAAGATAATGGTAAAGAGTAGTCATTTCTTACTCTCAAAGAGAGAGAGAAAATAAGAAATCTATCTGTCTATATCAAGACTGCATTTATCACATTATATAGATAAGAAAAAACTTCTAAACTAATAAGGGGATCATAGCCATCAAAAACTCATCACAAAAACTTGCTAGTATGCTTTGTTAAACATCATGGTTGATGCATATTTTTTTTTTCTTTTCTGATAAATATGCATGGTAAGAATGTCACTAGAAAGATTCAAGTCCTAGACCGCGCTCATATGGAAAGGATGACTATATCTATACAAATAGAATAGTCCATTTATACAGAATGGTAAAGAGAGCCCCTCTGTGATCGTAGATCATAGAGATCTATACAAATATGAAACGGTATTTTTTTTCTTACCAACTTGATCTTGTTGCACCCGATAACAAACATGCATGAACTATTTCTCGAAGTATGTATCCAGATAGGCCAAAGTCTCAATAGTTAGCTCTGCGGACTAGCTAAGCTGAGTTCCAATTGGCTAGCTTCTCCTTCTTTGCCTTTAATTACGTATTATATAGATATTTCATGCATGCATCAATTGGCATGCATGGAGATCTCCAAATGGCATACCACAAGGCCCAGCGGACATGTGTTGAAATTTGAATGGCATTTCTATAAGGCAACATTTTGTATCGAGAAATTGTACTCTACGTCGTGTGCATCATGTGGTTGTATACTACACCAATCATTTTGTCTCTTTTCTATAGACCCCATTCAGGATGCGCTCATCACGGTGCTGGGCCTTAGGAAGGAGGCGTGCTCATTAGAGACATGGCCACTTTGGTGCATGCATGTGGGGTATAATTTTTTCTTTATATCCCTTTTTGGTGGTGCATCTTGGATTACAACAACTACATCCCATATTTTTCAACAACTTTTCTTGCATGGATATAATTAGGCATGTCTAGGAAGGTGATATTTTAATGTATTACCCAATAAGAGATGTTCTCAAACACCTCTAACGAGGAAAATATGCATATATTCTCTCTGGCATTTTTATCAACTTAATCTGCCTCCATGTCTAGAACGGTGCATAACAATTCTGCACTGAAATATGATTTTCTTATGACTTCCTCCTCATTTTTCATTCCTCATGTGTCATAGTAATGGAGACAAAGCAGACTTCCAAACTTACATTGTTGCAATATCATATGACCACTAATGTACTCTAAGTAGCACACAATTACAGGGCATCGTGAACTGTCCTAAAGGTCATGGATCATCCAAAGCGGTGCTAGGTTGTGATAAATTTCTAGCTAGTCCTTGTCTTAAGCATTAATCAGGCTGAAAGAGTCAACATTAACATGCAGAAAAGTATTTTGATTGATTAGAGCAAATGTTGGCGCATCATCACCATAATGACGGCATTCAAAACTCGGAAATGGTGCTTTTTGAGCTTGAGGTGGTCAAGTGAAATGGTCAGGATTTAGCTCATCTAATTTGGATCCTCTGTAATGCAGCTTTTATATCGTAGAGTCATGTACTGTTATGGATAGCCGTCATGTCATCTATTTTAGAGATAGACAACTCTTATTTATTCTGAGAACATGTCCGTATATTTTTCAACATGCATCACAGAGATTGAAAACCATCCATTTTTTAGATAGATGATGTGATAGCTATATATAATGGTACCATATTCTATGGCATAAAAGTCATGCCGTAGAGGATACCATTTCTAGCTGATGTTAGTCTGCATGCAAAGCCATGTGGCAAAGAATTATAAAATCTACAATTAGCTGCTGATGTGCTTAGGGAGAAGAGGGCCAGTAGCATGCCACATAAGTTAGTCCGACACATGCATTTGATTATTGTGCTTGCAATTAGTAGACAACAAGACTTTGGTAAGAGTGATTAAAGAATAGAGTAATGAAAATTAAATTATAATGTAGAATGCTAACTGATGTAGTAGATAAAGTTATTGGAGGACTTTTATTCCAGTTTCACCATCATCCAATTTAGGCCAGACTTCTTTCCTTACTGGTTCTTTTTAAGAGACGATTTAGATGATTAGGCCCAAGATTCTATGAGATTCATTAATTGGACCAATACAACCATAAAAAATATAGAATTATAAGTGAGCTATGCCTATATTTATAAATACTTAAGATTACCTTTTGAATGAGCCGGCCTGAATCTCATAGAGAGAAAAACCAAGATCTACCTGTAGGATTCAAACTGGTCCACTCAAAAGATAGCCCCAAATACTAGAAAATATATTTATAAATAAAGGCCTAGTCCAGCCAGTAATCTAATACTTTTGGTAGTTATACTTGCCCAATCCATGAATCTTATAAGATTTTGGATCCAATCATCTAAACAAGCTCTAAGAAAGGGAACACAAAAGGAAAGAGAAGAGAGGCGGTGGGCATATATGAAACTACATCTTGAAATATATTATATACTACAAGTATGATCATGATAAAAACTCCTATTTCACTTCATAATAACTCTTACCACCCCATTCATAAAGAATTGGATTACCATGCAATACAATCAAGATAGTATATCATATATAAAAAAATTTGAGCGCACCTTATGTTGATTCCTTTGTTTGTATAGGGACTATAATTTGGATAAGAAAAATTAATTTTTGCTAGGTGTGAACATAACTCAAGTCAACTTAGGACAACATAGCTAATTTTTAAAATCTGTTTACATGATTACATCATGGTTTTTCCCCTTTATATTCACTTCTTTTCTCATGTTTTTTACCCTTAGGCTGTGTGAATAACATGGTGATTAAATTAATCCAAGGTGCCAATTAGCTAAGGGCTTATTTGGATGAATAGGTGGAAAATCTCATTGGATCATGGATTGAGCAAGTAAAATCAGTTAGAAAATAGACTTATAGGCTAAGCTATGCCTATATTCATAACTATCCAACCCGCTCCCAAATCAACCTTGGATAGTTATAGATATATATCTAGTCTAGTCTGTAGGCTTATTGTCTGACTAATTTTGTCAATCCAATTTATGAATCCAATGAGATTTCCAGCCTATTCATCCAAACATATCCTTAGTTGATAATATTTTTAGGATTGACATATTCAAGGGGTTCAAAACCCTCATAAGCTTTGGTGGTTTTAGTAGTCTTCATCCTATTTTCTTACAAGAAGAAAAAATAATCGGTTCATCTTTGATGCAGACAAATCATATGTCAAGCCTCATTAATATATGAATATAGTCCAATGCCATATATCATAGGTGTGCCACATGAAAAGTTGAGCATCTGTATATCCAAATAGTATTGCCCTATTCGGCAAAAATTGGGATTATTCTATTTTTCTATCTCATGTTTTATATGTAAGATATAGTTGATGTTTGAAATTCAAATTTAAATTTGAGATGCACCATATATGATAATCATATTGGCATATCTCGTGATTGCATGAATCAAATCTACCATCAATGAAGGATATTTGAGATTCAAATTCAATTTTGAAATACACCATAAATGATAATCATATTAACATATCTTGAGAGTGGTATAAATCAAGTTTTCTCTCAAGCTATCCTTTTTATTTTTCTGAAATATAAATCTAGAATGGAATAGTTGAAAATATTGTTCATTCAATAGGCAAATAAATTATAATGACTAATTTTTCTTAAAAAAATTGAGTAGAATAGAAAAATAAAACCACTGCAATTACCTATATAAATTTTTTCAAACTCTCTTATTTGGCGTAAATTTATTGTGCATGGGTTCACCAAATAATAGGATTTAAATAAAAATAACTTTTAGCGTGAAGCTAAGTAGACCTTTTAGTTGGTCATCGTTTGAAGTTTACTTATTTTGAATTTTGATGAACACAATGCTTAAAGCCCATCCCACCACTGTTATCACCTTGCTTCTGCCTTCACGAGGATGAGATGGTAACGACTCTGGCCGCCAGCTTAAAAGTTTGCAGCTTGCTACCTTTTTAAGTCCATCGTTATGTTTCATATGCTGATGACTTTGATGCTTCATCTGCCGCAATAACAAACAGACACGGTACTTCTTTAATCACATCAAAAGCCGCTCCGGATGGCAAACGGTGTTGTATGTCAACTTCGGAATCGGTCCTCCATGGTACTCAAAAAACATTGTAGGATGTTGTATGTGTTGGGCACCATCTATCATAATGCGTGTTCTATCTAAAATATCTAAATATTCATTAAATATAAATTTTTTTTTAATATTCATGCATGCATGCGGCCGCCGATCATAAGATGGATGGTGTCCAACTGTAAACAGCATCCTGCGGCAGCATCGGAGAGGATCTATTGTCGTGTCGCTTCTAGATCAGATCTGATTAATTTTAAAATTTTAATATCTTTAAATTATTTACATATCAAAAAATATGTGATTTAAAATTATTTAATTTATACATCAAATTATTCAAAAATAAATAATCTAAATAATATTAAATTATATATATATATACACCTGATGAATCGAACAAAAATTTTCAAATCATATAATTATATATATAAGCATTTAAAGATAACAAAGTATGTCTAACAACTCAGATCGACGTAGAATATCTATTGTTTGCGGTTTAGATGCGAGGAAATCTACACGAAGATCTGCTCGAGTGCAGTCAACTTCAGCTATATAGACTAATTTTTGGCATGCAGAACTCATGCTTTGCTTTCTCCGGTCTGGATTCAGCTAATCTTGCTACGCGCTTTCGGCCATTCGTAACAAACAAAATGGTCCCAGTGTACACCTTTTTATGTACGATAACTGTAGCATGTACAAGGCTTGCAAGGTGGCTGCCTCAATATTATTCAATGCCAAGAATCATTGTAAGGTAGTAGCTAGCTAGCTAGCTACCACCCTTAAACCAAGTACACATCTTGAATTATTTCTAGCTGGTGATGCAATAGAGATTGGAGTTGTTCTGCAGTGATCCTTAATGATTGGTTTGTGTTAACAGAGATTCAATAAGGAGGTGTGTTCTTCATTGATAAGTGATTAACTGAGCAAGTTTGACTACATGCTTAGCTCTTGATGTTTGATTCGATGAATGTTATAAAAGCACCATAAGTAGTGATGTAATTACGGTTTAATTTGGCAACTTTTTGTTGTTTGATATGAGTGTAGAAAGAACCGCCACCAAATAAAGTCGAGACCAGTTGGATTGGGGATGAGATTTAAATGCAATCAAGGATATCATTGATGTGAACATCACTCATTCCGGAAGAAAAGAATTTGCATCACATAGAACTGTATAGCTCTTGATGATTGTCACATTATTTTGTTGTGGAGTTTTTAGATGTTTGACAACTATCTGCCTGTTCTATCAGATAATATGACGGCTATTGCGGCCAATCCTTCCATCGTCCGATCGTCGGTGTCGCGCACCTGCAAGAAAAATCCTCACAGACTGAAGATGTCTCCAATGGGGACCCTCCGATGGTCAAATCAGAGAGGAGACTAGGCAACAGTGGAAAATCAGAGACTCAGCGGAAGAGAGAGAAAGAGAGTTCAAGAGCTTAGAGGCGCTTCTCGAAACTTAGAACTTAGCCCTTACCAATACTGTTGCCTTATCCCATTTTATAGTAGAACGTGGTATGGACCCGCCATTAATGGTGCAGACAACTGAGAAGTTGTCAAATCGTCGGGAATTGTCAAATCACCGTGGGCTGTCAAGTCGCTGGGATCAATCTGTGTCCTTGGCAGAATAATATCCCAGGACGGCCATGCCGCATGTCCTTGACAGGACAACTGTCCATAGCGGTCGTACGACGTTTGGATGGGCTGGCCGACTATACGTCGGTATTCGACTGCCAGGACGTCGGGTGATGATCCGGAGATACCGTCAGCTGATCTGGTGCCTGACGAAAGTCAGACATCGGCTGCCACCCCCGACAGTGAGTCGGTGATTTGAGCTCGGCCGCTTGGCTGGTCGGGAACAGTATGGGTCTGTTCGGCCGACATACCTTCGGCTGGATATTGTCGGCAGCCATTGTCGATAGTCATCAGTTGGTAGAGTCATCGGTCAGTAGAGTCGGGCGTCGGTTGAACAGGTCCGAGGGTAAGTCGACGTAGAGGGGTTGGTCGGTATATCCCAACAGTTGCCCCCCCCACTCCTGAGTCGGATGTCGTGTTGGCCAGTGTTTCCACGTGGGCGACGGCTTCGGGCGAAAGAAGTGGTTATCCATCACGTCATGCTCCGACTCTGACGATCGTACCAACGAACGATCCGGTGTTAGACGTCCCATTAGGAACGTGAACTGCCGTCTCCTTGAGAACATGAACTGCCATCTCCTTGGGAATGCGGACCGCCGTCTCCTTGGGAACACGAACCGTCGTCTCTTTGGGAACACGAACCACCGTCGGTTAATGAATCTCGAGACGTGATTTTTCCATCACATGTCAGGGGGCTATTGGGCCAAAACCATTCACACAGATGGAGGTGGCGTGGCTCGATCTGAGGACAGGTGCATCGAATTGTCGGACCGAGGAAGGGCCCAGGCACTGCCACATGTCGGCATCCGAGAAGCCCTCATCGGCATGCTTTCATCTCGACCGTTGAAGGGCCTTATATATATACGGCCACTTACATCCAAAACTTCACTTTTACTGCAAATCTGCTCCTGGCACTGAGGCTCTGTCGAGTTGTCCTCCAGTCTCAGATAGTTGTCTCCGTCCTCTCCCTTTGAAAGCTCCTTTCGAAGTTTTCTTTTCTGTGCCTATTTTCTTGCATCCTTTCTTCTTTGCCACTTTTCTCTTTGTTCTTCTTTCTGGGGCTAGCGTTATGGCTAGGATCTCTCCTCGAGGAAGTCAGTCGGAGAATTCGATCGATGATTCTCGATCGACCCCGGAGGTGGAGGTTTCTTCACTTTCGGAGCAGAACGTCGAATGGCTCAGGGAGCAGTATGGTATCCTGGAGCAGTTCGAACTCTTCGCCCCTGGGGTCGAAGGTTGGGTTAACAACCCGCCTCCAGGCCAGGTGGCCTTCTATGTCGAGGACCTTCGGACAGGTCTTCGTTTTTTGATTCCGGAGTTCGTCCGAAACGTCTTAGATTACTATGGGCTTTGTCCAGCGCAACTGGCGCCGAACTCAGTCTGGTTGATAATCAATTTTGTATTGTTGTGTTGGCTTTTGCCGACCTTTTCTCGTATTTCTCTCTTCCGGACGTTCTTCGTCCTCTGACCCCATCCGAAAGCCCGAGGGTGGTGGTTCTTCAATCTCCGAAAGGGTCTTTCGTTTATTACCAGTCTTCCATCGTTGATCCACGGGTGGAAGAACCAATTTTTCTTTGCTTCTTCTTCGCTTCCTTGGGGGTTCCCTTCTCGCTAGGGCGACCCTCGGACTTGGCCGAACGAAAATAGTCGGATGGAGGATGGTGACCGAGAGAACTTTCTTCGACTGAAGGATGTGTCGGTGCCGAAGCAGAGGGAGCTCGTCACCGAGCAAGCTCTGTACGATGCCGGCCTAAGTTCGGTTCTCTGTTTAGGTACATCTCGGTCCGTCGGTCATTTTTTGTCTTTTTCATCCGTCTTTGAACTTGTGCTGACCCTTTATTGAAATTACAGGGATGCCACCGAGAGTGAGGCTGACCGACGCTGACATTCGGCAACATACGGCGAGGAAAAGACTGGCGCCCGGGGCCGAACCATCGCGGCCTCCCAAGAGGCCTCAGATATCATCGCCGACCGACCTTGCGGCGGCGACAGCGCAGTCCGACACCGAACGTGCGTCAGGCTACGAGCCGGTCATCGCTCTGTCGGTGCCGGCGGTGCCACCTGAGGCACCATCTAAGGAAGGGGCGGCCGAGGGGGCAGCTGAAGGAGCGTCATCTCCCCCACCCACAGAAGAAGTTCGGGCCAAAGCACGTGAGCCCGAACGACCTGCGGTGGCTCCCATCGCACCGTCAGGAGGAACTCAATCGAGTTCAAGTTTCCCGTCCCTCTCCGATCTCTGGGCCTGGGCAACAGATCGGGGGAAGGCTCCGATGGCGCCGACGGACGACTCAAGGTCAGCGGGCCACGTCGCATCGTCCGACGTTCGGGTCTCCGAGGGAGCATCGGCCCTAGCCAACCACGACTTGGCCAGGAGGTTGTGTCAGGCAACTGTTCTCCCGACTGATCGGGAGCTCTTGAGGGGTCAGCCGGTGTCTGACATGCTTTCTTCCTTTTATCCGACCATGATCCAGGTGAGCTCCTCTTCTTTTTATTTTCCCTTCATTGTTATCTTTATCATTTCATTTTTCTGACGATGGCCTTCTATTTGTAGCTGATCTACAATATGTCCAAGCTGGAAGTCGGGTACCGGAGGTTCGGCGGGACGGCCTGGAAGAACAGGACCAAGATCGTCGAAGCTGATAAGGCAGCACTGGTGGACCAACTGAAGTTGTCGGTCGACCGTGAGGCTAGGCTCGAGGAGGAGATCTCCCGACTCACCAACAACCTAGCCACCTCGGAGGCCGAACTTCAGTCAGCTCGCGAGCAGATCCAGCGCAAGATCCGCTCCATCCACCGACTGCGGTGGGAGCGGGATGGTTGTGTCAGGGAGCTTGAGGCCGAGCGCGAACAGCTTTGCGTTAGCCTGGAGAACCTGACTAAGGCCAAGGAGAACTTGTCCTCCACCCAAGCCGACACCGACATAGCGAAGGCGGAGGCAGAGGTGGAGTCGGCCAAGGAGGCATTGAGTCGGGCGGTGGAGGACTTCCGTGGCTCGGATGAGTATCGGGAGGAGCTCCTCGAAAGCGACTTTGCCTCCTATCGGGTGGGGTACGAGGATGCTCGGGATGCGATTCAGAGTCTGCACTCGGAGCTTGACTTGAGCGGCATCGTCCCTCCAGGGTCAGAGGACCAAGCCACAGAGGAAGAGGCCGACCCACTGCTGATGGAATGAGTTGCCGAGGACGAGGCGGCTCCAACCCCCGGTCCCTCCCCAACCCGAGCGGGCACGTCGGTTGCTCCCGAACTCCATCCGGTGCAAGAAGTCGACTCCGACGAATAGTCAGAGTATCTGCCCGTTATCTTTATATTTCTATTTTCTGTTTAGTCTTTGATATCTGTAATCAGATTTCATTCCAATTTTGTAGCCGGACTTCGGTCCAATTTTGTAAGTCATTTCAACTTAACAAAATCAAAGACTTTTCACACTTTTTTTGCATGCGGTCCAAAGTATCTAATTTGTCGAGCCATCCCTGAGTGTATAGGTCGTAGCTCCGACACACCTCGTTAGAACGTTCGGTAGAGTCTAGCATAGCCGATTAAAGTAGTCAGTAGCGTGCATCGTGCCAAAGGCAGCGCAAGCCTCGATCGCAGGCCGGCATCCCAACCGTCATACAGACAGCGTAGGATTCGATGGTCGAGTGCCGCATCGATTGTAGGTCGAGTGTCCGCCGCCCGAACCTTGGTCGGGCGTGTATGTCAGGCCGAACGTCAGCCAATCACTGAACGTAGCATGTCGACACGACTACTTCGTAGAGTCCGATAGTCGAGTAGGGTCTGATGTATTCGGATAGAACACCGATGAAGGGTCGAATATCTATTGTCTGGCCTTCGATCGGGCGTGCATGTCAGGCGTATGATAAACGGTGGCAAGCTGAATATTCTCCGACCGGTGGTGATCAAGTCGGTTCATCGCAAGTCGAATACCCATTGCCCAGATCTTGGTCGGGCGGGTATGTTGTGGTGAATGATAAACGGTGGCAAGCCAGATATCCTTCGATCGATCGTAACCGAATCGACATGTCGTAAGTCGAATACTCGTTGCCTAGATCTTGGTCAGGCGGGTACATCATGGTATATGATAAATGGTGGCAAGCCGAATATCCTTTGACCGGTCGTAACCAAGTCGGTCCATCGCAAGTCGAATACCCGTTGCTCGGACCTTGATCGGGCGGGTACATCATGGTTGTCTTGGCATTTTGCCCTTCTTAGTCAAAGCTAAGTGGGCAAGTTAGCCAACCGCGTTGGTCGAAGTCCTTTGCCTTTAGAGGCGAAGGCCGTTGGTTCGACGATCGAGCCATAGGCTCGACGTAGATTCGGCGATCGAGTCGTAGATTCGACGTAAAGTTGTAGATTCGGAGTAAAGTCGTAGATTCCCAACAAGACGTTGGGATCAAGTCGGGATGTCGAGGCCCATATTTCGACACGGGCCGACCTTCGACGGGGAGCCAAACTTTGTAAACTCTGGAGTTTTGAAATTGTATTGTATTCTGAGCAAGAAGGGCATACAGAGTTCATTGGTAATACAATTTCAGGTTGTCAGCATTCCAGATCTGGAGAATGGCCGTCCCTTCCAGGGTTTCAAGTCGGTAGGTGCCCGACCTGCAGGTGTCTGCAATCTTGTAGGGTCCTTCCCAGTTTGGAGACAGTTTTCCTTGATCCTGAGGCTTCCGCCTTTCTCAAAATCAGGTCTCCGGATCCGAAAGATTTTGGCCTAACTTTAGCATTGTAGTATCGGGCCACTCTTTGTCGGTAGGAAGCCATGTGGAGTTGAACCTCACGTCGGAGCTCGGGCAGGAGGTCCAAGTCAGCTCTCCGACACTCGGAGTTGCCCGATTCACAGTATTGCTCAACTCTAGTCGATGGTAGCCTGATCTCTAGTGGGGTCATTGCCTCCGTCCCATAGGCCAGGTTGAAAGGAGATTCTTCGGTCAGGGCCCGAGGTGTCGTTCGATATGCTCACAGGATCGAATGCAACTCTTCGACCCAGAGGCCTCTGGTTTCATTCAGTCGAGTCTTCAACCCATGCAGAATGGTTCGGTTGGTTACTTCGACTTCTCCGTTGGACTGTGGATGGCCGACCGAGGTCAGTCTGTGTGTGATATGAAATCTCACACAAAATTTTCTGAAATCATTGTTGTCGAACTGTCGCCCATTGTCGGTGATGATGGTGTGCGATAGTTCGAACCTAAAGATGATAGACTTCTGGATAAAGTCTTCCATCTTACGCTCGGTAATTTGCACCAGAGGTTCGGCCTCCACCCACTTGGTGAAGTAGTCGATCGCGACAACTATAAACTTTCTTTGGTCAGATGCCGGAGGGAAAGGGCCGAGTATATCGATCCCTCATTGTGTGAAGGGCCATGAGGCGACAATGATAGTCGGTTGGCGGGCCGGTGTTGTAAGTTAACATACTTCTGACATGGCTCGCACCTCCGAACCAAGTCAGTCTCATCTTTCTTCATGGTGGAGCAGTAGTAACCTTGCCGTAGGACTTTGTAGGCCAAGGATTTGCCCCGCAGGTGACTCCCATAGATCCCTTCATGCACCTCCCTGAGTGTGTAGTCCGCATCCGTCGGTCTCAAGCACCGTAGCAAGGGAAGGGAGAACGATCTTTTGTAGAGTCGTCCGTCCATCATTACATACTGGGAGGCCGCCCACCGGAGTCGCTTGGCTTCCATGGGATCTTCGGGGCTGGTTCCGTCAGTCAGATACTGAACGATCGGATCCATCCAGCTTGGCTCGGTCGTCAGTTGTAGTACCTCCTCAGTCCTGTCAATGCTCGATTGCTCGAGACTCTCCACAAGTATCCGACCCAAAGTACCGTAGGCAGATGTCGCAAGCCTGGAGAGTGCGTCGGTCCGAGCATTCTCCGACCTGAGAATGTGGGAGATCTCGAAATACTTGAGGTGTGCCACGAGATCTCTCACCTCCTGAAGATATTTTGCCATGGTCGGGTCCCATGCTTCGAATTCGCCTTTGACTTGCCCCACAATCAGCTGGGAGTCGGAGAAGACTCTGAGGCTGTCAATCTCGAGCTCCTTCACCACTCTCAAGCCAGTGAGAAGCACTTCATACTCGGCTTGATTATTGGAGGCTTTGAAGTTGAATTGGAGGGCGTACTCGGTAACCACTCCCTCCGAGTTGGTGAGCAGAAACCCGACCCCACTCCCTTGGGCATTGGAAGCTCCATCTATGTGTAACACCCAGATTGACCCGGGGTCAAATTCAGAAGTCGCAGCCTCTTTGGAGCTCTCGTCTTCTGACATTTGGTCGGCTGTCGGGCATGCTGCAATAAAGTCGGCCAGAACTTGGGCTTTCAAAGCAAATCGTGGTCGATACTAGATGTCAAACTCGCTCAGCCTTACCGCCCATTTCGTCAGTCGTCCCGATGTGTCGGGGTGGTGGAGGATCACCCTCAGGGGCTGATCGGTGAGGACCACGATGGCGTGTGCTTGGAAATACGGATGGAGTCATTGCGCGGATATGACCAAGGCAAATATCATCTTCTCCGCCCTCGAGTATCGAGTTTCAGTCCCGTGGAGCACTTTGCTGGTATAGTATATGGGCTGGTGGGTTCGGTTCTCATTCTCCCGGATGAGTACCAAACTAACAGCCTCTGGGGCGGTGGCCAAATAAAGGTGCAATATTTCTCCAACCTCTAGCTTTACAAGCAGGGGCAGAGAGGCCAAGTACTTCTTCAAATCTTCAAAGGCTTGCCGGCACTCATTCGGCCAAGAGAAGTCCTTCGTCTGCCTCAGGATTTTGAAGAACGGGAGGCATCTTTCAATCGACTGAGAGATGAATCGACTGAGCGCGATGATCTTTCCATTGAGCTGCTGCACCTCTTTATTGGTGTTCGGATGCCGCATGTCGATGATCGTCTTTATCTTCTCGGGGTTGGCCTCGATTCCACGCTGAAAAATGAGGAACTCGAGAAACTTCCCCGAAGCTACCCCAAAGGCGCACTTAGTCGGATTTAGCTTCATCCGATGTCGCCGAAGAGTGTGGAAGGTTTCTTCCAGATCTTGGACATGATCTGAAGCCTATACGCTCTTCACCAGTATGTCGTCCACGTATACCTCCATGTTGCGTCCGATTTGATCTTTGAAGACCTTATTGACGAGGTGTTGGTAGGTGGCCCCGGCATTCTTCAGACCGAAGGGCATCACTTTGTAGCAGTAGAGGTCCTTGGCGGTCATGAAGGCTGTATGCTCTTCGTCCTCGGGTGCCATCCGGATCTGGTTATATCCGACGAAGACATCCATGAAGCTGAGCAGTCGATAACCAGATGTCGCATCCACCAGTTGGTCGATCTTCGACAGGGAGAAGTTATCTTTTGGGCAGGCTTGATTCAAGTCGGTGTAGTCGATACAGATCCTCCACTTTCCGTTGGCTTTCTTCACCATGACGACATTTGCGAGCCAATCGGGATACGTGATTTCTCTGATGAAGCCCGCCTCGAGTAGCTTGTCCACTTCCTCGTCGATGGCCTTCTGTCTTTCGGAGGTGAAAGTCCATTTCTTCTGTCTCACCGGTTTCACGCCAGGGGCGATGTTGAGTCGGTGAGTCATTATTTTCGGAGGTATGCCGGACATATCTGCTGCCGACCAAGCGAATACGTCGGCGTTAGCTTTCAACAGCTCTATCAGCTGCCGTCGCTCCGGGTCGGACAATTACGATCCGGCCCAGATGACCTGTTCAGGATTCTTGATCATCGGGATGGAAATCAGCTGTTCAGCCGGTTCACCCCGCTCCTTCTCTTCCCGTTGGTTCAGCTTGTCGACCGTCAGGGAGTTTTTTAATTCATTGCTTTGAGTAGAGATTTGGAAGCACTGTCGGATGAGTTGTTGATCCCCATGCATTTTTTTGACTCCATTTTTAGTCGGAAACCGGACCAGCAAGTGGTATGTCGAGACTATCGCCCTGAGGGCGTTTAGTCCGGATCTTTCAAGTATGGCGTTGTAGGCCGAAGGTACTTGGACGATCGTGAATGTCATGTGGATAGTGCTTTGTCTTGGTTCGGTCCCAGCTGTCACGGAAAGCGTAATTTCTCCTTCCACTACGACGGCTTCCCCGACGAAACCCACTAGGGGCGTAAAGACTCTCCTGAGTCGGTCGGTCGATAGTCGCATTCGAAAAAAGGCCGAGTAAAACAAAATATTAGTGGAACTTTCATTATCAACAAAAATTCTTTTTACATCATAGTTCGCTATCATCGTCGAGACAACAACAGCGTCATCATGAGGAGTTTAGATTCTCCGAGCATCTTCATCTGTGAAGATGATTACATTATCCTGGTGCAGCCTCTTCGTCGACTCCTCTTCAGTAGTCATCCTCCAATCCAGTTGTCTAGAGATCATGTTGATGATCCCAGCCGTAGGGTGACTATTCACTGCCTCTTCAGTCGGTTGGAGTTGTCGGTCGGGAAGGGACCGAGCCGGTGGATCCCTTCGATACTTTTTGAGATATCCTCGTCGTATGAGGGCCTCTATTTCATCCTTGAGTTGGATGCATTGCTCGGTGGTGTGACCGTGGCCCCGATGGAACCGACAGTATCTTCTCCGGTCGAGGTCCTTTGCCTTCAGAGGCGGAGGCCATCGCAGGTATTCCGCTCCTTTGATCTCCATTAGGATCTGCGCACGAGGACCAGAGAGAGGAGTGTAGGAGTCATACCTGTGATGCGTCGGTCTCGAACTCCGACGTCGGGGCGATCTCGGGCTCCGTCGTCGGGGCGAGACCCATTTATCGGTCGGGGGCCTGCTGGGTTCAGCAGCAGTCCGATTTTTCTTTCGCTTCTCCTTTTGGCCTCCACCTTCGGTCAGGCACCGATCGGAAGCTCCTTCGTCCGCCCGTATGTATTTGTATGCGCGCTCCAGCAATTCAGCATACGTCCGGGGGAAGGTCTTGTCCAAGGAATATGTGAACTGGGACCCCCTTAGCCCCCTCTTCATGGCTGAGAGATAGCCATGTCTTCGTTGAGGTCCCGGACCTCAAGTGTGGCCGCATTGAATCGGGCCATAAAATATTGGAGCATCTCGTTTTCTCCCTGTTTGAGGGAGAAAAGACTGTTTGAGATTCGCGACGGCTTCCGACTGGTGCTGAAGTGGGCCATGAAAGAATGCTCGAGCTGTCCGAAGGAATGGATACTCCCTGAGTGGAGGCCGGAGTACCAGACCCTTGCAGCTTTACAGAGCATGGCGAGGAAGCCGATGCAAAAGAGGGCATCGGTTGCCCTCTGAATTGTCATGAGAGCCTTGTAGCTCTCCAGATGGTCAATTGGATCAGTGGAGCTATCGTAAGGCTCCACATGAGGCATCTTGAACCGACTAGGGATTGGTTCGTCAAGGATAAATCGGGAGACAGGTTGGGTGGTCCGAAAGTCGATGTCGTTTGAAGACTTCTGACCATTCACTTGAAGTTGGGCAAGTCGACGGTTGATTTCTTCGAACTTACGTTCGTAGTCGTCCAACCGTCGGTGTTGTGAAACCCCAGGGGTCGAGCCTCCCGACGAGCTTGAGAGTGAGACGGACGGTGTCCGCGGTCGCTTCTCCTTCCTCGCCCGCTCCAACTGGGAAGGAGAAGGATGCCGAGATCGGTGGGTGTCGCATCGTGGTCGCCTCGCCCCTTCTCGGTGGGAGTGCTGAGACGGCTGCTCTTGAGGAGAAGACGGAAGTTGATGCGGACGTCGGCGGCTGCTTCTGGACGGCATAGGGTGCACCGTCGGTTGCTCCGCCGGAGGTTGCAGCAACTGAGTTAGTTGTTGTTGGAGATTTTTGACCGCATTCGTCAGAACGATCATTTACCGCACGATCGTCGTGATTTGCGCTTCCGTAGTTACCACCGGATGCGGAGAGCTGGGTTCCGCCATGGAAGGTGAAGGAGGGGCCTCTTCCCGACGGGAAGAGCGTCTCACCGACCCGGTAGCTCTCGATCGCTGAGCTCTGATTTTCGTCATCTCGAGAGGTTTCTTCCAGCTCCTGCGGAGCTCGCTGGCTTACCTCTGTCGAACCCCTACCTGACGTGCCAAATCTGTTGCGGCCAATCCCCCATCGTCCGATCGTCGGTGTTGCGCACCTGCAAAAAAAGTGCTCACGGACCGGAGATGCCTCCAGCAGGGACCCTCCGACGGTCAAGTCAGAGAGGAGACTAGGCAACAGTGGAAAATCAAGGGCTCAGCGGGAGAGAGAGGAAGAGAGTTCAAGAGCTTAGAGGCGCTTCTTGAAACTTAGAACTTAGCTCTTACCAATACTGTTGCCTTACCCTATTTTATAGTAGAACGCGGTATGGACCCGCCATTAATGATGCAGACAACTTGGGAGGTGTCAAATCACCGCGGGCTGTCAAGTCATCGTGGGCTGTCAAGTCACTGGGATCAGTCTGTGTCTTTGGCAGGACAATGCCCCAAGGCGGCCATGCCGCATGTCCTTGATAGGACAACTGCCCATAGCGGTCGTACAGCATTTGGGTGGGCTGGCCGACTATACGTCGGTATTCGACTGTCGGGACGTCGGGTGATAATCCGGAGATACCGTCGGCTGATCTGGTGTTTGGCGAAAGTCGGACGTCGGCTGCCACCCCCGACAGTGAGTCGGTGATTTGGGCTCGGCCGCTTGGCTGGTCGGGAACAGTATGGATCTGTTCGGCCGACATATCTTCGGTCGGATATTGTCGGTAGTCATTGTCGGCAGTCGTCGGTCGGTAGAATCATCGGTCGGTAGAGTCGGGCGTCGGTCGGATAGGTCCGAAGGTAAGTCGACGTAGAAGGGCTGGTCGGTATATCCCAACAGCGGCCATCAAGAAGTGTACAATTCCTTCTCTTCAGTGCTACACACAGCAGTGAATCCCAACTCAAGATATAGATCATGAATTATTATTTTTAAAAAATAATTATCATGCACTTATTATCGTAACAAAAAAATGTCTACTTGGTACCAATTTATTAGTGGAAGTAACTCCTAAATCAGCGGGTTTAGTTGCATGTAATCTGATAATTTGGGTAGGTTGCATCATCAAGTGCGAATGTTGCAATGCTGGAGATCTAATAAATATATAATTCAAATTAATGAATTGATTCTCCACATATTTGATCCAAAAGAAGGGTAAAAATACTATTTAATGAAGGCCGGAGATGAGCCAATTTTTCCCCAGATGCTCTATGATAAGTTGAGCATATCGCATAAATAAGTGCTTAAAATTCCGTGCAAAATATTATTTTAAGTGCTTAAAATTCCCCGATGCCTTATAATATAAGAATATATTATCCACACAAAAAGGAAATTAAGAATGCATACATTGTAGGGCTTATTCACAGACATGGTCTGAGATTTGGTATACAATAAGTGTGGAATGGCATTTCTAAATATTGATTTTAGAGATAACTAGGAGGGACACTCTCTACTAGTAGCATGGGCTCGAACATGGAGAATGTGACAATGGTGGACAAATAATTATTTATGTGATCTAGTTAAGATTGTTTTGTCCCAAAGGATAAAGAGGTTTTTTGATAGCTACAATGAACTAACTAGGCTCATGATAATGACAAAACTAGGAAGAAGAAAATGCTGCCACTAGAAGCAATGGTCTCCAGTTGGAGCTTACTTGGCGTAAGGTAGGTCATGCCCATGGTAATCCCAAAACCAAGTTCCCCACCGAATATATATATATATATATATATATATATATATATATATATATCACCAACACCACCACCATGACAACCATAACAATAACTAGGACATGTCAAAATGTTTCTATATATATATATATATATATATATATATATATATATATATATATATAAGTCACCAACACCACCACCATGACAGCAATAACAAAAACTAGGACATGTCCAAATGTTTCTATGGGTTGGACTACGTTTGGTCTCAATTTTAGGCCTGCTTTGAAGTTGGGATCAAGGTTAGCATTGGATGGACAAGGGTGGTAGCCTAACTTAGCTCATTTCAAAATTTATATAGTATATATGTGCAGTCATATATATCATATGCTATGGCAAATATACATCTCAGAACAGCTATTTTGCACAAAGAAAGTCAAATATTAAGTCAGTTCTCAATCCGCCGCTTGCAACGGCAAGGATTGCTGGGATCATAAACAGATAATAGTCTTTCATCATGTTAATTTTTAATGTGTTCTTGATCCTATAATGCTTGACCAAAATAAATTGGAATTTGAAGCGACCGAATAGATTCAATCCAATGATTTCGCGTCTACCTCAATTCAAGATTGACTGAATGGAACCGATCCAATGATTTCGAGTCTACCTCAATTCAAGATTGGTTCATGAGCTATGAGAAAGCTTATGGTCAACTTCTCTATCCGATCTCAAAAGATTTTTCTATTAATAATTAGTGTGACTTGATATATGTGTGCATTGCACCAGCAAAGGATTGATGAAACTTGATCTGCACATACAATGTATGCTCATCTAGATGCAATGTATCTTCATCCTAAGGAATCCAAATCATAGCCAAGATGATAGGATTGGATATGTCGACTCATTTTAGGAATTGTAATTATAAGTAGACTTATTCACTCTTAATCTAGATCAATTTAGGTTGGATTCTTCTAAATTTACATAAACAGTGGTTCCCATGAAAGTAGAGATAAAGGCATATGTTATGAGAGAAGGACCGTAGCCTACTCTCACAAAAGAAGCCAGTAGAGATGAAGACATACCTAATGAGAGAAGGCCAATAGCCTTCTCAGAAAAAAGAGAAACCAATAGTCTTAGTGTTGTGAAGGCACAAATTGTTTATCATGACAAGCAAATTAATCAATGGAGTTTAATGTTTCAGGATCAAGGTTCGACCCAGGACAAGCATCCTTGAACATGAGTGTTCGAGAGCATGCTCATCTTACGTTCGATGATAGCCTCGATTACCATTATCCATTACCAATTTGTTTACCTAGTTATATCCTTGGAGTTGGCCTACAAGATGCATATTTTGTTCGATTCTGGATGGGCTTGACATTTGAGGGTCTTTTCTATTGTTATTTTGGATTTAGATTTGGATTTGGACGAAAATGGAGAGTTCGTGCGTATTTTCTCTCTTAGAAGAAAGGCTCATTTTTTTTCTCCTCTCCCTAAGAAGATAGGCAGCCAAGGACTGATGACATTCACATTTCAAAATGAACACCTTGAGGGTAAGGAGTTATCAACTTGTTGATAATTGCCTAAGATTAAGTGAGAACAAGAACTATAGATTAAGGGATTATAATAGCATTAATTTATTAAAAAACACATGATAATTTTTGTCCACTGAACTCTAAGAGACATTTTTGTGAACGAGTGCTTCTCTTCTTCCTTTGTAACCTCTCCCATTGAATGGTCTAAGTGATTGCCAACTTTATACATGATGGGGTCGAGATGTCGAGTATAGATTATTGATTCAGAAAATACCCATTCTTAGGCTTAATAATGATGGTTGGGGCAACAAGTCCTCATTTTCATTGCACAAATCTAATAATTGCTATCTCAAGTTATGATCAAAAATATTAGTAACATGTATGTTAGAAAGAACTCTGAACCTAACTATAGGTGTTGATCCCGAGATGCTAATGTGGACTGTCTTTATGTACCTACGAGGCAACATACAATAGTCAGAGAGTTCAAGATTAGCTTTAGGCAGGCCCTCCGATGTTTAAGTCAGAAAAAATTATTTTGTGGGAAGTAAGAAGGAAGAAGAAGGTAATAATGTCATTGAGCAATTGAAAACTTAAATTATAGTGTTCTTCTTTCTCTCTTTTTCTGATTTGCCTAAATTTTCTATGGATTGCATCCCAACATATCTAGAATTGTGTGTAAAATACGGATGGGGTAGTTTGAGTTGGGCTTGATTGCCAAGTTAATCCCACCATGACTAGCAAACATATCTATTCAATCCCAACCTGATGCTGATTTGAACCATCAGAAACTTGACATATCCTCTAACTTGTCAAACTAAACAATAGCTGAGTCAGATTGCACTGCTCAAGAGGATTCAAGTTAAGAATAAGTTGCACTGGATTAGAAAAGGACTATAGAAATGTGGGATACACATTATTTTTAGTTGGGTTTAGTTCAAATGCCTAATATATAATCAGATTGGTTTGTTTTGTCCATATCTTGAAACCCAATTCTACCTTTGAAGATCTGGGAAAGGGCTTGTTATTCTTCAGTCGGACACCTGGCCCAATTACACTTATTCAACATGTATTACCATTTTGATATGATAATTATGACCAATATATGAACATATGCATTCATGAATTTCATATACAAGATAGGTGCATCCAATTGCAACATAGGTCTATCCAATGATATATTTGTCTGAGAAAAGTTTCATCCAACCATACATGATCACAAATCTAGGCATATAAGATTTCATACATTTAGAGATGGGTAAATTACATTAAAATCATGAAGGATGCTATTTCTAAGTGCCATTAATTTTCACCATCCTTCATTTATCCTTTTGGACATTTTTGTACCTCCATATGTTTGTCAGCAAATAATGGCCGGCTTCCATAAAATTAGGCCATGGAACTAATCTTTCATTTCTTGCTAGGTATAAACAGAACTACTTGGCAAAGTTATATATATGTCATTGGAACGCAATCATAGTCAATAACCTTGGAAATAATCTCAGCTTTTGAAATCATCTCCACTAAGTTCACCACATTGTGTTGTGAATCAAGTAATACGTTCTCCAATCGACTAGTTTCCATCGTCTGCGAATTTGGTGAAATTTAAGGTTTTATAATTTTTATAATATTCATATATCCTATTATATTGATATAGATGTGGCCAGTTAAAAACTAGCTGATCTAGTCACTCTAGGATATGTTTGATGAGTTCCAGTAATAATTGAATCGCTCGTTTCTGTTAGAATATCAGCTAACAGGATATGAAATAAGGTTACAATAAGCCTATACCATGAATTGAAATTATCTGGCTTTTGCTTCTACCTTCTTGGTTCAGAGCTGTAGTCTTTTGACCTCATTTCTCAAGGATTGGTTGCTGAGAAGTACATGCAATTCTATATTATGTCCTTTTTTTCTATAGCCTGAATTATCTGAATATTATTTGCCCTCTATTCTCTTCTAACACTTTTTTTTTTGGTAAATTCTTCTGACACTTTCTTGACAACCGAGGATGGCCTCTAGTAAAGATTGAACTACTTGAGCAATGACATGGCTACTTTCTTTCATTGAGGTCTCATTGAATTATCCTTCATCAAAACAATTCTTTTGGCCATCATGATCTGATTCTAGATTTACATCTTTGTCTTGGTCACATTCTAGCTAAGCCATGATTTTCCGGCTATTTCATGGACCTTGTTCTTCATCACTGCTTTTACCTATGCTGGTGAGATCATCATGATGAAGTAGTTCTCTATGCTAAATTATTGAACAATCAGCAAGCTCTATGTAATCATTTTCCTAGAAAGTTTCATCTTGGGTTATTACCTCAGTCCACCGGATGCGCCAAAATATTTTCTAAAATACATGTGATCAATCTTATTATCGGTGGGATAGATCAAGCCAATCGTTTGAGAAGGTTAGTTTAAGAGACAAGTTCGATCTTGCTTCTATAAGATGCTATTCACAATTTTTAATGGAACAAGGATTAACATACAAATGAAACAAGCCAATGAGATTGATTCTATAAAGACTGTTTGTTGAGCAGATTGTTAATTCAAAGTGAGAGACCACTCGCCCGAGCCAAACCTACAAATGCTATATTAATATTTTTAAGAAACACCTGCAATATCTTCAGCTAGTTTCTTAAGTGATGATCTCACTTCTTGTTGTGATGAGCATCCTAGATTTTGAATAAAAGACGTAGATGTAGAGTGAATGGAATAATAAGAATAACAAGAATGAGAGAGGTGATATTTCTTTGCATTTGTTAAAGAAAATTTTGGTTTGCATCAACAATTTGCTGCTTTAGCAGCTTTGTAGCTTTATCTAATCTGATTTGGCTAAGCCATCCCATCTAATTCTACTCGCCCCTCTCTATCTCAAAGTTTTACCCTCCTAGTCCTACCTTATTTTGAGGTAAACATAGAGTATGGATAATGGCCGATCTGATCTATATCCGAATTGTTGCCATCTCTAGATCTTGATCCAAGGCCTGGCCATGAGCCAATTCAACTCAATGAACTTTAGGTCGGCTCAAACTTATTTCCAGTCCTACATGCTCTCATTTGTTAAAAATTTGGTACATTAATTATCAGCTTTTGACTCACTTTTAGACCAACATGAATCGATGGAGAGCATACTATCAAACGCATTATCCGATTAAGAACACATACAAATATGTGCATTGAAAAGAAAAAAATAAACAGGTAGGTCTTTAATATTTCATTGGTCTTGCTATGAAACACAATCCATTCATTTGGACAAGGATCATTCCATGCTTCCTAGGTTTGGCATGGTCACTATATAACCGTGGTCCTGTAGATCAAACGGCTATGATTAGTTTAATACACCAAAAGATATTTCGTTCCTCTCAGCGCGGATAGTTTCGTGGGCTCCACATCCGCTCCCACTTTGTTTCGGATATATCGCCGCCTTCAATCGGCGTTCTAGGGTTTCTTCCTCCCGCTCCTGGGGTTTCGATTCCTCTAGAGTTCCCTTTGTCCCCATTTTAGGGTTAGGGTTCCTCTCTTCCTTCTTCTTCCTCCTCCGAAGCTTCTCCAGTGGCATGGTGATCCGCCTGCGCAATCTGTAAATGGCGGTCGCGGGCTTCGGGGCCGTCTGCAGGGCCCCCTTCTCCTACCGCGCTCCCCTCGTACTCTCTTTCCGCCGTGACCCCCGCCGGAGCTTGGCCACCGCCCTCGACATGGTGGCCGAGCCCGACTGTCTCTCCAACGACGAACATCCTCCCCCCGCCTCCGCTCAGCCTTCTTCCCCTTCTCCTTCTCCTTCTCCTTCTCCTAATCAAAGAGGTGACTGCCTTCTGATCTTTTCCCAAGTTGATTGATTTACTTCTACTAACAGTTTCACTTCCTAATGGTCTGATGAGTTGATTGGAATGGGCTTTCTACTTTATTTGAAGGTTGCGAGGGCGTGAAAGGGCCAGCGTGGAAGAAAATGAGTTCCAAGGACCTCGGAATTAAGACTTCGATGATAGCAAAGCCGACCAGATCGGTTCTGAACGCTCTTAGAAAGAAAGGTGGGTCCTTTCCTGCAAATTTGGTTGTATCTTGTTGGCAAGTTGCCACCTTTTTGTATAGTTCTAGATAGTGGGTCTGTGATTGTGCAGGGTATGATGTATACCTGGTGGGAGGTTGCGTGAGGGATCTCATTATGAAAAGAACCCCAAAGGATTTTGACATTATAACATCAGCGGAGCTTAAAGAGGTTTTTCTGCTCTTCTTCTTGAATTTAGTTGCCTTAGATTGTTTTTCGAACATAGTTTTGTTTCCTTTTACTACTACTATTATTATTATTTGATGGATCACATTTTTGCTTCTTGATTGATCATGTCATTAATTATGATCATATATTATCTTGGTCATATGTTTCTAACTAGGATATCACATTGTATGGTGATTGGATTCATGATTCTGTTTATTGGTTGTTAATATTCCAACTGTAATTTGTTATATTATAAGGCATATAAAACTTTGCCTGTGCTAAGTAAAATTCACTTGCAGGCTTGAGCAATTACTCCCTGTATCTGACTGTCTAACTCACTAAATCTGATTATAAACATTCACTCTATCATTTATAGAATGAATTTAGACCATTTAAAGTTTATCCACTGAGAAGATATGGTTGTTTAAACTTTAAACCACGATGGCTCCAAGCTTTCAATTATTCTATCCAGGCTGTTGATTTAGGGGATAAACCTGCCAAATCTTCATTCCAGTGTGTTTTGAAAAATTGTTGTTTGTTCAAGGTGAGAGACCGCTTGCCAAAGCCAACATTGAGTTCTGAAAACTTATTAGATATCCTAATTTTGTTGTTATGAGTTCTAAGATTGGTTTCATACAGAATTAGAGTCAAAGTACAAGTTAGATTAATCTTGAGTTGATTTTGTGTTAAAAAGGTGTAGGATTAGATTAATCAGATTATCAAAATTAGTTGATTTTCTTAGTGAATTCCTGGCATTGATGATGAAGATCTTTTATTCATCGCCTTGCTTGGTCATAGATCTCACATGATATTTCAAATTTCATGTCATATCTCTTTATCTAATTGATCATATTTTCCAAGCTTCCATCAAGTCTCTGGTCATAATAAGTTAAAGAGATCTTGTACTTATGGTTGTCAATCTTGGAGTTTTTTGACCTCTTGATCACACTTTGAGCATCGATAATTGGATCTTGAGTTGGGTTTACACATGACTCTTTACCATGGCATCATGCACACTATTCAACTTAAATGTGATCATTTTTGGTTTACCCATTCCATTAAGGATGTTTCATTGTAATCTAGATTGTGCACATACTAGTATCTCTATCCCCAACACTTGATGTAGCTAACTTTTTGACTTTTTCTATTGCTCACCTGGCAGCTTTTAGCATTATTTTTCATTGGTAGTTTGTCATGTTATTAGTTTTCTAGCACATATTTTGTTTCATCTTTTGGAATCTTTTTCTATGCAAGTCATTTGATCTATAGTGTAGTAGGGAGCTTCCATGTCAGATCGAGTCTCGGCATTTCACTCACATTGCACCTTCATGCACACTGATCAAATTAAACATGATTGTTTTTGGTCTAACCATTACATTGAGGATGTTTCATCATAATCTAGATTGTACACATACTTGTATCTCTATCCCCAACACCTGATGTAGCTAAATTTTCTTTTTGACTATTTTCTATTGCTCACCTGGCAACTTTTAGCTTTATTTTGCATTGGTAATTTGTCATTTCATTAGTTTTCAAGCATATGTCTTGTTACATCTTTTGTAATCTTTTTTTTTTTTTGGCAAGTCATTTGACCTATAGTGTAGCAGGGAGTCTCCATGTTAGATTAAGTCTCAGCATTTCACTAACATGGCAACTTAAGTAGCATTACAGGTGTATGTTAACAAATTTAAAGAAGCACTATCATAATTTGATGTAACAGTTAAGGTCGGATGAGCTCTGAGGTGGTGTACGGGTTCTTAGTCCACAAACAAAAGATAGGATATGGGATAAATCAAATTCCCCCTTCCTTTATCCTCTCTAGGCATTTAACGCCCTTTTTACCACTCCCATTGCATCCTATCTCTATATTTGTCTGTTTGTGTGTTCCATGTTTGTGTACTCCCTCCTTTCGTCCCTATCCTCCCTCTGTCTGTCTATATGTATTCCCCCCTTGCTGACATTTACATCTACCGTACATCATTTTCCTTCACCACCAAAGTCCTTCAATTTTATGGTTAAAGATGGGTTAGATTGGTTACTCTGTTTGGGATTTGGAGACCATCTGTCCTCTTAATCTTCCTCCTCTCATTGCTGCTCCTTCTTGACACTTTGTAATTGAATCTACAGCTATGGTTCTTCTTTATGATTATCCTTTCAGAGCCAGGTGTGGAAGATGCATAAATGACCATTGGAGCAGTGGCTCCATTATATCCCTTGAAAATTAATTAATTTTTTGCTTCTCCTCCCTTGGTATCCATCATTTGTATTGTCAAATAATGCATCCTTGGCAAGCCATATTGCTTGTTAACCTCATCCACACTGTGCCATAATATTTTTCTTCGATGCCTGTCTTCTAGACTATTGAAAAAAATGTGTCAAATGGATCAGAGGCCTGGTCTTGATTTCCTTGAGTTTTTTGTTTGAAAAATGAATCCTTATATGCAGATTTCATGCACATGATACATGATTTAATGTGCATTGTCAGATGGTTGTGTGCATGGTTATTTAGACCATCTATCTGGTAATATATTGCTATAAAATTCATTTTTCACTGGTTACTCTGTGTTGCATTGATTAATCTGTAAGCTAATATTGGAAAATTGATCTTTAATTTGTTTCAAAAATGACTTTAGATATTTACAAACCCAAAGGATAGATCAATAAACACACAGGTCATGTGGATAAAATGGGATTTATTCCGGTGAACGTTGACAACTGTATTGGTAGTTCAACTTTTGACCTTTACGGTGATCACTATTCTTTAGTTGTAGAAGTCACTAACTTCTGTTTCCACCCACTGATTATCCAAGGTAGTCAAAGGCGAAAGGCGCCCTTAAAGCGCTTGGGGGGTCTAGCGTTTTAAGGTGAGAGGCGTTAGAAAAACACTCGCCCAAGTGAAGTAAGGTGCTAAAATCAGAGAAAAAAATAGAAAATATGATATATAAATAAATAACAACTAGAGATAACTATTGTAACATGAATTATCATATAATTAATAATTTAAGCATAAAATATATATAAGACAGTAAAATGTTCAACTAATTCAAGATAAAGTATATGATAATAAGACATAGGCAGCTCTAAATTCATGAATGAAACAGAAAATATAACAAGCCCTAAAGTTCATCAGTGGAGTCTCATAAATACAATAGAAAATATAAACAGCCTTAAAATGGAATCATATAAATGAAACAAAAAAGATAAATAGCCCTAAAGCCTAAAATTCATCAATGGAATCATCAGATAGTTGTCATTACTTTCATCTTCTCCTCCTTTATTAGATTTATATCCTTCAACATCTTCTTCTGTCTCATCTGAATCAACCTCTATCTCTTTAAAACTAACTTTTTCATACTAATTGACCACTTTACTTCCTGTCAGTAATAGAGTTGAGAAGTTAAATGGATGGTTTTTTAAGTTTTTTTACAATTTTCAGCCATTAAAAAATATAATCGTAAAGTTCACTAAGGTGCCAAAGGCAAGCGCCTCACCTCACTGAGAAAGGCCCTAAAAGACGCCAAAGGCATACACCTGAGTGTAGGGGCATCGCTTGAAGCATCAAGGGGCGATGACCCCTTCTGGCGCCTCGCCTGAGCGCTTGAGGCGTACCTTTTGGCGCCTTTGACATCACTATGATTACCATAATCAAATTGACAAAGAGCTTATTTTTATACCCAAAAACATGAACTATTACGGGAGTCTATCCTAATCTAACCAAATGTTCTATTTGTTCTTATCTTAAGATAAATTATAATGAAAGTTTTGAACAAATCTTTGCAAAGATAACAAAAGCACATTTTGTAGGTGCTGACATAAGTCTCCAATTCAACTTTGAGAAAGACCTCTAAGTAGATTAGTTTTGCTTAATTTTTCTCCTTGCTAGATTGGTGCTATTTTTACATCACTGTGTGTCGATATGTTCGGTGGAAAAATAGCAGCATGTCGATATTTATACCACTTATGGAAAAACAGAAAACTCCAATATAAAAAGAAATAGAAGAGGAAATTCATCTGATAGAATTATATATTCAAGATTCTTAGTAATCAATCATGTACTAGATAAGGAGGAAAGCAATCTAAAGTGAATTTAATTGTTAGGAAGCCATTTATTATTGTGACGAACGAATTTACTCTAGCTTGGATAGAGGTTGCAAAAGTGGGGGGCTGCATGTCAGCATGAAATGTCTGTGTAATTGTGCTTTCTTTGTGTTCTTTGCTCTTTTTTTTGGGGTGGGTGTGTGTGTGTTAAGCATTCATATTGAGTGTGTACTTCTTCACCAGGTATCTAAACCAATTTATGTTGTCAACTTTCTTTATTTGCATGGCACTTGTAGTCTGATTGTCACTCTGTGAAATATTTTTATCCTGTGTAACTCTGCAGGTTGAGAAGACATTTTCAAGATGTAACATAGTTGGAAAACGGTTTCCCATCTGCCATGTGTATTGCAATAACTCCATTGTGGAGGTTTGTTCTCTTCTTCATGTATAGATACCTCGGCAAGAAATGAGCATAATTAGTTGCCTGGATAGTTTCCTAAATGTAAATCATAATTGAGTAAATCACATTGAGTAAATCATCCATAGTGATTTTGTTTTTCTGAACAGAAGAATTTGTGCAATAGAGATAGTTAAGGTGGACTTTGGGGTCTATGTTCATGTTAGATTTCTCACTTGTTAATTTGCTCCTTTTGTTTATCAGGTTTCAAGTTTTAGCACCCCACTGAACAAGCCAAACCATGACATGACTTATTCTTCCAGAAGACCAGACTGTGATAAGCAAGATTATATGCGGTGGAGAAACTGTCTTGGACGAGATTTCACTATAAACGGGTTACTAGTTTGACCTCATCTTTTCAAAGTTGAATTTTTTTGTTTCTTGTTTTCTGATGCTCTCAGTACATTATCTCCTGATAATATTTGGCTCTATCTTCTCTTCACATGATTGTCCTCCTTTTGTATTGAAATTTTATAATTGATCTTCTTGGTGCATAACTGCATATCACTTGTCTATCTTCTAATACTTTGTTTTTTGTGCTCAGGTTGATGTTTAATCCATTCTCAAATTCTGTTTATGACTACTTGGGTGGCATGGAAGACCTAAAAAAAGCTAAAGTGTGCTTGTATCTCTTGAGTTCCACATGTTTGATTTACTAGGACCTAATAAGTGTGGTCATCATGCTCATAAGTTGCTTCTCTTTTATCAGGTTCGAACTGTAATTCCTGCTCACACTTCCTTCCAAGAGGATTGTGGTGAGAGCGTATATTCTTTTGCTTTGAAAACCTTACTATCTCTTAGTATGCACCCAATTATATATTAAAAAATCAACAGCCAATGGAGATTTTTTTTAATGCATTTTACAGCTCGCATTCTACGTGCAATTAGAATTGCAGCTCGTTTAGGGTTTCGTTTTTCAAAAGAAACAGCATATTCTGTGAGGGATCTTGCTAGCTCAGTTTTGGGACTTGACAAGGTGTCACGCACATACGCTTCTAAACTTTCTTTAATTTATTCCCACTTCCTCCCTATCTCTCCCCTCCCCCAAAAACCCCCACCCCCTCCTCTCTCATCATTTCTCTCCTACCGTTGTTGCAAATGCTGCAGGGAAGAATTCTAATGGAAATGAATTATATGCTTGCATATGGTTCAGCTGAAGCTTCTCTAAGGTTGCTTTGGAGATTTGGGCTCCTGGAACTGTTGTTGCCAATTCAGGTCTATTTCTGTTTCTAATCTTCTGTAGTCATTCTGTATACATAAGCATGCCCTTTCTTCAGATTGATGTGAATACACTGAACAGGCAGCATATTTTGTTTCACAAGGATTTCGAAGGCGAGATAAACGATCTAATATGTTACTGGTAAGTACAAATCTTGGCCTTTTTTTCATACTGTTGCAAACTAATTCCTTCTAAGCTTGCAGTTGGACCTGACCAAATTTGACCTGTACCTTGAATTAGACCAACCATACCTGAAGGTAAAACCAGTTGATTGGGCATGGTCCAAAATTGAGACCCAACCACCAGTTGGATCAGGTATGAATTTCACATGTGATTAGAGCCAACCTAACTGAACCTAAATGGACCTGATTCAGCCCATGATCAAAAATATGGAGTCTAGTCCCATAGACTTAACATCCAACTGGGATTCACCCTGAAGAAGACATGGCCTGACCAGTTTGAAGTCATATAACCATTTGTAGAATTTTGATTGTTTTAGTAAGGTTTTGTTTAAAATGTAGTACCTATCTTAACTTTCATGTAGTCTGTCTGCGTCATTGCTCTTTTATTGGTCTTTTTCCCCAGATAATGTTTGTGTTTCAACATATACATCATATTTAACTTATAGAGATGCAGACCAATGTTGAATTACTAAATAGTCAATGATGCATATGATCATACCGAAAAATCAATAAAATCCTAATGGATAAAAGACTTTACTGAAGATATAAATGACAAACTTCTTGGCTTAATCCAGACTTTTTGGTCAATTATGGGGTTTTAGAAGTTAATAAATGATGATATAAATAAAAACTATAACTACTATTGATTCTATATCATCTACATGAGCTGTGGGAAGCGTACCTTCAAGATTACTTGGGACTTTGTTATATCTCTGGATACTATAAATAGAAAAATTACATCATAAATAGGAAGAAAAACTGGATATACTCTTAGCATCATTATATTCCGCCCATTTATGAGATAGTGATGTGCTAGCCATATGTCTTATCATCATGATCAAAATTAATGACAACTAGATTTTTTTCAATAGAAAAGATTCCTATACGAAGCATAATTTAAAATGAGGAAGGCTTAGTAAAAGGATTCAATGGATCTTTGAAAGGGACTATTGATCTAATTCAACGCTCCTATCGATTGGGCCAGTATTTATGGCTTATAACTTTTGGGTGGGGAGGAGGTGACCTTCAAACAAACAATGTAGGGTTGTTATTTATGTGATGATGTGGGAAGCAGGAACTCTTGTTCTCTTAACAACCATTCTGGAGACCTTGCTCATATACAAAGATCAAGCGGTCATGGTACTGATCTTTGATATGTTACTTGAACTCCATTGTTCTGGATGAAATGTAATAGGTTTAAAAATAGGAAAACACATTATTAGTCTGCCATGTTTATGGTCATTATGCTGGTCCATGTACTTATTTAATGTCAGAAGTGCTCAACTGATTAACGTTAATATCGTATATGCAGACTTTGTTCTTCAACTTGGATAAACTTCTTGATTGAACTCCATTGTTGTTGATGAAATGTAATAGGTTTAAAAATAGGAAAACAGATTAGCAGTCTTCTAAGTTTTTGGTAATTATGCTGGTCCATGTATTTATTTAATGTCAATAGTGCTCAACTGATTAACATTAATATCATATATGCAGACTTTGTTCTTCAACTTGGATAAACTTCTTGCGCCTGACAGGCCATGCCATAACAGCTTATGGTAAGTCCTAATGTTCTTTCTTTTTAACTGATCAATTTCTATAAATCCCTTCCATAGATGATGAATTTCAAACGAATGATTCATGTTATAGTATTGAAAAATGTGAATGCATTTTCATTTACAGTTTCTTAAAATTATATATATAAACCCTTTAGTTTTAACTTCCAAAAGCTTATTTTAATCATAGCATCATGTAAAAATCTTTATATGATTTCTATCAATAAATAGACTTATGATTTCTTTTGATATGTGTTCCCATGTTTCATGACTATTGAAGGAGCACCATTATTCCTCTTGGTTTTGTGAAATCAATTTTGGCTTCATACTTGCCTTGGCATATTATGCTTAGAATCCTTAGTCTAGATGCAAAATTCTATTATGTAGCCTTTAAGTTGCATAGTTTTGCTTGTTTTCATTGTTTGAAAATTTTGCATTATAGAGTATTCTATTAGCTAGTTGATTTGCATCACGTCATCTGGAATTCCATGTATTTCACTTTTATAAGTCGATCCTGCTTGAGAAAGTTTATAAATTGCATGTATATCAACTTTTTCTTGAAAAAATCCCATAAAGGCTATTGTCGTTTTACATAGAGGAAAGAACCTTGTACCAATGGATCCTTTGTCCTAGGACCTTCCTGTCATCATTTTAGACCACCAGTAATTCAGGACAAAGCCCCAATATATCCTTATGTGAAAAAGATGTTGAACATTACTGTGAGTGCTAAGTCTATCCTCATACGATGATTCAGACTCCTTACAAATTATAAATGATTGTGTAACAAATAATGGGTAAAGATTACTTTTGTTCCCATAACCATAGTTGATATATGGAATGTGCTTAGGTTAATTGGAAAAAAATAACTATCATAGCATAATTCACAGAACTACTTAGATCAAAACAAAATTTTGAACTAATTGAACTATTGTAAGTATTGAACAACGTTGGTAGGAATTGTTGAGTGCAAGCGCAATACCTAATAATGAAAATGGTCTGATTCTTAGATTGTGGTTACTTGGAGAAACTTCATCATAATCATATTCATTGAAATACAGCTGCTGATTTCGAGTAATCTGTTTTGCGGCATTTGATGAAGTAAGAAGCATTCTCTAGAAGCTTCTCACCTATTTTATATTCTTTAGTCTCCCATAAATGGTCAAATTTTTCATGTTCAAACACCTATATTTTTTAAAGTTTACTTTGTTTCCAGGAATATTTTCTCGTGTCATTTATCAGGGCTTGGCTTAAGTGCAGTGTTTTGTAAAGTGGTTGTGGTATGCAAGCGGCCAAGGGACCGCAAAGAGCATGCACTGTATGTGGGCTGCATATGTGGTTAATATTTTTTAAATATATAGAAATATATAAAATAGTTAAATACAATACAAAAAACAATGATAGTGATAGTAATATTTCTTTGAATAAATAATATCAATATTAATAATAATAACAACTAAGAATTAGTGCTGAGTACTTAGTATGAATGGCAATGGTTATAATATAATTAAAATCAATTTCTATCAAACATTATGTTGAATGTGCTCCATCTGCATAGGCCTTATAGGAGGGGGACATTACCAAATGGGCCACATATTTAGCCAGAAAATGCTAATTAAGCTACAGATACTGCTGCATGCTGGTAATTAGACGGCCTTTTCAGCCTATGTGTATGACTGCATATGGAAAATGCATATAGGCACTGCAGTGTAGTCAAGGGACCACATATGCATATGTGGTTGCCTATGCAGCCTTACTCTGCATTTGAAGCACCGCTTAATGATCAAGGTATAATCCATTAAATGATGAGAAGCTTTTGTGATCAACTCTCAGTTGGTATGTTTACCTTTTGAATTGGTGCCAGGTTATTGGCTAAGGAATGTATAGATAAGTTGGAGACTTTCTGCGAAACCTGGTGTTCCAGTTGCATGGTTACAGTCGTATACTTGGTTACAGTCTTGTACTTGAGTAGCAAACATCCATATAGGATTTGCCTGTCTTTGGCAAGAGTCTAGACAAAGCGGTAGTCCTCTATCCCAAGATTCTTCAGTACGTCATGATAAGATGATTCTATTTTGAAACTCATTCCCTCTTGTTCAGAACAATCTAAAAGTCAATATGTTTGTCAAATGGTTGCTTGTATGGATGGATTTGATGTAGGGTGAGGTAAACAATGGAATAGCCTCTCATGCTTATGCTCAATAGTCAATCCATCTTTTCAGTTTAATTATTTTAGTATTTGTGTTCATATAAGGCAATCTTTTCATAATGGCTTGATTATTAATTTAACAGGGTTGGGTTGTTAGCATTTCATCAAGCACTGGTGCGTCAACCGCGAGATCCTTTGGTTGTAGCCACGTTCACCCTTGCCCTTCATAATGGAGGAGATTTGGCAGAAGCTGTGGAAATAGCAAGGGCTATCAACTATCCACATGATGTTAGCTTTCCAGAACTGTTGCAGCCGCAAAGATGGGAAATGGATGACGAATTAGTTAAAGAGGTTGTGGATCTTGCTTCTGCAGTCAATGCTGCACTAAGTTCCATGACAGATGAGTATTTTGTTTCAAAAGCAATGGCAAAATACCCTCGAGCTCCATGCTCCGATTTGGTTAGTAGCTTTGATCATCTTGAAAGCTTTACACTTACAGTTTTGCTTCTTATCTGCTGGTTAAATGGTAAAATTCACTGCAAGTTCTTGATTAAAAATGTGAATCAGGATGATTAATTCCGAGTAACAGCATGGGTCAGTAAAAACAAATAAAAATACAAATGTCATACCTATCAACAGAAAGGATGTCTGCAACCGATCTTATCATACATTGCAATGCAATGTTAGATAGAGTTCATATATTACCTCCTTGTTGTCTCTACATCAGCTTTGTAAGTTGTAACCCGAAGAAAATCAGAAGTATGACACTTTTCTGTGGAATTTATTAATATATGAAGTTATGCTTGTCTGGATGCACATGCAGATTTGTATGCTATGTAATGAATGCCGAAGTACCATTGACTAGTTTTACATGCATCGACTTGACTTGATTTTCTGGTTTGAAACAGAATGTGGTAGTGCCAGAGCAAAGAGGAAATAATCAGGAAATATCTTGTAAGAAAGAATTTATCTAGTGGGTTTGCTTAAGCAGTTGATTCCTCTTTCGATGGTTGAAGCTGCAAGATTTATCATTTCTTGTCTATCATGCCACTAAATTCCTGATTATTCTGAAGATATGTTTGCTTGGGAAGTTTGGCTAGGTTGATGTCAAGCTGAAATCAAAGCAAAATATATGCCTGGCAAAGGTTTGCCCACTAACGACGCCATCAAGGAGATGGTTGGGTGGTACCACGCTGCTGCTGTTAGTGGTGTGCTTTAACCTTGCTAGTTTATAGCAATATTTCATGCATCAGATAGTGTGTCAGAGCATAATGATTTTTTTTTTCAATTTGATTAGTAATTCTTTTCTTTTCTTGCTATTAAAAGTGATTGCTCTGAGTCAGTTCAGTAACTGATGCATGTATTAGAAAAACTTTCTGAAAAGCATGTTCCATTTTGTTGCAGGTATTTATCCCCCTGCAAGTTTATTTGAGGGTTTGCCGGATGCTTGAGTGTGTTGGACATGGAGACAAGGACAAAAGCTTCATTCCAAAGCAGGGTAATAAGATAAATTATTATGCTCTGGTCCAAGGTGGACTGCCAGAGGTTCGACATGTTTTTGCTAGGGTTGTTTTTGATACTGTCTATCCCCCTAACCTAGAAAACCAGAACTGTGAAAGTCCTGCATGAAATACCATCAGCAGCAGATCAGGTATAGAGATGAGCGTACTATGTTTAAGACAGCCATCTGAGTTAGAAGATTGCATTCTCGACCACATACAGTCTGTTGCACATGTCTCTTTGAATTGTCTCGACATTTGCTGGCTGCCTAAAATGGCTAGTGTCATGAGCAACAGAAGTGGTAGCTCACAAGAAATTGCTTTCACTGGCCTGGAGTTCTCACAGGTCTCTTCGGGTTTTATTAAGCTTGGGGTATTTTGACAATGGTGATTTCACTGAACATGTGGTTGGTGATGGATACACTGATGCAACATTGCCAGAGTGGATACTGGACCTCTGGTTGAGTGGAATTTTGGTTTCTAATAACCAGCAGTCAAGTCTCAAAAGATGTACCATACAACAGTATGTACATGGCTGAGGCGCTTTGAGTTCAGGATTCTTGGGCTCTCACCCGGTCATTATATTGTTTTATTATTCAATTCTGTACTGTTACTAGAGTTATATTAAAAATTATTTATGACCTATAGCAAAGGTTGTTATTGGGCATAGTAGATCGTTCTTTTCAGCATATAAGCTTATTAAAATCTTTTTTCATGTACTCAGATACATTCATACATTCTGCTGGTGACATTTACTGCATCATACGTGTAACCTTAAGCCTTCTTTGGTTTGCTAATAAATTGGAGTAAACTTGAGACGCACTTTTTTTTTTCCTGTATTAATTCCATTTTATCTGGACATTTCGACTCAGTTATTTTATGGGCATGGAAGATCGTTCTTTTCGGCATATGAGCTTATTAAAATCTTTTTTCGTGTACTCAGATATCTTGGACAAGCCTGTGCAGGAAAAATACAGGGCCTTAATGTTGGTCGAGCTACTTCAGCTAATGTTAAACGATTATCAAGCTCTTAAGGTTTGCAAATAAAGAATACGATGTCCAAGTCCAACATGCACAACAAAAAACAAGGAATAAACACTTGCGGACTGATCCCTTGTAATCAAATTTTGAAAGCTGAATTTTGATTTTGGCAGTTTTAGTAAGATAGAGACATTCATCAGCCCTTCATCGGTCGTGTGAAAAATGGAGACATTACGAGGGTTTTCACTAACATAATATCAGAATGTAGTAGTTTATCTACCATCGAGAAAGTCTTTATGCATCACATGCGATATGATAAAATTGACGTAGAGCGCATTGTTCAATCATATTGGGGCATGCAGTCATCGTTTTTCAATATGCATTTAATGTCTGCAATTTTTTCGTTTAAGATTTTGAATGACGAAAATGCTTCTTTTTTACTAAAAAAATTATAACATCCTCTATATTTTGTGATCAAATTATGACTTTCTACATATAGGATGTTATAATTTTTTTTTTTTTTAAATATTTTTATTTTTAAAAATTTATGAAATATTTAAATGATGAAAATGCTCCCCTCTTTCTTATGATATATTGTGATCAAATTATGATATTTTGTATACAGAAAATTATGACATCTTATGATATACAGAAAATTATAATTTGGTCGCACGATATGTCATGGAATGTCATAATTTTTTTAAAAGATGAGATATTTTTGTCATTCAAAATTTTAAAAGAAAAAGTGAAACTATAAATATTAAATGCATGTTAAAAAGCGATAGCTACGTAGTCTAAACAGATGGAGCGATACATTTTTTTTTTAACACTGAATGTTGTGTACAAAGAATTACTCATCCACTACCCATAGATGAATAAGTAGCTCCACAGGGAGGGAAACACAGGTAAAACTAACCTATAAGCGGCCCTCCACCCTAAGCTTAGCTCGTAGGCACCCTTATCCACTTGGGAGAGGTCCATAACCATGGTGGGCATGGGGTAAATTTTTATTTAAAAAATAAATTATATTTTTAGTTTTTAAACTATATCATATTTTTCTAAATGATTCTTAAACTACAAAATTGTAATTTTTGATCTCCAAAGTTTTTGAACCATTTTAATGTTATCCTTTGTTCCATTTCCAGCGACTTTCTTTCATCGAAAATTCTATTTGACACTATCGGTGCATATGTGGTTGGTTTAACTTGAATAGATAGCACCGGCGTTAAGCTGGAAATAAGTTAGTTTAAAAAAATTGATGACATGGCATCTAATAATCATTCATTTTCCATCCAAAGGGACGATGCCATTCCCTTCTTCAAGCAATTTATTCTGTCTCTGTCCTTATTTCCTGGGACCCCTCCTCTTCTCTCTTCTCGAAAAAAATTATTCTTCCCCTCTTCAAAAAAGACCGTCAATTGTCGTCCTGATTCGACCTAATCGGACACCGGTCTGCATATTGTGGGAATCCTCGTCAGTCTTTTTCTTCCGCCTAAATTTGGTACTCATTCTGCATTCGGAGGTCACATAGGTGCCTTTCCCCACCAAATGAAGGTTTGTATCTGTGTTATTTTTGGTTTATAAGATGTATGTTTGTGCTTGACTTTCTAAAAACCACGAAGGTAGTCTGTAGAGGGTGATATAAATCTATAAAAATAAATTATAGATTGAAGTTAGGAAATTTAATTATCTCATTTTAAGTTATTAAAATCTCATTTGAAGTTAGTAAATTATAAATAATTTGAATCCATGTATTTGCTGATTCACCATGGACTCTTAAATTATTTACTGAATGCACATCTCATAAAATTTGGGATCTAGTAAATCTTGGATTTATCAAAATATCTCTTAACCTAACTTTCATACTCGCTAAATAATAGTTTTATTTGCCTGTAGTTGTGCCCTAAGGTTTAAATATGACTGTCGATTTTTTTTCTATCACATTTCATTATAATGGCAAGTTCATATTCAGGCCTATAGTATAGTATGTTGGGGGACAAATTTCTATATATGATAGTGTTGATCTTAATAGAATATCTATGTCGGAGTTGGAGGGCATGCTAGAGGATATTGGGGTTTCCAACATCTCTCAATTTTACTATGTCAAGCTAGGAAAAGACCTAAACAATAGCTTGAAATTTATCTTTGGAGATCAAGATATGTTAGAGATGATTTCAGATATTCCAGTAGATGGATGATACATGTTTATGTAGAACACGGAGACGAAGATGATAATGGTCATCAAGGACTTGTGTCGGAGCCGGAACCAGAGCAGCGGGCTGAACTGCAGCCTTATTCAACTACAAAGCCTTTGCTAAATATAGAGTACATACCTATTTATAAACCTGGCAAAGATGTTGAGGAAGGCAGTGAGCAAGGCAATGAGCAAGGTAGTGAAGATAGTGAAAGTTCAGCTGAAAGAAGTATTAATTTAAATGATCTACAAGATAGTGATTATACTGGAAATTCAGCTGAAGAGGTCGGAAAAAGCACTACAAGGCAACCAACTGAACTAAGGATTGAAGGAGGTGAACTAAGGGCTGAAAAAGTTGAAAACCAGCAGGGTGTTTTCTCAGAATATGCAAAGTCCGAGGAATTGGTTTCATGGGATTCATCAGAAGAGGAGCGTGGACCTACTTTTAATGTATTCAATAAGGAAACTAATATGGCAAATGTACAATTTAAGTTGGGCATGAAATTTAAGAGTTTTGAGCTACTTAAAAAAGCGATAAGAGAGTATGACACAATGTAAGGTTGGTGAAAAATAACAAGATTAGGGTGAGAGCTGTATATCAGGAGAATTGCAACTGAAAACTGTATGCTTCATTGATGCAGGATGGTTCAGCAATATAGATTAAATCTTATTGTGGTGAACACACTTGCTTTAGAGAGGTATGGAGTAGAAACATGAAATCTATTTTCCTAGCCAATAAGTACCTGAAAAAGGTTTAGGAGTCAGCCATCTTGGAAGCCCAGTGAGGTGGTTATGCAAGTTAGGCAAGATTTCAATGCATAAATATTAAGATCTCAAGCATACTGGGCAAAGAGGAAGGTGATGGAGATTATATAGGGATTTATTATAGAGCAGTATAGCAGGTTGTGAGATTATGCTGGGGAGATTAGAAGGACAAATGATGGTAGTACAGTAAAGATGTTTGTTGATACACAAGACCCGGGTGGTGAACCAATCTTCAAATAATTTTATGTCTGCTTTGCTGCTCTTAAATAGAGTTTTCTGGATGACTGCAGGCGTATAATTGTTCCAGATGTTTGTCATCTCAAAAGGCCATGTTTGGGACAGTTAATGGCTGTAGTTGAAATTGATGGAAATGACGGTATGTACCCAATTGCTTAGGCTGTTGTTGAATCTAAATCAAAAGATAGCTGGAGTTGGCTCTTGGAGCTTCTTCAACTTGATATTGGCTCATATAGGGACAGAGGCTAGACATTCATTACTGACCAGCAGAAGGTACTGACCATTCTATCATTTCATACTAGATGCTAATCATGTTTCATATTAGTATGGTAATCATGTTTCATATTAGTATGATAATAATGTTTCATGATCATGATAGGGCTTACTGCCTGCATTTGATGATCTACTCCCTGGGCCGATCATAGATTTTGTGTTCGACATTTGATGATCTACTGCTACTAGAGCTGGATCAGCTGTTGGAAGGGCTGCAACCTCTGCTGGAAGGGCTGGATCAGCTGTTGGAAGGGCTGCATTTTCTATTGGAAGGGCTAGATCTGCAGTTGAGAGGGATGGATCTGCTGTAGGGAGGACTTCAGCTTTTGCGAGAGGTGCTTCAACTTCAGCTTCTTTAAGAGGTGCTTCATCTTCATCTTCCATGAGAGCTACTGGGAGGGCATCTTCTGCTATTGGAAGAGGCATATCTGCTAGAAGGGGTGAAGTTAGGGATGGGAGGGGTAGATTTATTCCATCTGGGAGGGCTGTGAGGGGTAGGTCTGGACCTACTTTAACTATTGATATATGATCTCTTGATGGATGTATACATTATTGGTTTTGAGACTTATTCACTGTGGGTTACTTTAAGAGAATTATAATTGGTGATCTATAACAGTTCAATTGTCTTTTATGTAAAGTCTTCATTTATTAACTAATGAATGATATTGTATAGCCAATGGTGTTCTAATGCAGTTGTTTAGTAATGAATGATATTGTATACAAAAGTTTGTGATATGGTCGACAGCTTTTAACATCCATATTCTGTGCACATACATGTTACTTTTTCATAAATTACTGTTGTTAATGCATTGGGTGGTCTGCAGATAAGATAGTGTCAGTTAGTCCTTGAACTATGTAAATATTTTTCATTTGGTCCACCAAGATCAATGGATCTGCTTCAGACCTCTTTGGCCACATTGGATAGTCTGCAGATAAGATAGTATCAGTTAACGCATTGGGTGGTCTGCAGATAAGATAGTGTCAGTTAGTCCTTGAACAACATCATCATTTTTTATTTGGTCCTTAGGGTTTTTGTGTTCTCTCTCTTACAATATTTCATTTTTCTTCTTTGATTCATTCCATATAGATTGTGATGTGGCCCTGTTTCTATGCACATGCCATACTAAGGTTTTAATGAACTGTTGTTGTAAGCCCATTGGATGGTAGTTATCTCGTTAGTTATCATACTATTCGAAATATTTTCATTTGGTCCTCGAAGTTTTAGCACATTTGATGATCTAAACAGATCAGCTTAATTTTACTATGATTTTTGATGATTCTATGGAGATATCTGCTTACAAATTTACAGCATTTAAAAATAATCAGAGAAACAAAGAAGATAAGTTTTGATACAATAATATCACAAAAAGGATGTCATTCATTTGCATTAAAATCCTAACTTACATCCATAAACCTGCATCACTATCAAGTTTTGACTATCAAAATATATTATAAAACGACAGCATCCTCCAAACTCGGCTGCTAGTGCTGATTCTCCAAAAACAATATACCAACAACCAACCAAGATAGTAAAATAATCAGCTGATACATCCTCTATTTGTGGTAGAAGTGTCCGACTTCCTCCTCCATCGCGTCAACTTTCTTCTTGAGCTGATTAATCATTACCTTCCCATGAGGGCAGATCTCCTCATCATACCATTCGAAATAATCACAGCATGACATCTGCCTCTCTATAGAGGCAATTTTTTGAAATCAAAAAGATGAAAAAAAAATGAAGTTAGAGCCAAAGAGAACTCATATCCTAAAACGTGAGCAACTGAAGAACCTTCAACCTAGATTTCTTCTTGTCCATGAGATCCTTATTTGAGCATGTTGTCCACAAAGGCAAAACCTAGCTCCCTCGCTATGCAAAGCCCTAGATCGGTAGGAGGTGCTAGACCCAACATTTAAGCTTCTATCCATGGTGAATGCAGTAGCAGCATATCTATCGTAGAGAAAAATTATGGAAGAAAATTGAAAAATTTAAATTTTGAGAAGACGATTGGAGAAGATCCCTTACACCGATAGAATGATCGAAAGGATTTGGGAGGGGTAGGATTTTACTTATAGCGAATGAAAGAAAGGTTTTAGAAGACGACAACAGAAAATAGAACAAACATTTTTCCTTGCCACGATGCTACAATTTTGCCATGTAAGCGTGCCAGTAACAACTATTCAAAAAATGACCATATAAGCATTGATTCAATGAGAAATAACTAAACCGATGAGAGAGTCACCAGAAATTGGTCGAAAGACCACATTAAGATGATTCGAAAAGATCAAAAATCAAAAGTTACGGCTTTGTAGTTTAAAAATATTTAAAAATATATAATTTAATTTAAAAACTACAAACATAATTTATCTTTATTCAAAAACAAAAAGCACAGATTTCTGAAAAAACGGTGCTCCTTTCATCATGACAGAGTTGTAGAACCTCGCATGTTGAACGCTTTGAGATCCCAAAAGATAGCTCACACCAACTTCAAGCACTGGTACCGTGCACTAGAGTTCAAAGGAAAAAGAAAGCGTTCCATGCACAAAGGCACAAACCATCATCATGCAGCCTCCATGGTCCTTGACCTTCTCTATAATAAATTTCTCAGTTTGAAGTAGGCTTGTATTTATTTATTTGGAAATGTATGTCAATATGCCTTGAGACCATGCATTACCATATCTCGCGAACAAGGTTTTGGTATCAATATAACTTGGGTTGGATGGGTAATCCACCAGAGTTGAGCGGGGCCAGATGCCACAAGAAAAGGTTATAGTTAATCAGCACAAACTTACAGTACCAATATACACATGAAAAGAAAATGAAAGGTATATAAACTGTAGTCATCTGGAGAAACAAATTTGGCTTCTGATCCATGAACAAAGGTCAACCTCAGGAGAACAGCTTCAAAGGGCGTACAAAAAATATAATGTTGGGGACAAGCTTGCTGGTTTGCATCAGATAGAGCAATTTAAGGTGGTGGATCTCTATAGCTGAAATTTTCCTACTCCAGCTTCTTCTGATCCTGCTCGTGCTTAGGCGGTTCTACAGGGAAGTATTTGATGCCAACAAGGTCACCAACTTTGCTGATAACCTAGAAGGTGCACACCATGAACAATCGCAAAATTAAGCCCATGATCTCTGAGAGAGTTGACAAAATAAGTATGCCAGTTTGTACAAAGCTGTATATTGGAAATCAACTAACCTCCAGGCCTTTAATCAGGTCTTCTCTGGTGTGTGAAGCTGATATGCAGATACGAGCCCTTGCAAGGAGAAGAGGGGTCGCGGGGAATGCAACAGTGACAATGGCAACCTGTACAGTTTCAGCAGCAGATAAGACAGTGATATTCACCATATAAATGGTGATGATGGTAGCGTAGAGATGTATTAGACTGTCGAATCTGGCAGATAAGTTTGAAATATAGATAATTAATACTTTGGCATATCGGTTTCCTACACAAGACAAGGAGGGCAATGGATGCAAATAAAAGTGATATTTGAAATAGACAAACACTTCTTTTGGTGAAAGAGAAATTTTCTATTAGTCATCCCCATATAAGACATGATAGCTTAGTAAGGAGGTGCAAAGAAATACACCTTTTAGAAACCACAATTAATACATAGGATAAAAAAAGGAAAAAAAAAAAAACAGACTAAGAAGAAAGTAGCAACACAACAGGAATCACCATTCCAGTATAAAAAGTTTTTCATGAAAAAAGGAGGAGAAATAATCATGGATTTTCAGAATGGATTGCAAGCAGTTGTATGCTGATCTAGTTGGACTTTAGCAATTTAAAACTAGAAGTATTGACCTCTCATGGTTGATCCCTTTACGGAAGAAAAGAAATTGAGCTAACTAAGGGAACAAGCTGCATGTCACTTAAGACCTTAACTGCAGGACTCATTAGATTAAGCAGAGAAGACACCCAGGCATGCTATAGCCCACTCTGTCCATGTAAAAAAGTGACATTTTACAATTTATCATCTTGTCAAGTACTGAATTGAGGAAATAGTGCACAATTGGAGTATCTATAGACATTTTATCGAGCTCTGTCCAATCAACTTTGGCTCGTTTAATGATAGAGGTTGGAGAGGTCAGATTTGAATGAACTAAGATAGAAAAGTTGAGTGGAGTTATCTTCGCATAGATACATGCATTTACAAACATGCAGTCTGGCTTTTAGAAAGTTGGATGCATTCTTATTTCACATGCATCATAGCCTGTTAAATGAACTGTCTTACTTACATTCTGTCTGAGACACTCCCTAGAGAAGGCTGGGATTTTTGCTGGGTTGTAAAGCATTATAGGCATAACTGGTGAGTCATTGTCCCCAAGAACCTCGAAACCCATTTTCTGTAGTTCTGATCGGAAGAAATTGCTATTCTCACGAATGCGCGCAAGTTTTTGGGCCCCTGGTAATGAATAAATAACACATTAGAAATCTCCCAAGATAAACATAGATGACATCATCACATATCCTCTGGAAGAAGATAAGATGCTTCAAAATATTTCCTTGGGTACCTCTGTTAGATCCGTCTTCTCCAAGAATAACTTTAATTGCAGATATAACCTGTTGCACAGCAGGTGGTGACATGGAAGTTGCATAAAGATGCGCAGGGCAAGTGTACTTCAAATATTGGATGATTTCCTGAAAAAGACAAGAGGCCATCTTAGCAATCTTGGACTCCACTCTTGTAGTTACACAACATGAATAATTATGCAAGATGTACAAGAATTAGACCTTTGATGCTGCAATATAACCTCCACAGGATCCAAATGATTTTGTAAATGTTCCCATCATAATATCCACATCAGCAGGATCCACTCCTAGGAGCTCACAAACACCTCTTCCTGATTTTCCAATTGCACCGATACTGTGGGCTTCATCCAAGTATGTGTATGCCTGATCCAAAAAGTAATAATATTAATAAAATAATATAATATACAGTATTACAATTTCTAACCATTCCCTGGAATACATTGCAAGCCAGAATTAACAAAACATCCATGCTGACTTTTGATCTCTAATTTAGAGATCAAAGCACAACAATATTGTGTTGTTACCAGATGCATGCATATAAAAGATCAGAAAACAAAGGAAAAATGGAAATCAAGATGTCAATGTGGTCAAACCTTATATTTCTTGCAGACAGCTATGATTTCAGGAAGTTTGCAAAGCTCTCCTTCCATGCTGTAGATGCCCTCGACAATAACAATGATTTTCTTCCAGGGTCTATGCGTTCGAGGCTGTCCTTCAGCTATTTGCTCTCTCAACACTTCTTCCAAGTGAGAGGGATCTACAAGAACAAGAGGAGTAAAGATCAAGAACATGAAAATAAAGTAGATAAGCTTACATTCTCGAATCATGGATATAAGACTTACTGTTATGTTGGAAAACCCGCACTGTTGCACCTGACCCTCGAGCACCATTGACGATTGAGTTGTGGTTCAGAGAATCACTAATTATCAGCCCTCCCTATATATGATCATATTGAGCAATTATAAATCAGTAAGGGCTGGCTGCATGGGAGCCCCTGTTCGTAATATCTAAATCAAGAAATTGTACAAACCTTCCCAACCAGAGCAGGAATGATGGCTGAGTTTGTCACGTAGCCCATGCCAAAAAGTATAGCAGCTGGCTTTCCCACAAATCGTGCAACCAGCTCCTCCAGCTCAGTGTGCAGTTTAGTGGTGCCTGATGCCAAATCAAGTATTAAATAAATCAATCCAAATTCATTGCATAATTTAACATATTAAGCACAGTATGCTTACCGCCATCTACACGAACACTGCAGGTACTAGGTGAGTATTTCTTTAGGGACTCGATAACACGAGGTGTGCAGTATTCATCTGCTGCTGCAAACCCAAGGTAATTATATGATCCCAGGTTGAGACATTTAGTAGTATTTGAGGTCCGGCTGCACCAAGTAATGGAAATAGTTATAATCTTAACACATTCCAGAGAAGATATTACTAACACAAAAACACTCTGTCAAATTGCAGCAGATGAAGAAAGGTGAATTTTGTGCCCATCATTCAGGCTCCAAACATCTTTGCAAATCAAAACCTGATCCTAATCAGATAAGTTCCTGATATCAAGCCTTGCTGATCTTGATAAAATATCTAATGGAGAGGATGTACAGATATGCTTACAGCAGTGTCTTGTTATTGTCATTTGAATAACGCTCAACCACATCAATCCAAGCATCTGGTGCACTTGCAATTGGTCGGCCAAAACAGTCCTGCCAGATTAGAATATCATGTTAAAAGGCTATACTTTTAAAGCTTATGAGTGAAGGACATCAGCTTGTAGTGCTTAAAAATTTTACATGACGATATTATCCTAGTAGATCATTCTTGTTCCGCAGATAATACTATAGCAACTTCACTGTCCTAAACGTACACATATTCCCTAGTCTAGAAAGTCCGATCACTCTGGCTATCCAAGTAATCAAAACCAAAGTAGTGACAAGGACCACATGTCATGGTAATTCTTACTATGATTTTCATTTTGGAACATGCTCGCACATGCAACAGCTGGTGCTAAATGCAAGATATAATCTGCAAACTTCTGGTACCTTCAGCCCACTACCTTCCAAAAGATATAGCGCTACTTAGTCATTTTTGTTTCATTTAATAAGTTTTTTCTACTTCGCTGTGAGTATAAAGAAGAGGCAGCAGCCATGATTTAGTTTGAAAACTTATTGCTAATTATTTTCTACTTGGCTGACTCCAAATCTTATCCTTTACTTGATGAATTTCATATCATCAATTTTCTTCCTTTTCATCCTTTACTAGTAATTCCATTACTTCCGGTCCTCCCCTTTTTTAGCAGCAAACCGCATTAGATTCATCAATTTTCTAGTTAGACAAATATAATGAGAGCGTAACATAAAACCAATCACTTTCTTGAAACCAGAGCACCAGTTGCAAAAACCAAAGATCAAAAAAGAAAAGAAAAAAGGAAAAAAATCTAATTCCCTGTGCAAAGGAAACCAACATCAATAAACAAAGAACCAAGCACATAAGAAGAGTTCCCTTTTCCCGTATCTCTTATTTATTTGCATAAAGTACCAAAAGGGCTGAAAAATACACCAGAATTGTTCTCAGATGCTTTCAAAAGGCACTTTCTTAACCCTGAAGTAATGGAATAATTATGTCGAATCATTTGTCCATACGACACTGTTCTTATTTATTAACTATACCATTTTCTAATAGGCAAGAGACTGCTCATACATCATAAGAAGAAAACCAATTGCATTAGAAAAAGAAAAGATGGAATTTTTAACTAGAAATCGAACAGAAGATTGAATAAAGAACACACCTGAATGCGGAGATAGAGACGACGGGTGTAAAAATCCTCGAGCCCTAAGCAGATCGGCGCGTACCCCTGCTTCCAATGGCAACCAGATCCCTCTCAGAAACCAAATCTAACGCATCCCAGGAAAGAAGCAGAAAACTAGACGACCCAAATGGAGGAGGAATCGAAAGCAAGAAAAAAAAAAGAACCTTGAGGTTTTTGGATTTGGGCCAATCAATGAGCTTCCGGAAGAAATCCCTCAGCTGCCCGAAGGCGAAGAGGAGGCCATAGCTGAAAAGGGTCGTGAGCGCGGTCAAGTACGGCAACCTCACCATCGTTCTCTTCGCCTGGCCCCCGAAAACCACTATTGATCGCGAGAAAGAGAAAGACGGAGGGAGGAAGGGATCGAGAGAGAGAGAGAGAGAGAGAGAGAGATCTAAGGAGGTGGAGATGGCAGAGGAGAGAGATAGGAAGGGAAATAAGGAGCGAAGGGAGGGGGGAGTGAGGGTTTTAATGGAGAGGAGAATGGTCGTCAATGGCGTCCGGGGTCAGAGAGAGAGAGGTTTGAACGTTGAATTGGAGAAGGGGAGGGGGGTTGTAGGAAATGGGGAGGATGTGTTGACCGGAGGAGGAGCCCATCAAGCTCGACTTTTTTTTTTTTTTCTTCTTCTTCTAATTGGGCATTCCTCTTGGAATTTATTATAACATTATAATTTGATTTATTATTGCAAAACATTCTTATATAATAATGATTGATGTTTAATTTTTTTTATGAGAAATATTAATCGGTCGATATAGTAATTTGGATTATTGCATTTCATATATTTTTATAAGCGGTAATTCAGAGATAATCTGAATTACTTTAGAAAAAAATAATTATTCAGATTATCATTTTTTTTGATAATATTATAATAAAAATTTTAAATAAAATTATTTTTCAAAAAAATTATATAAAATTTATTATTCAACTTTCTCTCTCTTCCACCTCCCTCCACGTGTACCTCCGGCCTGTGGCTCCTCCATCTTCTTTTATTTGTCGGCGGCACATCCATCCTTATCCCCCACCACCCCTCGTGGCTTCTCTACGTCTGTCCCTATTATCTTTATGGCTCTACATGTGTCTATCCCCTTTCTACTCCCATAATACCTGCAGTTTCTCACGCCCCTCGACCTGTCATTTTTTTGCATCGCCACCTCCATATCGACATCACTCCCATTATTTTTTATCAGAAAAAAAAAAAACATTTCGACAAAATTATTGAGAATATTTTAAAGATTTAATTTTATCTTACTGATAATTTGATTGTCATACCTAACATGTCAATAAAAATTTTTAATATTTTTAATGTAAGATTATTTATGTGTACTAAACACATTAATCAATATTACTAATAATCTAATGGTGACAATCGAAGGCACAATCTATATTATTTTTAAAGATTATTTGGTGATACACTAAACATAATCTTAAATATTTATAAAAAATATAATTAGTAATATAATTTTTTTTAATAATGATATTTATTTATTTTATTTTATTTAAAATTTTTTATATTATTTAAAATTAAAAATATTTAAATATTAAAAAACTGATGGATAGTTGTATATCAATGAAAAATAAATTTGGTTATGAATTGACCTCGCATGGATTTTGTTTGGGATAAACCACATAATTCATGTTAGATGTCATTATGATTGTCTTTCCTTGTCGGTCGGAAGTGTGCATAAAATTAATGGTCATGACTTTATATTGAAGTTAATTATTATAAGCTTATAAAACTATTACTATTCTTTTTTGAAAAAAATATTGTTGCTGATTTTTTTTGACTAAATAATTTTCAAAAAATATTTGAAATATTTATTATGATGCATAATTGTACCCATTTGATGAGACGAGCACATTTATCATGCTTAATAGTATCAAGATACGGTGATTCTCTTTGGGCACTACTTCCAAATTTTTTTGAAAGCATCCAATGGAGATATGGTATGGAAAAGTTCTTAAATAGATATTGATGGATAAAAATTAGTATAAGATCATGCGAAAGCATCAAACATATTAAAAGATATACTCATTTCAATTCTTATATCAATCTATTTTGATTTTGATCACAAATCAAACATGCCTTATATTTAGCTAAAATATTTTTCTTAGCTTCTTGCCTTTTTTTCTCTATTTAAGAGATAAACAAGTTTGTTGAGACTAGAGGTCTATGAAGCAATGACAGCATAACACATAAATTACCAAGCTCTTATGCAAAATATACCAATGATTAAATAATTTACACTGAGATATAAAATATAGAGAACTAGAGATAAATTTTCAGCTTCATTTTCAACTTAAAAGTAGCTTTCCAAAAGAGTTTTATATAAAGATACCTATCCATTCCAAACATAAGTTAAAAGGAACTATCCATTTTGATTGAAATTATTCTTATACCCTTATATCTTTTAAAATACTGCAGTATTTCATTATCATAGTACAGTATTCTTTTATAATAAGGTAGTATTATATTATATTAGTATAGTGTTCCTTTATAATAATGTAGTGTTACTTTATTGTATTATATTAATATAGTATTCTTTTATAATAAAATAGTATTACATTATATTAGTATAGTATTTTTTATAATAATACAGTATTATTATATTATATTATATTAGTGTAGTATTCTTTTACAATAAGATAGTATTACATCATCATAGTGTAATATTCTTTTATCGTAGTATTACTTTACAACAATGCATTGTTGCTTTATAATAGTATAGTATTATTTTTATTATAGTATAGTATTATTTTATAATAGTATAGTATTATTTTATAATAGTACAGTATTGTTTTATAACCGTAAAGGCAATTAGATCATTTTACTCAATTTGATAGTTATTTTTAAGTTATGGTTTATATGGGAAGAATTTTTTACTTGAAACTTAAATGGATAGCTACTTTTAAGTTTAAACTCAATAAAATATTTTTCATTAATTTTTTTATAAAATAACTATATAAATTAACAAAAATAATTTTTATGTGAAGAATGTCTGAGAAATGTTCTTGTACTTTTAGGTTGTCATATTATCTATCAATTGTTTATATATACGATAATTTTTTCTTTAAAATTATTACAGTACTACTATTCCTTCACACAAATAATATTTAGATAACAGTACTGATGATGATAGTAGCAGCAATAGTAATAAGGTATAATGAATCTTTTACCTCAAAATGTTCTTATTTTCATGTAGATTTCATTGTTTGTGAAGCCATCCTGCAATTACTATTTAGAAACAACATCTTGCTGAAAATTAATAATAAGTTTTACTATTGACCAACCTCATAGAAATGTTTTGAACATAATCTTTGGTATTGACAATAAGAAAGAGTAAATAAATAAATCAGAATCATTAACATTTTATTATCAGACTAAAAAGAAAAAAAAAAACAATACCATTTGAACCTAAAAGCCTCCAAAGATATAATCTGAACAGTTTCTTTGTTTGGATGTACTTAACTGTACATAGTTGACCAGATGAGCCGACCGGATGATCTTGGGACCAATCTCCGGTTCCTTCGCAACGCCCACAGCATTTACTAATTCAACGCGTAACCCTTTTGATAAAAAAGGTGATAGAGGGAGCCGAAAACAAAGCTTCACATTCCAATCATGGGCATCTGTGGTTTTAGTCAAACTACACCAAAAAGAAAAAGTCAGACCACACCAAGTCAAGTTTTCAGATGATAAATATTTCTATCATGCTGCTTCTCCAAGTTAGAAAAGAGTTTAGTAATTATCTTCTTTGGGAAAAAAAAAATGTGAAAAGGACCCAATTGATACATATGTTCTTAAGTATATTTCTAGGACAATTTGTTTTTAGCCTAGCTCATGATTTTTCTCCATCTGTTTGTCCTTAGTTAAGAAAAGTTGTAGAGCCCCATGCTATTTCAGCCATTTTACTATGCCACCCCCTTGTTCTCTCATATTATCATACCTATACTTGTTTCAACAAGTGTAACTTCTTAGTTTGATGAAGATGTGTTATTCATACCTTTCTATTTATTTCTCATCCACATTAAACAAGAAAAGACGATACGTAGATGTTATCGAAATGAAGGGAAAAATTGATATTATAGTCAAAAACTATATATCAAAATAGATAAATCTTCCTTCATTTTTTTTATTTGAATTTCCTAATCCTAGAATTAAAAAAAAAAATCCATGCGATTTTGTAATTACTAGATCAACATTTTGGTGTCATGATTTTCTATTGCTATATTTTTCTTTTCTTTTTAAGGAAAAGCTATTGCACCTATTTTTTATGTTATAGAAAGTCTTGCTCTCAAATTTGCAATTAAAGGTACAATAGAGCTGCATTCTTCCAAGTCAAGCACGCAAATGTGAAGACAAAATGAATTATTGGATGTCCATTTCCAAGGATTTTAAAAATGTATGGAAGAGAGATCTTTGAACAAATATAGAAGGGAGAAAGAAAAAGTAGAGGAGGAATAGAAATATATGACAAATGAATATGGGACTAGAAGCTAATCATACATTATATATGTGTGGTGCAATTTATGAGTGGCATTGAATGAGCTTTTGTTTAAATGGTGTTACTAGAAATAACAAAAATATTTTTTCAATAATCATAAAGATAGTGACCGATAATCTAGCAGAATTTAAATTAGTGATCTATAAATGGGACACTTTAACTAGCCGAAACCATCTTTACAACTTGAATTAATCCTTCTAGAGTTCTCTCCACTAATACATCTCCTCCACCATGCTAGATACACTATTCAATATTAAATAGCCTCTTCATATGATATTAATCTATTTTTCTCATAGTAGTGACTATGAAACTTGGGTCTCATTAGAGATGGATTTAAGTAGATACACAATCACTAAGATTGGATTGCCACTGTGATGGCAATCTAGTGGAATGGGCCGCTAGTTTCCAACCAAGTGGCCCAGATTCGAGTCGCAGTGGACGTTGCAACTAAATATCAGGATGCGTATGACCGCGAGGGAGTTGATCCTGATGGCCTGGGCTTAACTTATAGTGGTGCTTGGATGACCTACTCACCAAACTCATAGGTCAGTCCATATGGTGGGGAGGGGAGTAGTTGCGTCGGGTTGTCTCTCTCCAATTCGATTTTTTCTACTAAAAAAAATCACTAAGACCGGATCCAAAATAAATCTATATGATTTGTCTAAACTATGAATGCAAGCCATGCGGAAGCACTGAACATGGGTTGTGTGAATTTTTCTACAGCAAGAATTGTAGGTGATCCGGAACCATGCCCAAATTTCTACAACCCTAAAGAATAGGCAAACAGAGGTGTTTCCTAGAGTCAGCTTGGGTGGACTCCTTATAATGCTAGCACCAAGCATGGTGGGAATGATTTGGTGAGTGGGGACTATGCCCCCGTTGAATAAGCCACAATGAAATGGTAAGAATCCACCTTCTTAGTGGAACATTGGATTGCATTGATCTTCTTGAAACAACATAACCCAATGGTCCCCTAAGACTTTTGATCAATTCAAAGATTCACTTGTATAACTTTACATATATTAAAAAAAAAAATCTTTAAATACATCCACATCCTTGATGATGATAGATGACGAACAATGAATAATGATCTATGTTCCATAAAGTTGAAACTGGAACATCTATTTGTCATTGGACATGTATGTGACATCCTAAGGTCATTGTTTATCATTGGTATTTATTAAAAAGCCTAAATACATTCCTTAGCTTGGTTTAAATGAAGGATATGTTCATGCTTCCATGTCCTTGATTTTAGATATTTTCAAAATAATAAAACGGTTGGCTGGTGGCTTTCCAAAATGCCGCGAGTTCAAATCCTTTTGTATCTAGTTTTGAAACTGGAGTCTCCTTTCAAATGGCTTTGGCTAAGTGTTTATAGCATATTCCCCTTGCATACTCGAGAACAAAGTAAATAAAAAACCTTAAAAAAAATGGTAGTGCTATATGTTTTGAAGCCATCCTCTCTTCAAGCTTTCCTTCCAATAGTTGATTTCCATATTGGTGAAACCAGAACATATACTTCAGTCATCTTGGCATACATGGTCAACAATTCTTATCCTCTACCTTCACTACACATGATTTAGCCTGGTTTAGATGAAGGACACATTTATGTATACACGCCGTTGATGATAATATATAATTATTAGTGAATAATTATCTACCTTTCATGTGTTGAAATTAGTTACCTACTTTTTATTCCCCACCTGAGTTCAGAAGCCTAAACACATGTTTTAGCCTGGTTTAAATGGACATATTTATGTATACATGTACTTGATCATGATGATAGATGATAATTAATTAGTGAATGGTGATCTTTTTTGCATATTGTTGAAATTAGATCACCCACTTCAGTCTTCTTGGCATGCATGGCTTCCTAGTGTCACTGTTCAAACTTTTTATCCCTAACCTTAACTAAGAGGTCTAAATACATGTTTATTGAAGGACACATTTATGTGAGAAGTGAACCGAGGACAACATGCAATACCTAACTTTCATCCCAAGTTTTAGAGCTTTGTACCCAAAAAAATTCCAAGTTTTAGAGCTCACTGATATGGGTGAGCCCGTTGTCCACCAGAGGAAGAGTTAATGTGGACCAATTCAATCATTCCACATGATACACTGTCTACAAAGTTGGAAGAGGTCTCAGGTACGGTCTGTCCTTTGTTGGGAGGTCCAAAACTGTTGGCCAACTGGTGGCTTAGAGCGTACATGTTAGTTAGTTTTGAGAGGTGCAGCATTTACTAACTTAATAAACTCACCCTTCCATGTGGTCTCAATATTTCCAATAAGTCTTAGTCAAATCGCTATCTATGATCGAATAAAATACCTCATCTACTTGCCGTTCCATTCACGTATTTCTTATGCTTAATTCATTTACAGTTCTAATCATGATAATATATATACATAAAAATGACAATGGACCAGATATGAACTAGATAGGTCATTATTCAAACATGCACAGCAATTACCTCAAAATGGGATGGGGCAGATAGAGTCTCGGAATAAGATATTAAATGAGATAGATTGGACGAATTGGATCAGATAGAAAGATTTATATATATATATATATATATATAGACACACACATATCTCGGTTAAAGTTTAGAATAGACTTTACTATTATCTGAATCAGATACCATCTATTCTATTTGGATTGAGTATCTGAGAGGGCAGAATAAATTACTATTCTTGCTCGTACAATGAAAAATTGTGTGTCACGAGCCAACTTTGTTGAATTTTATGTTTATTTTATTATTCTATCATGTAGGTTATGTTATTTAGTGAAGTCCAATCTATCTATTTTAGTTCTTATTTAGTTACCCTGATATTTGACTTGGAGAACAGAAGTACTAATTTTTTGACTGCTCAGGATGCTTTAGGATTTTCGAAAAAAATGGAGATATGATAACGCTGTATCTGTTTTCCATGCAGCACAAGCATGCATGTCATGGGGACCCATGAAGCTTGGTTAAGATGCATAACAACTGGTAGGAAACTTGCACATAAAAATAGATTATGTGGCTTTTAATATTGATCAAACTTAACACTATCTCATCTTTGACCTAAATTAATACAGAAAAATGTTGGAGAGAACCTTTCTGAACTAATTCAAACCAAAACCGAAATGACATGCAATGTTCAATCTCTATGTGCATTAACAATAATTTTTTAAATAACTATAAGCATGCTCCAAACAATATACTTGATAAATGATAATTATGCACACTCTAATTATTTGGAAGGCTATTTTTCTGCCAACATGGTCAACCAGAGTTTGTGCACGAGTTTAATAGAGAAAAAAGGAAAAAAGAAAAGAAAAGAAAAGAAAAGCTTGTGCATGAATCAAGATAATTGATTTGAGCCAAGTTTCAATTCAAGGGATTGTGCTTTGCAAATAAGAGATATTAACATTTAAATCACACATTTACAAATAAAAGATAGTAACATTTTATGCTCACATGGAGTTTATAGACATTACCACAGTGGTTTTCCTTTGCAAATACGAGAAATGTTATATTTGGCTCCAAATCTTATTTCCTTTTCCGTCTCCCGTGATATCAAGGAATTCTACACCGGCTGAATCTCTATTTTGAGAAGGACTTCCTTCTTTATAAGGAGGCCGTGGGCATCCTTTGTTGCACAGGGGTTCGATTGAGAAAAGATTGGTTCCAGGGCTCTTGTGCTATTTGGCTTTCTTTTGCTAGGGTTCGCGTGTGTGTGGACCTGTTCTCTGGCCGATCTTTCTCTCGCCTGTGCTTCGGTGCGGGCCTGTTCTCTGGTTCTCTCTTGCTTATGCTTTTTGTGCGGGCCTGTTTCTAGCTTGATCTCTCTTGTGTGCGGGCGTTCTGCTCTCTGGCCGATCTCTTCTCTGGCCGATTTATCGCCTGTGCCCCTTGTGCTGGTTGCTGGCCTGCCCCTGTTGGTTTTCGGTTGGTGGTCTACCTGCCTTCCTTCTTCTCGGTTTCACAGATACTTTGTGCTGCTACGGCTGGTAAGGAGGTATCATCTTGATTTTTTGCCGAGGGTTGAGGAAGGTATCTTCATCAGGTATTGTTTATTATCTTGATCTATTGCCGAGGCTGAGATTGGTTGATCCGATTGGATCTTGGTTGCCTTCTATTCGATATATTGTTGCCTTCTTGTGGGATTCGAAAAAAGATATTTTATACCTCATATTGTACCTATTTTTCGGGACGAATTTATAGTGGATTGCTCCTCCCCGTGGATGTAGGCCTTTTGTGCCGAACCACGTAAATCTTGGTTCTTTGTCTTTGTTTATTTATGCCTGCAATGTGTTTGGTGAATTGTCTCAAAGAAATTAGACATTAAATCGCAAGCCCAGATCGATCCAATCCGGTGCGCGTTGCTTCAACAATTGGTATCAGAGCATTTGGATGGCTGGTGACAAGAAACCAAGTTTCTCAATGGCTAATGATCCGGTGTCTGTCTCACACTCCACCACCGTCAGGCATGAAGTGGCCGTCTTTGATGGCACGGGAGATTTTTCACTATGGAAGGTAAGGATGAAATATCTGTTAGTTAAAGAAAGTGTTGCAAAAGCCCTTAAGGGTATGGATTCAATTTCGGGAGATAATGAAGCTGTTAAAGAAGAGATTAACGAGAGAGCCCTAGGAACCTTGTTTTCAGGTTTAAGTGATAAAGTCCTTCGTAATATTGTGGAACTAGATACAGCCAAAAGTGTATGGAAAAAACTAGATAGTTTATACATGGCAAAAATCCCTGACTAATAAATTATATTTGAGGGAAAAATTATACACATTTCGTATGACAGAAGGAACTTCACTTAAAGATCACTTGGATGAGTATAATAAGCTCCTGCTTGATCTAGTAAATGTTGGTGTCGATATAGATGAAGAAGATAAGGCTTTGATTCTAATTTACTCTTTACCCAAGTCCTTTGAGCATATTACCACTACCATGCTTTATGGAAGAGAAACAATAAGTCTTGAAGAAGTAGAAGCTACTTTGTTATCCAATGAACTTAGATTAAAAGTACAGCTTCAGCATCAGGCTCAGACTTTAGCTCAAGGTCTTGTTGTTAGAGGTAGAGATGAACAGAAAAAGGGTGGACAAGGTAGGAGTAAGTCCAAAAATAGATCAAAGTCTAGGCCCAAAAGACCAGGTATTTGTCACTACTGCAAAAAGCCAGGTCACTGGAAATCTGAGTGTAGACTTCTACAATCTAAAAGGGAAAATGAACAAAAGGATAAAGGAACAATCTCTGATACAGCATCAATTGCAGTTTCTTCAGGAAGTCATAGCAGTATATCAGATGATGCAGTATTCACAGCTGCCTGCAGTGTTAGTCATGCTGACACTTGGATAGTAGATTCTGGAGCATCTTTCCACATGACACCTCACAAGGAATGGTTCTCTTCTTTTAGATCTTGTGAAGGTGGTACTGTTCTTCTTGGAGATGATGGCATCTGTAATATAGAAGGTATTGGAATAATTCAAATTAAATCAAATTCAAATACTATGATGATATTGGATGATGTCAGATATGTTCCTAAATTAAAAAAGAACCTTCTCTCAATACATGCCTTTGACAGAACAGGATATGAGGGCAGATGGGGTAGAGGATCTATTACTATCAATAAAGGGGTATTAACTTTATTAAAAGGTAAATTAAGTGGAACCCTTTATTACTTGGATGGCAGTACAATTGTTGGTCAGGCATCAGCAGTACAATCTTCTCTTGAGCAGTTGACACACTTATGGCACCAGAGATTAGGACATATTTCAGACAGAGGTCTACAGGAGCTGAGCAGACGTGGTCTGCTGAGAGGTCAGAAGATTGGTGCACTTGGATTCTGTGAGCACTGCATATTTGGAAAACAACACAGAGTCAGCTTCACTACAGGCGTGCACAGGACAACTGGTATATTAGACTATATTCATTCGGACCTATGGGGACTTGCCCCAATTATATCCAAGGGTGGATCAAGATATATACTCACTTTTATTGATGATTACTCCCGAAAAGTCTGGATATACACCATTAAAAATAAGAGTGATGTATTTGAAACATTCAAATGGTGGAAGTCTATGGTCGAGCGGCAAACTGAAAGGAAGATGAAAACTTTTCGGACTGATAATGGTTTAGAATTTTGTTCTACAGAATTTGATGACTTTTGCAAGACAGAAGGCATTATCAGACATAGAACAACAATGGGTACACCTCAACAGAATGGTGTGGCAGAACGCATGAACCGGACACTATTAGAGAGAGTCAGATCTATGCTATCTAGTTCAGGATTAAGTAGAGATTTTTGGGCAGAGGCCGCTCACACAGCCTGCTATGTTATAAACCGATCTCCAGCATCAGCATTAAGTATGAAGACTCCCGAAGAGATGTGGACAGGAAGACCTGCAGATTATTCAATACTCAGAATCTTTGGATGCCCAGCTTATGCATATGTAAAAGATGGGAAGTTGAACCCTCGGGCTAAAAAGTGCATATTTATTGGATATGCATATGGGGTAAAGGGCTACAGATTATGGTGCACAGAACCTGGATCTCAAGGATTTTTAGTCAGCAGAGATGTGACATTCCATGAGACAGCCACTGCTTCAAGGCAGCTACAGCCTAATTCTTCTCAAAGTGATCAGGATCGGGGACAGCAGGAGAGGAATGTTGTAGATATTGATCAGACTGTTAAATCACAACAACAACAGACAGATGCACAGATTCAGACTCAGGAGGAGGTGACTTTACAAGATCAAGATCAGATTGAGAGTATTGCCACTCACAGACCAAAGCGTCAGATCAGAGCACCTCAAAGGTATGGTTTTGAGGATTCTGCTTGTGCTGAGTTAGTCTATTATGCTCTGAGTGTTGCAGACACCATTGGTGATGAGCCGACCATATTTCAGGAGGCCATTAGTAGTTCACGAGCTGATGAATGGACCATGGCTATGGTTGAAGAACTTCAGTCTCTAGAAAAGAATCGGACTTGGGAGTTGTTAAATTACCAAAAGGAGAGAAGGCAATTGGCTGCAAATGGATCTTCAAAAGAAAAGAAGGAGCCAAGCCACTCCTCAAGATTTTAGATATAAGGCCAGGTTGGTAGCAAAGGGATACAGTCAACGAGAGGGTATTGATTACAAGGAGGTATTTTCTCCTGTAGTCAAACACTCATCTATCCGTGTGTTACTTGCTTTTGTTGTTTCTCAAAATCTGGAGCTGGAACAACTAGATGTTAAGACAGCCTTTCTTCATGGTGATTTAGAGGAACAGATCTATATACAACAACCACCTGGTTTTGAGGTTCCAAATAAAGAAGATCATGTATGTTTACTCAAGAGATCATTATATGGTCTCAAGCAATCTCCAAGACAGTGGTACCGCAAATTTGACAGATTTATGATCGACCATGGATACAGTAGATCTCCATATGACAGTTGTGTGTATCACCAGCAGCTTTCAGATAGGTCCTTTTGTTATTTGTTATTATATGTGGATGATATGCTAATTGCAGCCAAAGATATGACAATCATCCAGAAACTGAAAGCCGAGCTCAGTACTGCATTTGATATGAAGGACCTTGGACCGGCAAAGAAGATACTTGGGATGGAGATTATTCGTGACAGACAGTCAGGTAGATTCTTCCTTACTCAGCATAGTTATATTGAAAAAGTCTTGGACAGATTTGGTATGTCTACAGTCAAGCCTGTCACTACCCCCTTTGCCAGTCATTTTAGACTTTCTGTCAGAGACTCTCCTCAGACTGAGGATGAGGAGAGATATATGTCTAGAGTGCCATATGCGAGTGCAGTTGGCAGCATCATGTACACGATGGTCTGCACTCGACCTGATATTTCACAGGCAGTAAGCGTAGTGAGCAGATATATGGATAAACCTGGAAATGCTCACTGGTCAGCTGTGAAATGGATACTTAGATATCTGAAAGGCACTTCTAAATTGGGATTGATATTCTCCACACAGAGTAATTTCATAGTTACAGGATTTTGTGATTCAGATTATGCTTGTGACTTGGACAGGAGAAGATCTTTGACAGGATATGTGTTTACTCTTTCTGGATGTGCAGTCAGTTGGAAGGCTACTTTGCAGTCTACAGTTGCTTTATCTACTACTGAAGCAGAATATATGGCATTGACAGAGGCAGCAAAGGAAGCCATTTGGTTAAAAGGGTTAGTACAGGATTTGGGTCTCGAACAGGATTGTTTAGACATTCATTGTGACAGTCAGAGTGCTTTGCACCTTGCCAGAGACCAGATGTATCATGAACGAACAAAACATGTAGATGTCAGATATCACTTCATCAGAGACCTAGTAGAGAAAGGTGATGTCAGACTTCAGAAAATATACATTGCCCATAATCCAGCTGACATGTTCACTAAACCAATCCCTGCAATTAAGTTCAGAAATTTCCTGAACTTGATTGGAATAAATATTTGGTAATGCCCTGCGAGGCTTGTGGTGAGGAGGAGGTTATAAATTTTTCCATATAATATAAAGGTACAATATTTGTCGCAAGGAGGAGGATTGTTATATTTGGCTCCAAATCTTATTTCCTTTTCCGTCTCCCGTGATATCAAGGAATTCTACACCGGCTGAATCTCTATTTTGAGAAGGACTTCCTTCTTTATAAGGAGACCGTGGGCATCCTTTGTTGCACAGGGGTTCGATTGAGAAAAGATTGGTTCCAGGGCTCTTGTGCTATTTGGCTTTCTTTTGCTAGGGTTCGCGTGTGTGTGGACCTGTTCTCTGGCCGATCTCTCTCTCGCCTGTGCTTCGATGCGGGCCTGTTCTCTGGTTCTCTCTTGCTTATGCTTCTTGTGCGGGCCTGTTTCTAGCTTGATCTCTCTTGTGTGCGGGCGTTCTGCTCTCTGGCCGATCTCTTCTCTAGCCGATTTATCGCCTGTGCCCCTTGTGCTGGTTGCTGGCCTGCCCCTGTTGGTCTTCGGTTGGTGGTCTACCTGCCTTCCTTCTTCTCGGTTTCACAGATACTTTGTGCTGCTACGGCTGGTAAGGAGGTATCATCTTGATTTTTTGCTGAGGGTTGAGGAAGGTATCTTCATCAGGTATTGTTTATTATCTTGATCTATTGCCGAGGCTGAGATTGGTTGATCCGATTGGATCTTGGTTGCCTTCTATTCGATATATTGTTGCCTTCTTGTGGGATTCGGAAAAAGATATTTTATACCTCATATTGTACCTATTTTTCAGGACGGATTTATAGTGGATTGCTCCTCCTCCCCGTGGATGTAGGCCTTTTGTGCCGAACCACGTAAATCTTGGTTGTTTGTCTTTGTTTATTTATGCCTGCAATGTGTTTGGTGAATTGTCTCAAAGAAATTAGACATTAAATCGCAAGCCCAGATCGATCTAATCCGGTGCGCGTTGCTTCAACAAGAAATATAAATTTAGAATACCTTATACCATGTATTTTTTTTTTTTTTCACAAAAGAAAAAAGAGTGGAGTCAACATAGACGCTTATGATTGAATATTTTAAGTGACACTACTCATTCAAACAAAGCCTGCATTCCATGTATTCTTACAATCCATAAAGCGAATGACGCAGGAAGAAGCCAACATAGGTTCTATATCATTCTAGTGTGGGCCTTCAATATGTATGCTATCTTGGTAGCCTACCTCCCAATAAATATTTCACTAGTCCAAGCCATTCCCATGATAATAATACCAAGCATGCCATAAAGACTTGGTGAGCTGAAACTCTGGCCCTTTCAATTGGCCACACAATGAGATGGAATGAGTCAACCTTTGAAATAGATCATTGAATTGTGATATTTTATGGTTTCTGTTGACAAAAGAAATCCTGTAGCTCTTTGAAATTGTTGATAAATTCCTAGTTTCACTTGCATCCCTTGAGAAATGGTCATAATTGGTATGTCTTAACCCTATCTCTTGAATGCAATGCACAAGTCTTTGATGATGGTAGGTATCATTTTGACCTTATGATGTTGATTAAGAAATCTGATAATCTATTTCAATTGACATTTCATTAATGTCAAAGTGTCAACAGAAACATTACTTTCTACTACCATATTGTCAGTGTTGCGGCCAATCTCCTCGTCGCCTGATCGTCGGGAACGAGCGCCTGCAAAAAAGGAAGTCCACACAGACCGGAGGTGGCTCCGGCGGGGACCCTCCGACGGTCAAGTCAGAGAAGTGACTGGGCAACAGTGAAATGAAGACAGAGAGCTCAAACGAGAGAGAGAAAGAGAGAGAGGGGGAGCAAGCCTGTGGTTTTTTCCCGTCCTTCTGCACTGTTGCCTTCCCCGATATTTATAGTGGGGCGGGTATGGCGCCGTCATTAATGGCGTGGACAATTGAGGAATTGTCAACTCACTGTAGACTGTCAGAGTCGCCGTGAAAATGTCACATCGCCGTGGGGCTGTCAAATCACTAGGGCTGACAATGCCCTAGGCGGGATGATGCCTTCAGGTGGCAGTGCCGCATGTTGCTGTCAGGACTGACAGGCTCTGGCGGCTGTACGGCGATCGGAGAAGTCAACCGACCTTAGGTCGGTGGCCCTCTTTGCGGCATCGGGTGGAGATTCGGGAGTCGGTCATCAGACCCCCTGGTTCAGTCGGCCCGAGCGGGGTCGGTCGGTCGGGTATGCCCGATTATAAGTCGGCGCGAGCGGGGCCGATCGGTATCCCCCAACAGTTGCCCCCCTCCACTCCTGGGTCGGATGGTGCGCTGGTCGATGCATTCATTTGGGCAGCAACGCCGGGCGAAAAGGAGTGGATTCACCATGTGCCGAATTCTGACCGTACCGCGGGTTGATATGATGTCAGGCGTTCATATACGCCGAACGATTCGCTGGCGTCGGGTGTCATGTCGGCGTCAGATGTCGTGCAAGTGTCGGACGTCCCGTCGGTGTCAGATGTCCCGTCCCATCGTCGTCAGGTGTCATGTCGGTGTCGGACGTCCCGCAGGTGCTGGACGTCCCGCCGGTGTCAGATGTCCCGTCCCATCGTCGTCAGGTGTCATGTCGACGTCGGACGTCCCACCGGTGTCGGACGTCCCGTCGGTGTCAGACACCCTGTCGGTGTCGGTCGTCTCGTCCCATCGGGAAGGGGAACCGCCGTTCCCGCCGTCCCTTCGAGGATACGAAACATCCCGTCCTTACGCCACGTGGCGTGCGGTCATTGAGACAGGTTCGTTGGAGCGGATGGAGGTGACGTGGCTCGATCTGGAGGCAGGTGCGTCGAACCGTCGGGCTGACGGATGGCCAGGATGATGCCACGCGGCAGAATTTGGGAAGTCCTCGTTAGTCGTGCCTCCATCTCGGCCGTCGAGGGGTACTATATATACAGAGTCGCCCCCACTCAGTTCTTTACCCTTCTCATTTTATTGCCGAGACTCTGCCCGCGTGAGCCCTCGTTCCAGGTACTCCCCCGCTTCTCCTAAGGGCCATTGTCATCTTCCCCATCTCCTTTTTCTTCCTTCCTGCCATTCATCTGAATCCATGGCCAGGACGTCTCCGCAAGGTGGTCGGTCGGGAGAGCCGACTGACGACACTCGGTCGACCCCGGAGGTGGAGGTTTCTTCACTTTCGGGGCCGAACGTCGATCGGCTCCGGGAGCAATATTGCATCCCGGGGCAGTTTCAGCTGTTCGCCCCTGGCGCTGACGGTCGGGTTAACAGCCCGCCTGAGGGCCAGGTGGCTTTTTACTTGGAGGACCTCCGGGCCGGCCTTCGCTTCTCGGTTTCGGAGTTCGTCCGAAACATCCTTGACTATTACGGGCTGTGCCCGGCACAACTCGCGCCGAACTCAGTTCGGCTGATAGTCAACTTTGTGCTTCTGTGTCGGCTTTTGCCGACCGTTCCTCGGATCTCCCTCTTCCGATCTTTCTTCATCCTCCGACCCCACCCTAAGGCCCGAGAAGGGGCTCTCCTTCATCACTGGTCTTCCATCGTCCATTCATGGATGGAAGAACCAGTTCTTTTTTGCATCATCTTCTGTTCCTTGGGGGTTCCCCATCCGTTGGGGAAATCCCCGAACTGACCCGAACGAGAATAGTCGGGTGGAGGCTGAAGATCGGGAGGACTTCCACCGGCTGAAGGACATCTCGGTGCCGAAGCAAAGCGAGCTTGTCACCGAGCAGGCCCTGTACGACGCCGGCTTAAGCCCAATCCCCGCCTAGGTCGGTTTTTCGTTTGCTTGCTCTTTTTCTTCTTTTTGTTTTTTCCTTTCGATACTGACCTTCTGCCGTCTTTTTCAGACATGCCACCGAGAACACGACTGACAGCAGCCGACGTACATCAATATGCCGTGAGAAAGAGGCCGGCGCAAGGCGCCGGACCGTCGCAGCCTCCCAAGAGGTCCCATGCTGCTCCGTCGATCGGACCAACCGGGTTGGGGGCGGAGCCAGTCATCGCACTGTCGGCACCGACAGTGCTCGTCGAAGTCCCGTCCGAGGGGCCGTCGGTCGAGGGCGCCGCTTCACCCGACAGACGGGCTGCTGAGTCCGTAGATGGCACACCGACCGCCCAGCAGGCGGCAGAAGTTCAGGAGGAGGCCCGCGAACCCGAGCGACTGACGCCTGCTACCGTCGTGCCGTCGGTCGAGACTCGATCGGGCTCGAGCCTGCCCTCGATCTCTGATGTTAGGGCCTGGGCGTCCGACCGAGGGAAGGCCCCCATGGTGTCGGGGGACGAAGGACGGTCGGCCGGCGGAGGATCGACCGACTTCCCGCTCCCCGAAGGTGCGTCAGGCCTGGCCAACCACGACTTGGCCAGGAGACTGTGCCAGGCGCTCCTCTTCCCCGCCGACATCGATGCAATGAAGAACCAGCGCGTCTCCGACATGCTGTCTTCATTTTATCCGATGATGATCCGGGTGAGTTTCTCCTTTTCTTTGCCTTTAATGCGGTTCCCGTAAATTTGATCTCTTATCGGTCGGTTTTGCTTTGTGCAGCTGGTTTTCAATATATCCGAGCTAGAGGCCGGATATCGGAAGTTCGGCGAAATGCGCGCGGCATGGAGGGACAAGGTCGGAGCCCTTGAAGCCGACAAGGTCATCCTCGTCGACCAGCTGCAACAGTCGATCGACCGGGAGGACCGACTTGAGGGGGAGGTCTCCCGACTTTCGGAGGAGGTCTCCCAACTCAAGGGAGCTTTGGCATCGTCAGAGTCGGAGATGCAGTCGGTCAGGGACGACGCGAAGAAGAAGTCTCGGACTATCCGTCGGCTCCGGCACGAGCGAGACGGCGTCGCCAAGGAGCTGGAGGCCGACCGTGAGCAACTCCGACTGAGTCTCGAAAATCTTGCCAAGGCCGAAGAGGGCTTGTCCATCGCCCAGGCCGACGCAGACATCGCGAAGGCCGAAGCAGAGTCGGCGAAGGAGGCCTTGGGTCGGGCCGTAGAAGACTTGCGGGATTCGGAAGAGTACCGAGAAGAGCTTCTAGAGAGCGGCTTCCTCTCGTACTGGGTCGGGTACGAGGATGCTCGAGAAGCTGTTCGAGGACTGTACCCAGAGATTGACCTTAGCAGCGTAGTTCTGCCAGAATCGGAGGCCCCAGCTGCAGAGGAAGCGGCCGAACCAGCATCGGAAGGCCTTTCAACCAGGGCGGAAGCCGAAGAAGGCACAGAGCAGGCTGCTGAGAATCGGGCGGCCCCTACTGCCGAAGCCAGAGCGGATTTGCCGACCGACGCCCGTCGCCATCCGGTGGAGGAGGCCGACTCCGATGACTGATCGGCTTTTATCTTTACTTTTTGTTTTTGCTTCGGCTTGTATTCGGGCTTCGACCCAACTTTGTAAAGCCCATTTTGACCTCTAATGAAAATCAGAGTCTTGGACTTAAACTTATTTCCTCTGTTTGTTTTCTTTTTCTTTCCATGCATCGTGGAATGCATTCGAACATATAGGTTGCTAACCCGCATAGGTCAGTTGGAACATTCGGCAATCCATGCTCCCTCAGAGATAGAACAAGTCCCGACCATGGATCGGCCTGCTGATGGTCGATTGCCCAAGTCGGGCGTCCTTCGCCCGGCTGTTAGTCGAGCCAGTCAGAAGCCGACCGACCGGCCATTAGATAAAGCTTGGCGGTTGGGTCTCTTCTGATGCATTCAGTCGGTTGTCACCCGGTGCATTTAGTCGGAGAAACGACGGCAAGTCGGATCTCGATACCCTTATGTCGGGTATCCATGCTGTGCCTCCTGATATACGGTGGTAAGCCGAATATCGTCCGGCCGACCGTAGCCCGATCGGCGAGTCAAGGATGCGACAGTGGTCGCTTCGTGTGATAGACGGTGGTAAGCCGAATATCCTTCGATCGGCCATAGCCCAGTCGGTGAGTCGCGACGTCGGTCGCGCAGGCGATACGCCTTTCTTTGGTCGGGGCTCAGTCGGTGGGTTAGCCGATTGTTTAGCCCAAAAGTTTGACCGTAGAAGGAGCGCTAACTCCCGTTGTTGCGGGCGATCCGATCCTCGTCCGACGTATTATCGGCGATCGGGCCGTCGTTTCCATGTGGATATTAAGCCTGAGTCGGGACGTCAGGACTCGACCTTTTTGGGGAGCACCGATCGTCAGTCGAAGAGTGAAAACTCCAAAATTTGAAACTGGATTTGTATTCCGACTGAACAAGTACGTAGCTCACTGGTGATACAACTTCAGGTTGTCAGCGTTCCAGGTCCGGAGAATGGGTTTTCCTTCCAGAGTTTCCAGTCGGTAGGCCCTTGGCCCGTAGGTGTCTGCCACCATATAGGGCCCTTCCCAGTTTGGAGCCAGCTTCCCTTGGTCTAGGGGCTTCGATACTTCTGCCTTTCTCAGGACTAAGTCCCCAGGCCTGAAAAGCTTTGGCCTGACCCTGGTGTTGTAATACCGGGCTACCTTCTGTTGGTATGAAGCCATGCGAAGCTTGGCCTCGTTTCGCAACTCGGGAAGGAGGTCAAGGTCGGCCCTCCGATGATCAGAGTTGTCCGGCTCCTGGTACCGCTCGACCCGCGTAGACGGCAGTCCAATCTCAAGTGGGATCATCGCCTCCGTCCCATAGGCCAAACTGAAAGGTGACTCCCCCGTCGGTACGTGGGGGGTCGTTCGGTAAGCCCACAGAACGGAGCCCAGCTCGTCGACCCAGAGGCCTTTGGCTTCGTTTAGTCAGATTTTGAGCCCGTGTAGTAAGGTCCGGTTGGTCACCTCGACTTCGTCGTTGGACTGTGGATGCCCGATCGAAGTCAGTCGGTGCGTGATGTGAAACCTTGCACAGAAATCTCTGAAGTCTTGGTTGTCGAATTGTCGCCCATTGTCGGTGATGATGGTATGCGGCAACCCGAACCTGAAGATGATGGATTTTTGGACAAAATCCTCCATCTTTCGTTCGGTAATCTGCGTCAAGGGTTCGGCCTCCACCCATTTGGTGAAGTAGTCGATGGCGACAACTACGAACTTTTTTTGACCCGATGTCGGAGGGAAAGGACCGAGAATGTCGACCCCCCATTGGGCGAAGGGCCATGGAGCGACGATGGGAGCAATTTGGCTGGCCGGTTGGTGCTGCACGTTGGCGTACTTCTGACAAGGTTCGCACCTCCGGACCAGCTCAGCCGCGTCCTTCCTCATGGTGGGCCAGTAGTAACCCTGTCGTAGGACTTTGTAGGCTAGAGACTTGCCCCCTAAGTGATTTTCGCAAATCCCTTCATGTACTTCTCGGAGAGCATAGTCTGCGTCGGTCGGTCCCAAGCACCTGAGCAAGGGAAGGGAGAATGACCTTTTGTAGAGTCAGCCATCCATGATTACATATTGGGAGGCCGACCATCGGAGCCGCTTGGCCTCCGCAGGATCTTCAGGACCGACTCCGTCAGTCAGGAACCGAACAATCGGATCCATCCAGCTTGGTTCAGCAGCCAGTTGTAGTATTTCTTCTATCCGATCAATACTCAGCTGCTCGAGGTTCTCCACGAACGTTCGACCCAAAGAATCGAAGGCCGAAGTCGCCAGTCTGGAGAGTGCGTTGGTCCGGACGTTCTCCGACCTAGGGATGTGGGAAATCTCAAAATACCTGAGGCGCGTTACGAGATTCTTTACTTTCTGAAGATATTTGGCCATGGCTGGATCTCGCACCTCGAATTCACCTTTGACCTGTCCCACGATCAGTTGAGAATCAGAGAATGCCCGGAGACTGTCGATCCCGAGTTCCTTTGCCATCCTCAATCCGGCGAGGAGCGCTTCATACTCGGCTTGGTTATTGGAGGCCTTGAAGTCGAATCGGAGGGCGTACTCGGTGACTACCCCATCCGAGTTCGTGAGCAGGAACCCGGCCCCGCTCCCTTGAGCGTTTGAAGCTCCATCGATGTGCAGTACCCATGTGGAGACCGGGTCTGGCTCGGGGACCACATCTCGCCCAGGGTCCGAAGCTCCCGACCCTTGGTCGGTGGTCGGGCACTCGGCGATGAAGTCGGCCAGGACTTGAGCCTTTAAGGCAGGCCGCGGTCGGTACTGAATATCGAACTCGCTGAGCTTCATCGCCCACTTCGCCAGTCGTCCCGATGTGTCCGGTCGGTGCAATATCGCCCTCAAGGGCTGGTTGGTGAGAACCACGATCGCGTGCGCTTGGAAGTAAGGACGGAGTCGTTGTGCGAAGATGGTCAAGGCGAAAATCATCTTTTCCATCTTCGAATATCGAGCTTCAGCGCCACGGAGCACTTTGCTGGTATAGTAGATAGGCTGATGGGTTCGGCTCTCATTTCCTCGGACGAGCACTGAACTGACCGCCTCAGAAGATGTGGCCAAATAGAGATACAAGGTCTCCCCAACCTCTGGCTTCACAAGCAGCGGCGGGGAAGCCAAGTACTCCTTCAGATCTTCGAAGGCCCGTTGGCACTCATCCGACCAAGAAAAGCCCTTTGCCTGTCGTAGAGTTTTGAAAAATGGAAGGCACCTTTCAGCTGATCGAGAAATGAATCGACTGAGAGTGATGATTTTTTCGTTCAAATGCTGGACCTCCCTCTTGGTGTTTGGATGACGCATATCGATGATTGCCTTTATCTTCTCAGGATTGGCTTCGATTCCTCGCTGAGAAATGAGGAATCCGAGAAACTTTTCTGAGGTCACCCCAAAAGCGCACTTAGTCGGATTCAGCTTCATTCGATGTTGTCGTAGAGTGTGGAAGGTCTCCTCGAGATATTGAACATGATCCAGAATCTGCGCATTTTTCACCAGCATGTCGTCCACGTATACCTCCATGTTGCGCCCGATCTGATCTTTAAAGACCTTATTGACAAGTCGTTGGTAGGTGGCGCCAGTGTTCTTCAGCCCGAAGGGCATCACTCGATAACAGTAGAGGCCCTTGGGAGTCACGAAGGCAGTGTGCTCCTCGTCTTCAGGCACCATCCGGATCTGGTTGTATCCAGCGAAGGCGTCCATGAAGCTGAGCAGTCGAAATTCGGATGTCGCATCTACCAGCTGGTCGATCTTCGGAAGTGGAAAGCTGTCCTTTGGACAGGCCCGATTCAGGTCGGTGTAGTCGATACAAATCCTCCATTTCTCGTTGGCCTTCTTTACCATGACAACGTTTGCGAGCCAGTCGGGATAGGTGGTTTCCCTGATAAAGCCTGCCTCGAGTAGCTTGTCCACTTCTTCGTCGATGGCCTTCTGTCTTTCCGAGGCAAAAGACCTTTTCTTTTGTCGCACCGGCCTCATAGTCGGATCGATGTTGAGTCGGTGCATCATTGTCTCTGGGGGGATACCCGACATATCCGCCGCCGACCAAGCGAATACGTCGGCATTGACTCTCAGCAGCTCCACCAGCCGTCGTCGGTCTGGGTCGGGTAGTTGAGAACCGACCCATACCTTTCGGTCGGGATCCCCAGCCATCGGGATGGGGATGAGCCGTTCAGCCGGCTCACCCCGCTCTTCTTCCTCCCGTGGGTCTAGCTTGTCGATCGTCAGGGGGCCCTTCAACTCGTCGCTTTGAGCAGAGATCTGGAAGCATCGTCGAGCGAGCTGTTGATCTCCGCACATCTCCCCGACTCCGTTTTTGGTCGGGAACCGAACCAAGAGGTGGTACGTCGAGACAATCACCTTGAGGGTGTTTAGTCCGGGTCTTTCAAGTATGGCGTTGTAGGCCGAAGGCACCTGGACGACAGCAAAAGTCAAATGGACCATACTTTGTCGTGGTTCGGTTCCGACCGTCACGGGAAGGGTGACTTCTCCTTCCGTTGTAACTGCATCCCCGACGAAGCCTATCAGGGGCGTAGAGACTCTCTTGAGTCGGTCTGTCGATAGTCGCATCCGGGAGAAGGTCGAGTAAAACAAAACGTTCGTCAAACTTCCATTATCTACGAAAATTCTTTTTACATCATAGTTTGCTATTGTTGCCGAGACAACAATAGCATCATCGTGGGGGGTTTGGATGCCCTGAACATCTTCATCTGTGAAGGTGATTGCATCGTCTGGGCGTGGTCTTTTCGTCGGCTCCCCTCCGGCAGACGTCTCCTGGCCAAGTCGTTTGGAAATCATGTTGATGACTCCGGCCGTCGGCTGATTAGTCGTCGCTTCCTCAGTCGGCTGGGGTCGTCGGTCGGTGACTGGTTGAGTCGGCGGGTTCCTCCAAAATTTACCGAGATACCCTCGGCGGATGAGAGTCTCGATCTCATCCTTAAGCTGGATGCATTATTCGATATTGTGGCCGTGGCCCCGGTGGAATCGACAGTACTTCCGCCGGTCGAGGCCTTTTGCCTTCAGAGGCGGAGGCCGTCGCAGGTATTCTTGCCCTTCGATTTCTATCAGAATCTGCGTACGAGGGGCAGAGAGGGGAGTGTAAGAATCGTACCTGGAGCGTGTCGGCCTCGGAGTCTGCCGATGGGGCGACTTTTGATTCTGTCGAGGTGTCAAGACCCGACCATCGGTCGGGGGCCTGCTAGGCGCAGCGGGTTCCCGACCCTTCCTCCGCTTCTCCTTCAGGCCTCTGGGTTCGGCCAAGCGTCGGTCGGAAGCTCCTTCATCCGCGCGCATGTACTTGTATGCGCGCTCCAGCAGCTCGACGTACGTCCGAGGGAGGGTCTTGTCCAGGGAGTAAGTAAAACGGGATGCCTTCAACCCCCGTTTCATGGCCGAGATGGCCATGTCTTCGTTGAGGTCCCGGACCTCAACCGTGGCCGTATTGAATCGCGCCACGAAGTGTCGGAGCGTCTCATTTTCTCCCTGTTTGAGGGAGAAAAGGCTGTCCGATGTTCACGGCGGCTTCCGGCTGGTGCTGAAGTGAGCCACGAAAGAGTGCTCGAGCTGCCCGAAGGAGTGGATACTTCCCGATCGAAGGCCGGAGTACCAGGCCCTGGCAGCCTTGCGGAGTGTGGCGGGGAAGCCGATGCAAAAGAGAGCGTCGGTTGCCCCCTGAATCGTCATGAGAGCTTTGTAGCTCTCGAGGTGGTCGATTGGGTCGGTAGAGCCGTCGTAGGGCTCCACATGCGGCATCTTGAACCAACTGGGGATCGGTTCATCGAGAACGAGTCGGGAGAGAGGTTGGGCGGTCTGGAAGTCGACGTCGTTCGAAGACTTCTGGCCGTCCACCTGTAACTGTGCAAGCCGACGGTCGATTTCCTCGAACCTGCGTTCATAGTCGTCCGCCCGTCGGTGCTGGGAGACCCCAGGAGTGGAGTCTCTGGAAGATTCCGAGAGGGAGGCGGACGGCGTTCGCGGTCGCTTCTCCTTCCTCGCCCGTTCCAGCAGGGAAGGAGAGAGCTGCTGGGACTGTCGGGCATCGCGCCGTGGCCGTCCCTCCTCCTCTCCGTGGGAGCGCTGTTGCGGGCGCTCGCGCAGAGATGACGGAGATCGGCGCGGGCGTCGGCGGCTGCTCCTGGAGGGCATCGGACGCGCCGCCGGCTTCCAGACCGGTGATGGCGGCAGTCAGGCCGGTTGTTGCTGGAGGCTCCTGACCGCATCCGTCAGCACGGTCATCTGCCGTACGATCACTGCGATCTGCACCTCCGTGGTAACCGTGGGGTGTGGGAAACTGGGTTCCGCCGCGGAAGGCGGCGGAGAGGTCTCCTCCCGGCGGGAAGATCGCCTCGCCGACCCAGTGATCCTCGAGCGCTGAGCCCTTGTCTTTGTCATCAGTACCTTCTGCTGCAAGCTGCCCCTACCTGGTGCGCCAATTTGTTGCGGCCAATCCCCTCGTCGCCTGATCGTCGGGAACGAGCGTCTGCAAAAAAGGAAGTCCACACAGACCGGAGGTGGCTCCGGCGGGGACCCTCCGACGGTCAAGTCAGAGAGGTGACTGGGCAACAGTGAAATGAAGACAGAGAGCTCAAACGAGAGAGAGAAAGAGAGAGAGGGGGAGCAAGCCTGTGGTTTTTCCCCGTCCTTCTGCACTGTTGCCTTCCCCGATATTTATAGTGGGGCGGGTATGGCGCCGTCTTTAATGGCGCGGACAATTGAGGAATTGTCAACTCACTGTAGACTGTCAGAGTCGCCATGAAAGTGTCACATCGCCGTGGGGCTGTCAAATCACTAGGGCTGACAATGCCCTAGGCGGGATGATGCCTTCAGGTGGCAGTGCCGCATGTTGCTGTCAGGACTGACAGGCTCTGGCGGCTGTACGGCAATCGGAGGAGTCAACCGATCTTAGGTCGGTGGCCCTCTTTGCGGCGTCGGGTGGAGATTCGGGAGTCGGTCATCAGACCCTCTGGTTCAGTCGGCCCGAGCGGGGTCGGTCGGTCGGATATGCCCGATTATAAGTCGGCGCGAGCGGGGCCGGTCGGTATCCCCCAACAGTCAGAAAGTCCAAACCCATGTCTTAGCCTTCCTTCAATGCAATGTGACACATTGAAATATGCTTACCTGCATGCCAAGATCTAACTTATGATCTTGATGTTTATGTTGTATTGGTATCAAAATCATTGTTGTTGACAACAGATAGATGGTTAGAGTGGACCAATTCAAGCATTGGAAATGATCTGTTGCTGGGATCGTCAATTGCCTTGACTTCACAAATTAAGGGTGCAGTCCAGTAGGAAGTCAAGGTCCATTTATTGGGCGGTCCAAATTGGTCGGCCTGAAAGAAAATCAAGTTTTTTTTTTAATTAAAATTTATTTGATCATGATGATGACCATAATGATGATGGTGGTTAAGATGATATCGATGGTGATTGATAGTCAGTATTGACCCTTTATACTGGATGGGATGAAGGAGGTAGTCATGGCAATGATGATACAGACGTTGGTGATGGTCATGGATGATACGTATTTTTTTAAAAAACTAAAAATTAGTTTTTAAAATTTTTTATTTTTTTAAAAAATAAAAAAAAATTAAAAATCAAAAAATAATATGGTTCAGCGGATGGGCTTCTATTTTATTTTCGAAATAAAAATCAAAAATTTGGAAATGGAGAAATATACGAAGAAGACCTCACAATGCAAGGATATGTTTTACCACTTTACAAAATGTCCAAATGTGCACCCTCTCATGAACACATGGGCTCCTTTCCTTGTGACCTCTGTGGTCCTCTTGTGTTAGTGTGTGGCACTAATACCATAAAAAATGGACATATACTCTGATGATTGATGTTTTCTATGTTCAAATTTCCGAATATCCACCAATGAGAGAGGTGCCTATCATTGTTTTGGGTGTAGCAAACATACAAGTCGAAATTAGCTGATTGCAGTGCTTGTTCTATTATCAGTATTATCTTATCTTGTTGTTTGTATCATGACCTTTGTTTGATTGCCCTCAACTGCTAGTATTTGGTACTTATCATTCATGTGTAAGAAGATTGGTAAGACCAACTCTATTCGATTTTGACTAAATTGATATTGGTGATTGGATATGATTCTCTTTGGTCAACTTAACAAAAGAAGAAGAAGAAGAAACAAATGCTCCTAATTAAAAAGGACAAATGCTTCTAATGAGGAGGGCTCTAATGGCAAACAAATTGTACAAATCTTTTTCATTAATCTTTAAAAAAAGAAAAAAAAAAATAACACCCAGACAAAGAGTCATGTTCATCAATCTTGGTAGATATAAGTGGTCCCTACATTAGGATTCAAAATTGAATGCGCTCATATGCCAGCCAAGTTTGGTTTATCTTATTTAGTTATTTCTGGCATCACCTATTTTATTTATTTATTTATTTATTTTTGTGGTGGTTCAAGGTCCCTGGACTCTAGGTAGACAAATTTGAAAGTTGATTGGAATTAAGTTAGCAGCGACCTTTGAAATTATATTTTTTAAGTCTGTTTTTTTTTTTTTTTTTTTGCCAACTTTCATGCCAACATCCAATCGCATAGTAGATGCTAGTCTTGGGTTGAACAATGTCTCAAGACATATAGGCTGTTAAAAGGTGTTCTTATTCTATAGTGAGCTAGGCAAGTAGAAAGAGGCACCGCCATGCATGAAGTTGATCATTGGCACTGGCTAGCCATTTTGGTAGCGTCGTGGGCAACACTTTGTGCTTGGGCTGGCTATGATCACCACACTTTGTGCATCAAATTGTTGGTAAAATCTAAGCCCAACTCATATTTTTTGTGGACATCCAATGTGAAAATTGGCACGGTTTACTCTTCCTCTGTAGGTTTAGTTGGGCAACAGTTTGTCACATCTGTGTGCGTGCGTGATGTTGTTGTCCTGCAACAGAATAAAACATGGCATTACGAATGCCCAAATGCTCTTTTGCTCAAAGATTGTTTGATAGGATCACTTGTACATGGATTACTAGTCCTGTTCCTTTATGAGTCTCACAAAAAGTTAGAAAGATTCTTGAGTGTTGGCTTTTTTTCTCTTTTTCTCGAATGAAGCTCCTTAGCCATGCAAATTGTATCAGCTCCGATCCAACTAAGACATCTTCCAAAAAGCCATCAAATTTTACTTTCACCATCCCATGAAGAGGGGATACCTACCCAATGGTCTAGACTTGAAGGGAGAAGGGAGTGAGGTACTAAACTTGCAGGTAATGCACTGCAATCAGTCGGTAGCTAAAGTAGAAGATTATGGCTCCTAAAATTCATGGGCAAATTGGATGGCCACATCAATGGGGCGATGGGATATAGAACCTCTTATCTTGAAAAATCAAACAGAAGTCGAAGCAAATTAAAGATCGAATGGAATCAAAATTATAAAAAGTAGAACTCTTAGCAGAGATATCACTCTAAATGGCCCTTAGTTCATGATAAATTTGTCAAGATATGGTCTATATCCTCTCCGATTCCATAGATGTCACCATGCGCTGATTTATGATTAATCATGCATTCCTTTGTGCGAAAGAGTTTTATAGAGAAGCCGGTGCTGTGCAATTTTCCATCAAAATATTTTAATCCTTGGAGCAGCAAAAATATTCCAAATCATAACAAAAAGATAATCAAATTATGGGGAATTGAGTTATTGCCCCAATTATTTGCTCTTGTTTTGTTCGTTTTGATTTGCATAACTACGTGCATGTTTGATAATCTTTTGGCTGGTTTACGCTTTGCAATCCAATGGCAGATACCTCAAGTTTCTCTCTTGTTGCCATGATTGCTGGCCAAGTTCCTTTGTTCAGAAGGGGGGTCTTTATGAAGGAAAAAATTGTTGCATGTATCGCATGCACGATCATGCTGGTGCATGCCACCAATCATCATGGTGTATTGCTGTAGATCAATCACTGAGATAAGCATGGGATTAATAGAATCCATGCTAACACGCGTTGGTGCATGTAATGCATACAATAATATCTTTTATAGAGTCGCCCTCTTTTTTTTCTGTTTTTGGTGTACAAACGCCCATGGGCCGGCAAAAGAAACCAGTATCTTAGGAGGAGACATGTAAGCATCAGCCTATAAAATACAATAGAAGTCTATAGGAAAAGATAGAAGATCTTGATAGAAAAGATGACAAGCAGTGATCGCTTTGAGTTGCAATCCAATCAGCAGCCTGAATAATAATAATATACCTTGCAGCAACTGAATTAGTTCTGAGAGAACCATCAAATTAAGTTAACCTTTGAGACATCTGGGAAGGGGGTGTCCAAGAGACAGTAAGAGGCCAAGTCCACATTCCACTCCTTGGTGCTTGTATGAAGTCAGCCACCTTGTTATCCTGCAAGGACACCGTCATATTAATAAAAGTTGGCCATGAGTTGAGTGGAAGCACCAAACACCAGGGGTCTTCTAAAAAATCACCTAGGTTGCAAATAAAATGAAACTGAACAGTATCTGCCTTTGATTCAATCTGGCACCAAATAGGTGAAGTATCATGAAACCATACTTCGCCTTCACCACTTGGACCCATAAGGAAGGATGATTCCAAACCAAATGAGCTGCAAGCGTGGCTAAGAAGGCTTGCTATGTGATTGAAAATGGAATATATGGTGATGTTATGGACTAAATAGGGATGGATGATAAAACAAACTGAAGCAAGATTGCTCTCCCCGCAGAGGACAGAGCCTTCCATTCTCAGCCTACCATTCGATTTTCACCCCATACAACAAGTATGTAAGATGGCACAGCTGCAATGAACCCCCTAATCATAAGGGAACACCCAATTATTGCCGGACTCCATTTTTTATAGGAATTTGGAGTAGTTGACGGATCTATCGTTTAGTATGTAGCAGTATAGAAGGACTGAATTTAAGATGTGATTTTTGTAGATTGACAGTCTGATCAGATAGAGCACAACATATATAGATCGACCGATGCATCAAGATACATGATATCGTTTGTTGTTGTCCAAGCTACAAAAAAAAACTATTATCGGTGAAGAGAACATGAGACAATTTTGGTCCTCCTCGTGCAGGTTGATATGGGTGAAGTGCACCCAAAAAAAAAAGCTTGATGGGCTTGAAGTAGCTTATGAAGATGATATCTCATGAAGTAGCTTGATGGTCTCTCCACCTTCTCTCAAAAAACAAAATAATAAAAAATAATTTTAAAATAAATTGGTGATTGAAAATTTTGAATTATAGAAAAGGAATAGTATATGACACAAAAGAAATGAGTGACCATCAACTATCCATTGTGCCCTAGTTGTCTGGATTTGAGTTGTATTTTAAATTTATCCTATATTAAATTAACGATCCAAAAACTCATCCAAAAATACCAATCTAGCTCTGAGAACTTATCTAAACCCAACCTCCGATGAGACTGAGTGACCCAAACCTTTTGTCTCAAAAGGATCCATATTACAATATCTCTCTATCCACATAAATCATGGACTAAGTTTGATCATATCATCTAGGTTTAATTATGCTAACAATCTTAAATTTTTTGAAGAATTTCAATTTTATCCTAAACTTTTATTTAATATAATCAAATCATCAAACTTTTAAATTTCTTTAATTTCAACCTTGGTTGTAATTTCTATCGGCCTGCTATGATGGAGTTATGATGTGGCTTGTCTATACGATAAAAATTTACTAGTGACAAAAAATGATGACGAAGCAGAATGGTGATTTTTATTTTTCAAATTAACCTTTCTTTAGTTAGGGTTTTGACCCATCCCAATCCAAGGCTCTAAACACTTTCTTAGCACTTGAACATTAGTGACGGCCTTGAAAGAGAAGGTGTTTGCCTTCAACAATGAGCATTGATTACTTGATTTTGGCAATGGAGATAATATTTTAGCATGTACTAGATTGTATCCATAAATATATTATGATTTTAAATATTTTTTCCCCATAATTTCTAATCCTTATATCATACATCCCTCAATTAATTTGAAAAATAATGCAAGAATTACTTTAGCATCAAACATTAATATTGATTTTGAGTAGAAAGTAACCTAAATCATTAATGAAAAATAAGTGAACACTACTACAAAATAAGGCTATGGCAGCGGTTGAAAATCACTGCCGTAGCTCAAAAAACTACTGCTGTAGTCTACGGCAACGATTATGCCAATCGCTGTCATTGTGACCGTCGTCATAAGCTATGGCAGCGATTTTTTGGGATACAGCAGCGGTTGTGTCTGTTGGAGTATGATCCCGGCTCCTCCCATGGACTTTGGGTGCAGCGGAACCAGCAACGAATAGATCTGGAGACTTCTGGACTCGATCCAAGGCCTTTGACGAAATCAGCCTGGTTGCTGTCTTCTTCGTTAGCCTTTCGTTCCAGATGAAGAATGCCTATGATCTCACCTCTAAAAAATCCAAGATCTGGTATCCAACCAGATCAGACCTGGACTGAGGTCTTTCAATTTGTAGATCTAGAATTGGGACATTCTAGATAGGGAAGAAGGTAGATGGAGACAGACCTTGCAGATCTGTCCTGCTGCAGTCTTTCTTGTAGATCTGTTGATGGAGATCTCATCCGTGCCTCAAACGACCTCAGATCAACTCCAGATCTGAGAGGAACTTGTACCAACCTCTTCTCAAGAGATTTCAGATCCTGGACCTGGTGTTTGGGCGATTGCAAGAGAGGAGAGGAGCAATCTGGTTGGCGGCTGCAAGGAGGAAGGGGCTAGCGCCTCCCTTCTTTCTTTCTTTATCTGGACCTGGCGGCAAGAAACCCTATGGTTTCTTGCTCCTGGGGCATGGAGGATGGTTGGAGAGAGAGGGAGAAGAGAGAGAGAGACTTGGGAGAAAGAGTCGTCTATTACTTGGCTTGATCAAACCTATACAAGTACATGTATATATAAACACCGGGTCAAGTGATCCAAACCCAAAACTCCCTTGACCAACTCTATGGGAGATTAGGTTAACTCAAGCCCATGTACACCCATGACTCGACCTAATCTCACATATCCTGGGTTCAGACCTGGCCCATACAGAGTTGGTCCCTTGAGGCCCACATAACCTAGACCTCAAGAATCCGAAAGGCCCACAGCCTTTCAACCTAGGGCCCAACTAGCCCTAGAGCCTCCATGAAGCCCTCATGAATAATGGATCTTGGCCTTAGCCTTGGTCCCCTGGACCTTGGGCACACCACCTGGATCATAACAGTGTCAACCACTACCATAGACATGGTATGGCAGTGATTTTTAAACTGCTGCCATAGCAATTGCTGCCATAGAGATATGGCAGTGGTTGTCCAACCGCTGTCGTAAAGCTAGGGCAGCGATTGACAAATCGCTGTCCTAGTTAAATCTAGGGCAACGGTTGACAAACCGTTGCCCTAGTTAAATCTAGGGTAGCGGTTTGACAACCATTGCCATAGCTTTTGACCTGTCAAAATGGCCGACTGATAAAGGATGGTGGCCGACCGACAGGAGGGGGTGGCAGCAGCGGCCAGTAGCTCACCGCGGCATCGGTGGTGGTGATGGCGGGCCCGTGGCAGCGGCGGCGGGCGGCATGGGTCGGTGGCACCATACAGCGGTGGTGGGCGTGGGCATGCGGGCGACGGCGACAAGGCCCAAGTAGAGAGAGAGATCGTGAAATGCTTAAACCCTTAAGTTATTATATACAAGTCATTCATTTCTTCTACAATCGATATGGGATTATTACAAACTATATTTTGGATCTATCGCAGTGATTATAGATAACCACTGCTATAGGTCGCCTATAGCAGCGGTTATCGGTAATCACTACTGTAGGTCAATCTACGACAGCGGTTCGTAATAATCGCTACTATAGGTTAAGATATGGCAGCGTTTAGTAAACCGCTACCATAGACCTATAGCAGTAGTTATTGTGTAACGACTACTATAGAGGCAGAATATATATTTTTTTTATTTTTATCTGAATATAATATAATTTTGAAATCTAAAGTTCATTTTTATCGTTCATTATCTAAATAATTATCATTAGAGTATCGTCACAAAAGACTACCTCGATCTGATAGTCCTAGATATATCGATTATTAAAATTTGATTTCGACGGCTGCGAACGATCACGTGATGGTCTGATAGATAGAGAACACTAATGGGTCTGAAAATTTATGAAAATAATTTTAATGATATTTATAGCACACTATCAAAATTTTACTTCAATCGAACATCATTATCATGATCAATTTAGCACATGATGATTTCGATCGTTGAATTAAAAATGACTAATCAAAAGGCGAAACGATATCTGATTAAGGTAATTTTTTAGATCAATAATATTTACTACTACTTTAATTGTTTATATGGTGATGATTATCAAATTCAAACTATACGTATATGAACGATCTAAAACTATATGTCGCTTGCTACTCATTCTTAAATTTCTTTAGTAATTGTGCTTGTGCTTTTGTAAGACGTGCTCGAGTGGATTCCAACATATACGCACGGTTTGAATTTTATGATCATCACTGTACAAATGATTAAAATACTAGTAATGATCATTTATCCAAAAAATCATTTCAATCGAATGTCGATTGGCCATGTGATCATTCATTTTTTATTTAACGGTCAAAATCATCCCATGATAAATTGCCTATGCTAATGATGTCCAATTGAAGTAAAATTTTGATAGTATGCTACAAATATCATCGAGATCATCGTCGTAAATTTTTAGATCTATCGATAGTCTCTATCTATCAGATCACCATATGATCGTTTGTGACCGTCGAAATTAAATTTTAATGATCAACAAAGCTAGGGCTATCAGATTGAGACGATCTTTGGTGAGGATACTCTAATGATAATTATTTAAATAATAAATAGTGAAGATGTACTTGAAATTTGATTTTACTATTACAGGTTTACATAATCATCCAAAATTATTTGTAAGTATCGAATTTCTTTAAAACTCTAATTTGAGGGATAAAATGATATTTTTTTTGTAAAATTATTATCACAACCACGTAGATCTTGAAAAGTTATATGAATCAAAATAAAATTCATTAAAATTTGACCTCCGGATAAAAAATTATGGGACGATAAAGTTTTTACTTACCGCAACAGTTACTCGTAACTGCTACTGTAGGTAAAATCTACGGCACCGTTAGATCCACCTATGGCAACGGTTATTACGAATCGTTGTGGTAGGTTTGACCTACCACAGCAGTTATAAATAATCGCTGTCATAGATTCTATGACAGTGATTTTGGAAACCACTGCCGTATAACCACTACCATAGTGGCTTTTGTAATAGTAGAACAGTGAAGTTGGGATAAAAAGGGGTTGGAGGAGATAGAGTTGTATTAGTTTTGATCTTTACTAATCTGAAAATAAAATCTATTATTTCTATTCCAAGAAAGCAGAAAAGAAAGAGGATAGAGATCTAGAGGGAGGAGATTTTTTTTTTATCTTTTTATTAATAAAAATCCTAGATGAAAGAAGATAGGAGAAAGAGGAGAGGACTTCTAAATTTTTTTTTTAGACCAGTAAAAGAAGGCCATATAAGCAAATCACATGTATCGCATGATAACGCAATCATGACAAGTAGATGAAAATTAAAGTCAAAATTCAAATTAAAAAAATTTAAAAATTTGATGATTTAATTGTACTATATAAAAATTTAGAATGAAATTAAAAATTTTTAAAAAATTTAAATTTTTTTACATAGTTAAACCCCTCATTTATAACAATCTAAAATCTTATCCTAAAAGGCTACTCAAGATATTATTTAAATTCTTGGACGGTATAAATATCTAAAATATCTGGAGTATATAATCGGTGTAAGATTTAACATGAGCCAGTACAGTAGGTTTAGACCTAAAACTCCTATTGTAATCATATTTTATATTGTTGGACTATAAACCTGCATGCGTCTCTCTCTCTCCCTCCCTCACTCCATCTACCCACTTTTTGCTTGATACAAGGTGGTCAACAACTAGGTTAAAAGCCACAAATGGACCTTGGGCTCAATAATGACAAAATAAGGATTTGTTTTGGACTAAACCTAACCAATCAAGCACACACGGCACATGCAGCCCAAATTACACGTGGTCATGAAACTATTATGAAACACCTGCTTTGCCCTTTGATGAATAATTTCCTAAAGTATTTCTTGTTTAGATAATTTTTGATTAAAATTATCTAATCATTTATTGGTTAGAACAGTTCTAACAATTGTATCTTGGACCAAGCAAATAGAGAAAAAATATGTGGCATGATGGGATTAAAAAAATCTCAAAGAGTTTGGATAGTAAGAATAAACCATGGTTAACTGAAACTGAAATGAGAGTGGCATTTCACCTAAGCCCCCACTCAAGCCCACGTTTTGACATTTTGAATTTGGAACAAATGGTATTTCAGCCAAGGTGCCCACTCAAGCTCACGTTATCTTCCAACTGGGGAGTTCCTTCCTCGTCACGCATGGTGTGGTTTAAGGTTTTCAAATTTTTTTATTTTATTTTTTTTCTTTTTTCTACATGAACCAACTTTTTGCCAAATTTCAAAAGATCCATCTTATCAATTAACCATAGTTAATTAGCTTTTGCCATCCAAACTCTTTGAGATTTTTTTAATTCCACCACACCACGTATTTTTCTTCTATTACTTGGTTCACGGTATAGTTATTAGAGCCGTTCTAACTAATAATTTCTCCAAAATAAAATTTTGTTTTGAACTGAACCCAACCAATCAAGCACACATAGCACACGCAGCTGAAATTACACATGGTCATAAAACTATTGTGAACCATTTGATGTTCCCCTTGGTTGAATGATTTCCTACAATATTTCTTGTTGAGCTAATTTTTGATTAAAATTATCTAATTATTCATAAATTTTATGATTCATTCCAATATATTTGATAAAATTTATAAAGTACAAAATAATAGTGCTATATATCTTTCCCAATGGTGTTCTTCTTGTGATTGTTGTCACCATTTCTCATGCCTTTGTGTCTTACAATGATGTGTCTTATAACCAAAGCCCTGTGCACATGCAATTGTCACATCTAATAGTATCGGTTCCTAGAAGGTACTAGCATACCTGTTCCACCCCCAAAGGTTCCCATTAACTTACTAGCAAAATTTTCATGCTGATGAGAGTTCCAATCCAACTAGCTTGATGGAATTTAAACCAAGGTACTAGCTACCATCAAACTCATAATTTCATGCTTGCAAAAGTTCATCTATTTTTGCCAGGAATATAGGTATAAAAGTGTTCAATATACCACCTACATTTCTCGTATTGCCCAAAAAGATATTCTAGTGGATATCATAGATGCATGTTGGTATACATCTCTTTTTTGAGATAATGAGGAAGTAAGATACTTCCTCCAAGTTTATTGAGTGAAAAGTTAGCTGATTATATAGTGGGAACGAGTGATATGTACAATGACGAGGAATCGAATAGAAGGAGCATGTTGGTATACATCATACACGTGCCAATACAAATGCTTAAAAGATGGTGATGATAACGGTGATTGTAACAAATTATTTTTTATTATAAATGTAGGTTGATTGGTCTAGATGTCTATCGAGATCTTATTAATATTTATATTGCCGACTATGTTGAAAATTTTAAATTCATTGGATCTCCTGATTTTGCCCTCAATTTCTTTCCTTGAAGGAGAGAAAGATGAGCATCCAACCATTCCAATTCACAAAAAGTGAAGAAAACATGTGAACCCAATGGAAGCTGGGAAAGAAATCTTACCTATTAGCATATGCAATCTTTGGATTGATACCAAACTAATAATAATAAATTTCATCTTTTTCTTCTTTCCCACGTGGTTTCTAATAAAGCAGATTTTCCTTTGCATGTGTTGAAATGAATTTTTCAACTGAAGTTGCAAGTTTCTTACCCAAACTAATATAGAAGTCATATAATAAGGTCCTACCATATTTCTTTCTTTTCAGGTGCACACTAGAAATTATCTAAGATTAAAAATTCTGCTTGAGAACTACAACCTAATATTTTTGCTGACCCAACATAAGGGCAGCAATTTTACCATCCATTTCTACTGTACACCAATGGCACCACAAAGTGCTGTGTGGTTATGGATGGCCACTATCAAAAATAGATGGTCATCAAATAAGACGGTCATTAAATATGTACCATATGGCCATCGAGGGTTGTACAATACTCTACGATGCAGTTTATATACGACGGAGAATCTAAGAGTTTGGAACCAAGAGTCAAGCCACATTCATTGATTTTTTTTTTTTTTAATGTAAACTTTATTACTATAACACCATTGGATGTCACATGCATGTGCTATGGGCTTCATTTTTCCAAAAGCTGTACCATTTCTCCACGGTTGTAATTGTGAGACCCATCCAAAAAGTTGTGCACCAGATAAATAGCATGTGCAGATGCCATCACGTACACGTATGCACAAGCAGCACCTCACCTTCCAGATCTTTTCCGATGAAAAAGACCCAAGCTTCATTTCCATCTTTCTCAAGAAAAGAGAAACCTTCCACTCTATTTATGCTACCTATTCTCTTTATGCTATCACATCATATATTATACCAATTAAGGGAATCAGAACTATGTAACGAATACTCTCACATATCAATCATGTGTGTATAATTTTGCTAAAATAATCAATAATGCAGGTATCAATTGCTTGTATTTTTTATGATAAAGATTAGAAAAGAATTCATCACTTTCATTAAGTAAATGAAAGAGATAAAACATAAGATAAATAAAAGAAGACTAACAAAGGAAAAAATAACATCCACCCAAAAAGAACAAATGAAAAAAAAAAAAAAAAAAAAAAAAAAACTACGAGTCCCATGCACACTGAGTTGGGAAAATGGAATTTAGAAATTGGTTAAAAAAAAATGCGACATATAATATCACTGAGAATGAAGTCGAATATCTAGAAACATACTATGCGGAGCATGCAATAAAAGCATGAATGAGCCTCCATACCTACAGTAAATTCTTCCCCCTCCAAAAAAAATCCCCACAAATAAAAGGCTGAAACAGTGAATTCATATACATGTTAATCATGTTTTATAGTCCTACATATTGAAGATGTTCCCTTAAGAACATAAATTCCTGCTCTAAGTCTATAGACTCTAGGCACATGACAACTTCAATCACTTTCTATTCTTAGAAAAAATGGAAAGATAAAAAGAAAACCAAGCATGATCAAACCATTCCAAAATTAAAATAGGATAACATATTTGTACCTCATGATTATGTTGATGACAAACCTCCTCCCCAAACCCAACACCCCAGCCCACCCCCACCCTCCCCATAGGGGGAAAAAAAAATCCCAAACCCAGTCCAAGTATGGAAAGCTGTTCATGAACCTGATTATTTTAGACAAATTCAAATGTCTTGGTGGATAAGGGCTCAACCTAACTCTCACCATCTCTAATAAGATATGGACAGCAATCCTCCAATGGCTGCCATGTTCTTTCTTACCTAACAAATGAACTAAAAAGGTTCCCCTCCACTTTCCTACTAGAGACAAAGACATTTGCAGCTATTCCACTGCCAAGGGAAAGCTCCTCGAAAGAGGGCTCCAACTCTTCTATTTTAAGTGCCATCTAAAAAACGTGAGAGAGTTGGTATAGAAGACATCTCCTTTTTTTTATTTTTATTTGTTCTTTTTTGCTTCAAGCAATTCTCTTGTTAGAAACATGTGGAGGCAATGGTGGAGTTGGCCGGAAGTTTCGGGCTTCTACCAACCAAATATTATACATGTGGGGGCACCGACATGTATGGTTGCTTGGGGAGCTTGCAAGTTCTCAATCTTTGAGGGGTGCACAGCGATCGTTATCTGATAGTCTCCTGGCTAGTAGTCTTTTTTCTGGGCCCCATGTGTTTGAGGATTGAGGTTGTATCTTTCATACGAAATAAATGGTTCATCTTTTTTCATGATGTAAATAGTTGGGAACGTGCGATAACTCTTATGAGATCTATGCAAGCAAATAAAAGAGAGAGTCCAGAGTGTTTTGAAATTTATGCAAGACATGATCCAACAGTTAATGTTGAGAAAGAAGATCATTTACGACCCAAACTATGTTAATGGGGGAGCATGGCTTGGCGCTTGGATGATTGTAGTTCCATTATTGAGGTCGGTGATGTTAAGAAATATTTTGAATCAATAGCGCAGATGAAAAATTTTATCAAAAATTTCAAAAGAATGCCAATCAATTATTTACAAATCAGAGAATGATGACTAACAAATGATATTTCTTCATTCTTCGCCTACTATTGATCACACTTTATGGTGAATTATTTGTATGGAAAAGAAAATAATATAAATATAAAATTAAAAAAAATTGATTAGAACTCATGTGGCTAGAAATGTGTCCAATTTCATTTTATTCACGAACGTAGCATCCTATATCTAATTAGCACTTGCATGTCCTAGGTGCTTCTTGAATTCACCCATGTTTCCTCTATATACTCAATTATAACAATGTTCTGCATGTTTTTCTACAATTTTTCTTCATGCTCCATGATTACACTTGCTTTCAGTCTTTCAACCGGAATACAATGCATCATCACATGCGAAAGAAGAATATTGCCATAGTAGGAAGAAGCAACTTTGAGACAAATAGTTTCTCGCTAAATCTTCTTCAAATTATTTCTTGTTATTTTTGTGGAACTTAATTCCTTTCCTAGTCCTTAATATAACTAAAATTTAATACCAAGTAAATGACTTTGTTTTGCTTGCTTCTTTTTTTTTTTTTTGTTCTCTAGGCTTGAAGTTATATATTTTTGTAATCTATTACCTACTCAAATATACCTATTATTTTTGTGTTATACACATTTTATATCTTTTTTTCAATGCACTTATATCTTATTTCATGCATGAGAAAAAGATCGAATATTTTCATTAAACAAGAGATCATAAAATAAATTTTTGATCAACATATTGTTTATTGGGAATTAGAAAAGTGGTGGGAGAGCAACTTTCTCTTTCTATGAATCAAAAGCAATCCAACGTAATAATTTGAATTGCAAGACCCAGACATAAATGGATGACCAAAGAAGGATTTGTTCTCAAATGTTTGAAAGCAATCATTCTTTAGCAAAAAAAAAAAAAAGGGGAAAAAAAACTCTAAAACATACCGCAAATCCTTAATGTGGTTTTATTGTCGAAGTAGACACTTACAAAATAGAATGAAATTAGATTCATTGACGCAACATGTGAAGGATAAAAGTTTTAATTTTTTTGTAAATTTTAGCTATTAATAGTTCAAAAATTTTAATTATGTAACATGAAAAATGTTGCATGAGGCTCAATTGCCATGAACGCAAAGAACAATAATATATTGTAGAATGAAAATAGCAAGATTAGGTTATGGCTCTATCAATTTTTCTATTTGTTATCATTTTAAAAACAATATTTGCTTTTCAAATCCAATGTACATGTCTCCAACCAACTTTATCCCTTTACAATTGCTTTACAACTTCAGCAAAATATACCTATAACCAACTTTATCACTTCACAAAATCTATGCCATCCAACCAAAATGACATTTTATTGCTTTACAACTTCCTCTGCGATCTATGTTAGCATTGTCTTAAGTGATCACATGCCAACTTCATCACTTTCCAAACCCTATCAGCGGAAATGTCAAAACATCTCGAACCTTAAAATAAATAGTAATCTTAAAAGTGCTTTCATATTTCATAATATGTATCTTTAATTACATAATTCATAAAAAATATGAACCAACCAACCATAAGGAGAATAAAATGAGTAGCTAAATTAGTGTTCCTTGGCATCTAACTCTGCCATTCCCTTGCTATATATCATCTAATGACTGAGTCATCATCCATCAAAAGTTGGACGCGGTCACCACGTCCGTGGCCGCCGCCACCTTGCGTGTCTTCTCCTTCCTCACCTCGACTTCCCCCTCGTAGGGTCCCAACGCAGTCAACCTGCACATTAAAAATGAATCCAAATTTGACTCGAAGCACCAGGAGATTAGAAAAGATCAACAATCCCATCACAGACACGAACCGCGTGAGAAAGTGACCTCTCTTGGGCCCCACCCGCCGCGTTCTCGGCCAGAGGGAACCCATCCAACCGCATCCCTCCAGATGGGAACGGGTCTGTCTTTGTCCCTCGAGTAGGTCTATTTTTGGGGCAACGTATTCGGGTGTAGATTAATAAATTATCGGACCCAGAAAGAGGGCAATTGACGACCAAAGGTTGGGCGGTGGGTCTCTTTTGCTTGGGTGCAGATAAGGTTACTCGATTTGTAAACTTGTCAGGCGGGTAGGCGCCCGTTCAAAACTCAAATGGTTCGAAAATATTAAAAAGACCAGAAAAGAAAATGACCCAGTCAGACCCATCCCAAGACTTAAAAGAAATAAATAAATAAAAGGTATAATATAACAAGCTGGTACTATTTCTAACAGGATGGAGAAAAAAATAGCTGTAGTGGTAGGAATAGTATATATAACACGTGCCAAAGTTATGATATATACGAAATATTATTATATCTATAATAACTCGGAAAATATAATTTGTTTTGAATATATTTCTGGATTAAATAAATGTAATAATACAAATTTTATAGATATAAATATTTATGCAAACACTTTAATGAATACCACATGCAAGCATTTTTTTAATAAAAAAATAATAAATCCAAGATGTCAGTGATTTCCATTTTTACCTCTCCTTGCGTTTCTCAAAAAATCTCTGCAGCGACTTCTTTCGTGCCATCGGCAAATCTGCATCAAAAGAAAAAAACGATACCATTTTAAGTAAAAACAAAAAATAAATCTAAGGTTGAGCTATAAAAACTTCCATTTTAAGTGAAAACTATTGAAAGGAAGGATCCAGCTTACCTTCGTTAAATTTTTCCAGTAACCCCTCCTGCTGGCTAACACGGTTAACATCCTCTGCTAGTTTTATTATAGCCTCCGCCTATATATATTTGAAATTTCATAATCAAATATATAAATTAATTACTATGTTGTTAAAAAAGAGAAATAGAGGTATTTATTTCTACAAACTTAAGAAGGAAATAATCGCAAACCTTATCTTGGGGGAGATCAAAGACGGTGACCATGCCCTGGTAGAAGATTGTCAATGGAGCAGTTCCTGGGGGACTCTCATTACCAGTCCTAAACAAAATATTGTCACGAATATTTTAAAATAAATAATACATTTTATATTTCAAAAAAAAAAAAAAAAAAAGGAATAGACTAGGAATAATAGCTTACTTGGAGGAGGCCGGGCTGAGGACCGGCAGCGGCGACGGCGGTGGCGAGAGGACCAGCCGGGAAGATTCCCCCACCGGGGCCGAAGGCCGAAACACTGCGCTCCCCGCACCGCCGGCGAACACGCTCTTCAAAAGCTGTGGGTCTATCCTGGATATCGCACTCTGGATACCTATTCCCACCCACCGGCAAAAACCACGAAAAGCCATTGGCATGTGAGAGATAGAATAGAATAGAATAAACTAGTTATGAATGGATGGACGGACTAATTATCGGAGGAGGAAGGAAGAGATCGGATACGTACCTCGAATGGAGCTTTTTGGCTCCATGGCGCGGAGTCTGGCCGCGTTCTCCTTCTCAAGGCCGAAGAAATCCAACTCTACCGTGGGTCTCGACATGGCTGGCTTCTTCTTTTCCTCTGGTTCTCCTCCTTCCTTTCACGCAGCTATCCTTGTACTACTATTCTTCTCTAACAAACAAATAGAAGAGTAAAGCGAGCGAGGATTCCAAGAGATTCGTGAGGGGGGTGGTTTTAAAAGCACGAGAGAAAGCAAGTAATAAAGATGGAATAGAAGCAGAAGCTAATCGCGTGACGCGGAATAAGAAGAGGGCAAATCTATGGCAGCACGTCTTCCATGAATTCTGCGTTGAAATAAATAAAGCATATTTCCAAACAATACCCCTCATCTCCCTCCAAAGAAGCTTGAAACAAGAATAGTCAAGTGGGTCACGCCTTTGTGCTGGGCCGGTTGGGGGGCACGTGATCTTGCGCGATAATAATATTCTATGACGGCATTCGTCAGGTCCACCGGAGAGGTTGGGGACGCGCGGGACGCGTTGGGCCGTCGAGTGCCGTACGCGTACTGGGCTTTTCTCACCGTCCCCGGTCCCGCCAGATCGGACGGTGGAGAGAATCGGATGACGAGGGATTTTGGCGCTTGCCTTCCACGTGGGGAGCGGACTGTGGGGCCCGCCGCAGGGTGGTTGGAAGCTGGGGAGCAGAAAGAGGGAGGTGGGGATTTGGTTCGGAGGGTTGGACCGGGTCGACGGTTGACCCGGTCGTGATGAGATTAATGGACGGTCCTGATGGGGGGATCACCGTGCCGTTGGAGGGATGGTTACAGGTTGCTTGCCGACCACGTGGTGAGACTGAAGAACACTGGAATCACGCTTTGACTCTAGGGGAGACTTATTAAACCTAATCGGATGGCGTTTGAACATCATGGTCAATGGTTGGATCCTTGTCTGATTTGCACCTGCCATGTTAGTCCTTAAATTAATGGGAAGATGACTAAAGTTTGATCTTAAATTAGAATAATGGTTGATGATTGACTTGGTCATTAATAGCTTGCATCAGTTTAGCTTGCAACTTTTCAATACTTGGAGGGGGTTCTATCTTAATTAAAGCCCCTCAAGCATCCATTGTCGTGGCTGCTATGGTAATTGCTTCAGATGAAAGCTAAACTAAACTTTTACTCACCGAAAAGACTAGGAAAATTAATGTTCCAGGGTCCAAACCTAGTCCCGAGAGAAATGTTCAAAGATTGGTTCTCTTGTACTGGGGATCCATCACGTGTGACCCTGGAATTCCAAACTGCACCGATCCCTTTTTATCACATGGCGCCGTGGCTATGAAGCAACTATTCCTTTTTCTATCATGCTCGGATCCAAAGCATTAATCAAAAGTAGCATAGTGCATCAGGCTAACCTACGATCTGATCCGATCTAATCTATATAAGTCCGTTCCTAATCATTTTAATGGACCCATGGAGTCGAAACGGATTTTAAAATTAGACTCATTCTATTTATCAAATCGAATCTAGATTTACTGAATTATGACTCAATCCGATCCAAATCCAGTATAAGATCTAAATACTCATCCGAATCCGAATCCATCTCAAATCTCCCTCTCAACCTCTTAGCATCGCTCTCTTAAAATAAAATATCGCTCTTAGAATCGCTCTCTCTTCATCCCAAATCACTCTCTTCATCTCTGAGACTTCTTCTCATTCCCAATCGATCTCTTTTCTCTCCAATGAAATAGTGACGACTTTGGTGGCCGACGAGGTGAAGGTGCTGACTTTGGCATGCAGTATATGCTCAATATTTTATCTCAAGATATGTCCTTCTTCAAAATAGCGAAACCCTAATCTTATATCTCGATTGATTTTTTCTCCTCCATCTTCCTCGTGTGTCCTCGCTCCGTCAGCATTTCTTTCGCCACTTCATTCATCCTTCTCCACTTCCACCTACAGCTATCCCCTGCACCTCCATTCTTCTATTTGTGGAAATAAAATCCCATCTCTCCTCCTTCCCAACTTTCTCTGAGGAAAAAATTTGCATCTCAAGATCACCTTCTCCTCTTGATACTTGTATATCTTTCTCATATTCTCTATTTGATCATAATTTCTCTTTTTTTTAATACCAAATTTTTAGATCCAAAAATTCTAGTCTTGCAAAGATTTTTTTTCTAGTCTAACCACGATTTATTTTTCTTTTTTCTTCTATTTTTTAGATCTGAAAGTTTTTCTAGATTTTTTTTCTTCTAATTTTTTCTGGTCTAACCATGATGAAATTTGAAATTATTCTTTCGTACTGATTTTTCTTACATAGATTAGATTTTTTTTTGATCTAACTATGATTAGAACTATTTTTTCTTCCAATTTTCAGATCTAAAATGTTTTGTATATCTTTTTTTTATTTTTTTCTGACTAACCATGATTAAATCTAAAAAAAAAATATCTTTTATGCCAATTCTTCTTACAAAGATTAGATTAAATTACATTACAATGCAACTACAGCTTGATATAGTAACCATCTGATTAGATCACAAATATATTGGAGTCAATCCAATTTAAGCACAAATATCTTAAAAAACTAATCTCCAACTCCAACAGCTTCAACTTCATATAGAATATTATTATATTATCTCATTTAGTTTAATGAAATAACCATCATATCTATTATGATTTAAAGGGAAAGAGAAATTATAATCTCTTCAATTGTATCTCTTTTTTTCTACGCAAAGTTATCAGTCTGATGGGTAATATTTTAAAGTAATGATTTACCCAAAAAAAAAAATAATGGACATGGTGCAGATGGAAAAGCGGAATATATGAAAAGCTACTAAAATATAAGTTGGAGATGAAAAATAATAGTTTAACAATTACATGACATGCTGTTTTATCTACACTTATCATGATAGAACAACAGAACACCTTTAGTTGTTCTGGTTGTCCATGGCTTTTAAAACTCTTCTTGATGTTCCTAGCAAATGGACTTTGTGAACCTTCAAATCCTACTCCAGTTGAAATAATGCTTCAGATGTATAACTACTTGAATTGGTAAATAGATTCTTTATATCAAATTTGTAAGTTTTGCTGCAATAAATATTTTCTAAATATATACTTCTTTTGAAGTAGTTAATAATTATCAGAAATTATTATACCGGTAGCTTGAGGATGTTAGTCTGTCACTATGATTATTTAGCATATGTCTTGCCATACAATAGTGTTATCATTTTTGTTCTTAGAGCCTGAGATTATAGTGTTTAAAGGGTACCAAATGTTCTTAATAATGGAGATGTGATTCAGCATGGGGATGGCATGTAAGTATTTACAGAGCTCGAATAAACAGTTTCAGAAAGGCTTTAAGAGTTCTTCATCACTAGATTCCATTTTTGATAAGGCAAGCTTCAAGGTATATTTTAAATTATACTAGCAAATAGCTTAGCTACATTCTCCGTGCACATATACTACATTAATGCTATTAGAACGTGCTTGCATATTTTTTCTTGCCCGTAGGTAGAAAATGAAAATGGACATGAGGGGCCAAGTACATCAACTTCTATAGATGGTAAGGGTGCCGAAGAAGTGCTAACTGATGATGATGATGAATTGGACATTCATGAGCTAAATGAGTTGGAAGCAAGTCTATTTGAAACATCAATCCAAATCTAAGAGCTAAATATAAAGGCATCATCTTAAGAGGTTTTTAAGTATCTACCAATGACCAAATCTTCCATCTGCCTAAGCTTCAGATGGAATCATCAATAATAACATTTTTGCATTTTGAAATTCAAGGTACGGGTGTACGATCAATAGTAGGATGGTTGTAGAGTATGAAGAAAGTGACTCGGCTCTGTTCTTAGGAAAGATACACTTGTGATCGGTCATTTTATTGAGTATGGTGCTAATAATAGAATCCAACTTAGCCTTGCTTATGGAGGTGTCGAGGAATTAAGTTTTGATGCATCTTTTTCCAATTAAGCAAAATGAATGAAACAGAGCATAGTGTTAAAAAGAGTGTCAAAGGCATAGGTTCGAAAAGGACTAATTAGATTTCTACCAAAACAAAAAGAACTAATTAGAGAATTATTAAGAAAATGAAGAAAAGGACTAATCAAAGAATTATTAAGAAAATGAAGAAAATAAACATTCAAGATAACTCTATGTTGATCTGGACCCAATTTAGATCTGAATTGAATCTGCATTTCATAGATTAAGATTGGGTTGTATATGGACCTAACCCAATTTGATCCGAATGATCCGTTGGATCAAAAAATTTGATCATGGATTAGACCCGATCCGACTTGATCTTCTATTGGACTGAGTTTGGATTCAATATTCAGAGTCGATTAAGGAACCGGATCAAGTCGGGATCACTCATGACATAATCTAATTCAATCTATTTGCACCCCTAATTGCAAAGCCCACTTTTCTTCTCATAGTGGAACTACTATAACTTTGTGCATTTATTAGGTCTAATGGTACATCAAAAATATGGTTACCGCTGCTTCCAAGATCAATAGGTGTGTGAGGTAGTGAAATGGTCAGTTCTCTCTGAAGCACAACAAGAAAGGAAGGTGGGAGTAAGAATTTGAAAATGAGGTTACCAAAGCACCTCAACAATAAGTTTGATCTAAAAAAAGGTTCTTTAGCCATAACTTTTTGATAGGGAATTCTCTGATGTTTAAGTTAGTCGGAATTTAAAGAATAGTAGAAAAAAGATGGTTAAAAGTGAATGGTAGAAACTGCCGAATGAGACTTGAGGATTTTCTATTTTTTTCTATTTATAAAGAGAAGTCGGTGACCATTATTGAGATAGGTGGAGCACGAATCAACCATCTAGCAACTGCCTCTATCATGCAATAACTGCTTAATAATGGATTCCCATATCACATCATGATTATAACTGTTCGAATCATACAATCATCGCTAAGTGGTTGCATTTGCCGCCAAGATTATGGTGTTGATGTGATCATACCCTTCAGCTCATCATAATTCAAAATAGATGAGGTTAGGCATCTCTAGATTTATATTACTTAGATTAATTTATACCGAGGTCAGGCAAACAAATATTTACCATATTAATTACTAAACAGCAAACATTTTTTTTTAAAAAAAAGCTCTACTTCTTGAGCTTTACTTTTAAAAACTCCAAAAAAATTGTCTATCAACAACAATTCCAAATATAGCCTAAGTCATCTTAAAATTCATTTGTACCAAATATTTTTATTTTTATCTAGAAATTCTATAATCTTTGAAATGGGATTGAAAAAGAAAGTAGAAATTTGCAAGCATTTACTTACTGGAAAATTCCACAAGATCTGTTGGCCAATAGAATTGGTAGGGCTCAACCATAGAACAAGCTCAATCAAAACCTTTCGATTAAAATAAATCTAACTCGATTCACATTCGAAGGTGAGGTCTTCCATATGAGCTTAACCCAAGCTATTATTGCATTGCAAAATTAAAATTAGATTTAGATTTTTTTTTTAAAAAAATTTGATTTATTGCAAATATCACAATTTACTTGGATGGGTGATGAGCTGAGCTTGAAAAAAAATTATGAACCAATCCCAGCTTCAGGTTGGTCTAATCTTTCAACCTCTCATTGGTCCCACACCATCCTTGCAGAATCAGACATCTGGATAACCATACAGACCTCCTCCCCAGTCCCCACAGGACGTCAGTCTCTGGCAAACCAAACACCAAACAGAACTACAAATCTCTCACGGAGCAAACTATATGCTATCTACACCACCCATATCCTGGCCACCTGTCATCCTCACCTAAGCTCTCATTGGGACTTTCTGCATTGCTATAAATATCAAGCTCTCATTGAATGACGCTCATGCTTTGCATGGAACATCAATCATTATCGTCTGTGCGCTTAATTAAGCTTGATGGATGCACCGATCTCATCCAACAAAATTAACAAATGCAATACTCAATCAGAAACTAATATGTACCATCAACAAAATTAACAAATGCTAGAAGTAAAATATGTACCATCATTCTTATTGGAAACAAGTTATTTAGACTGCAATAATATGTTTATGATGGACCATGCATGAAAAACTTACATATTAGATTGTACAAAACTGTCAACCAAATCATTTGGGGGTCCTCGTACTTCTATGAGATGATGTAGAATTGTGAAGTCCATGGGTAATTAGTTAGTGTTTAGTTGGGTTTCAAGTGTTGGCATGTATAATGCTTGTTGGAGGGGAACCAAGCTTGCTCTCTCATCTCCTTGTGAGACACCTTTTTTTTTTTTTTTCATGAAGTGTTCGAGTTATAAATCAAATCCATGATGATATCCAATGTCCAAAGCAAGAATATCTTGTACATATTATTACTTGTGACATATCGAATCTTGACACCTTTGTCCCATTATGCTTTACTGACAGTGAATGTTTCTAAGAATACAAAACCAGTTTTCCTTGCCATATTCCTTGTGGTGCAACCGCTCTACTTGAGATACCATCTGCCTCTCTAAAGTGCAAAGGTCTATCAACCGAATGGTGGAATATTAATTTGATACCTCTTCAGAGCATCTGTGCGAGATCGGTTTCATATTCCCACTGACCAAGTTCAGAAGTGCTTTTTCTCGTGATGAAGTAGCTTCTTCGAGAGCAGGTCCATATGGGGCGTGGCTTTCAAATTTTAGCCATAGACCAGGCAAATTATCTTGGGGCTGGCAACTTCTGCGATGGACATGGAAACATACGTCAGTTTACAGTAGGAAAAGGTAAAGAATTTTAAATAGGTCGCAATCTAGAGATCTTCACTGATACAATTCTTGCACCATCATTGTCTAATTGTTTCCAAAGAATATTTCATACATATATCGTTGAGCAAGATACGAGAACAGGGATACATATTGATGAATGAATCGATATCAATTATATTTCATAATTAATGAATTTATTTATTTTTCAAAGACAGAAAAGATCTCAACTAACTCATCTGTAACAGGTGAGATATCAAATCTTTGAACGATTGCTTGAGTTAAAGTGTGACCGATAAAATCAACCTTTTGATGAAATCTTAGTCCAAAATAAAATCCTGCGAATGGAATATAATAAACTGAATAGGGATTTTTATTGATATAATAAATAAGGGATATGCTAGTTAATTTGTATCATCCAGAACAACGCGAGCAAGTACTTCACAGATAAATCAATAACTTTGCACTATGTAAAAACTAAATCATGCATTCATGCAACTGTAATAACCTAACCCAACAGCAGATGGCCCAGACTATTTGCACGAATTTTGGTGTGATCAAAAAAAAAAAAAATTCCAAACTTAGCGGAAGAGGACTCCCGACGGAGTCCATCTTCCTTCTTTGAATCTGATTAGGATTGAGACTCTAGAGCCCATCGGAGCTCTAGATCCCATTTATAAATCCTCCTCTCCCCTCTTGGTGACTTGCCTCTCGGTTTCGATAAATTGCTGGAGAAGATAACTCTTTACGCTATAAAAAATTGGACTATTAGCGACGGCTAATTGCCGTCGGTAATAGTCATTTTGCCACTGCTAATAGTATTAGCGATGGAATACCGTCGCTAAAATCCGACAAAAATAATCTCATCACTAATTACCATTATTAGCGATGATAATTTCTCCATCGCTAATAATGATAATTAGCGATGGTATTAGCGACAAATGTTGTCGTCAATAATTTTAATTTTTCTTAATTAAAATGTTAAAAAACTATTAGCGATGGAAGTAGTCATCACTACTGCCATCGCTAATAGTTTTTTAATTTTTTAATTAAAATTTTAAAAAAATTAATAGTGATGACAGAGCCGTCGCTAATAGTTTTTATTTTTTTAAAAAAATTATAATTAAATATTTTAAAATATATTTTATAATTATTTTTTAAATTTTATTAAGAGGAGAAGAAAAAGCTACTTCGTCTGCTCCAAGCCTCCCATTCGATTGAGATGGATTTAAACTTTTCTATTCAGCCACTCCAAACCTCCCACCCGATTGAGACTTCTATGAATAGAAAAAGTAAAGAAAAATTTTAAAAAAATATAAAAAAATCAATAATAATAAAGAAAAGGTGGAAAAATTAAAAGATAAGATATTTTTCTACATAGATTTAAAATTTATTCTTTCACGAACCAAAAGCTATAAAAATAATAATATATTCTTAAAATATAATAAAAAAATTAATAATAAAAAAATGATGATGAGATCTACAGTCTTATCTACTAAGTACAGGCAGTAACTTCGTTATATTGTATTGAATCTCAAGTTCATATATTAAACTTCAACTTGGTTATACTGTATTGAACTCCTTTCTCAGAATCAAGAAGCTGTCAGATTAGCATCGACATCATTTCATTAAGCCAACGAGGGAATATAAAGCATAATGAATGATCAAACAAACTAACAAAAAAGAAAAAGTTGTGCAACTCACCTTTTCTGGCTCAATTCTCTAAGTTTCTTCTCGAGCAAATTGATGAAACAATAAAAAAATAATAATTAGAAAAAAAAAGAATAATCAGTAATAAATAATACCACTAACCATATATACCTTGCTTTGAGCAAGGAAGTTTGTAGCCAGAGTAGGATCAGATATTTTTTTTTTGTTCTCCATCAGTATCATATAGTTTTTAGTATCATATGAGAAATCTAATTCAATTTCTCATTAGCTGGGGTTGCTATTTTAATAATAACAGCCTTCTGCTCCTTATTTTATAACATCATTTGGAGAGAGAGACGGTCAGAGGATTCGGACACAGTTGCTGGCGTGATGCAGTAGCCTTACTATCCCGAAAAAAAATTTCGAAGCACGATTGCCGCTATGGTGCAGTAGCCTTCTAGTGCCGATGAACTTGGACAGAGGTTGCTCCTAGAATGGATTTCAGGGATGGGTTAATAGGTTGGAGGGATGGATTAATGGATTTCGAATTATTGAGTCTATAGGTTGTGATAGGCCTAGGGTTCGGTTAGTGGCAGGGTTGGGGTTAAGCTGGATTAGGGTTAATACTGGGTTCGATTAGGGTTAGTATCAAAAGTGATTTATGGGTCTAACTAAGGTGAGGGGTGGGGTTGAGTTAAGATTGGTTTAGGGTTTGTATTAGAATCAAATTAGAGTTTGGCTTGGGGCAAGGGTTAGAGAGGAATTAGGATTAGGGTTTGGTTAGGTTTAAGGTTTACAGAAAGGTTAGCAATAGGGTTCGGTTAAGGGTTAATGAGGAATTAGGGCTAGGGTCTGGTTACATTTAGGGTTTCAAAAAGTGTTAGCAATGGGTTTGGTTTTTAAGGGTTAGAGTTAGGATGAGGTTGGTGTTAGGTTAGATCTAGGGTTAGCGTTAGGATGGAATTAGGTTTAGGGTTCGTTCGATAGTCGGAGAACTCAGAGAGAAGAGGGAGATAAAAAAAAATGAAAAAAAATGAAAAAAAGAGGTGGAAAATGTTATCTATGAAAGCTGAGAGGTAAGATCCATGCTCAGTTAGCATCATCGACGGAGAACGGGCAAAGGAGGTCGGAGGATGGAAGGAAAAATATGGAAACATGGAGAAAAATTAGAAGGGAACAACCAAAAAAATATCGTAAAAAAAAAAATCCATTTGAGATGAGAGAGAACTTTTCATGAAGGGAGCTGCTGGAGGTGATCGGTTCCTTAGTGGGGTACAAAGATCCTGGAGGAGAGGAGAAAACATAGATTTAAGACAGATGTAGGAGGTTCTTGATGGATTTTGAGTGGACTGCTGGAGTGGGGAGAAAAGGTAAATGGCGACCTCCTCCACTCTCCTTACTGCCACCTCCTGTTAGTCTTCGCCATCGCCTTCCTCTCTATCATCACCGGCATCGGGCTCGCCCTCCGATCTCCCTCAAATGCTTTCTTTCCAATAGATCTCCAAAACAAGGGAGAAATGAAAAGAAAAAGAAAAAAGGAAAAACTTACCTAGCACAAAGCTCCCGCCATCGTCTAAGCCTCCCTATTCGATCGCCCCAAGCTTTCCACCCGCTTGGGACTCTTGAGGATGGAAAAAATGGTGGAAAAATGGAGAAAATATAGAAAAAATCAATGAAAACAAAGGAAAGCACTTGAGGGAGATTGTAGGGGGAAGCCTAATGCCGGTGGGGAGGAAGGTGATGGTGGAGACGGCGAGAGATAGTGAAGATCGGTGGGAAGTGGCCGAAAGGAGAGCAAAGTAGAGGTGAGGATCCACGAGAGGTCGGAAAGGTTCCAAAGGGCTCGGGAATGGTTCAGAGCAAAAAAGAGGAAAAAAAAATGCTGCCCGAAAAGAAAAAAAAAAGCACTTGAGGGAGATTGAAGGGAAAGGCCGACGCTGATGATGATGGAGATAAAGGTGATGACGCATACCGGCAAGAGGTGCCAGCGAGGAGAATAGAGAGGAGGTCGGCTCTGATTTATGGAAAGGAAAGCACCCGAGGGAGATTGGAGGGGAAGGCCAAAAAGAAGGCAACGGCGGAAATCGACGGTAGATGGTGGTGAGGTGAGTGGGGTGGGGAGGAGGTTGGTTGGGGCTCAGGGAGGTGGTCGAGGCTCGAGGAGGCAAGAGGCGGTCGAGGGGCTTGGGATCCGATGGACGGAGGCTCGGGGAGGCGGCCGAGGGATCGAGGCTCGGGGAGGCGGTCGGGGGCTCAAAGAAGCCCAATCCGGTGATGGAGAAAAGAGGGGGATTGGAGGTGGCCAGAGGGAGGTGGCCTGGGGCCTCGGGAAGGCGGTTGGGGCTCGGGGAGGCGGGAGGCAGTCGAAGGGCTCGAGATCCAATAGATGGGGGCTTGCGGAGGCAGCTAGAGGCTCGGGAAAGTAAGATCTAGCAGTCGGTCGGCCATTGGTGGGGGAAAATGGGATTTAGAGGCTCGGGAAGAGAAAAATCAGCGGGAGGGTGTTGGTCGTCAGTAGGGGAAAACGAGAGGAGAGTGAGGGAAAATGAGGGCGTGTAATTAAATAAAAATCATGAGAATCGAGGGGCGAAGCAGGGCATGGGGGGAAATTTAGGGTTATTAGTGATGCCAAAATGCAGTCGCTAAAAAGATAACTCTGCCACTAATAATCCTAGAATCAAATTAAAAAAATAATTTTTTTATTAACGATGCAACTACCATCGCTAAAAGTCAAAAATACCGTCGTTAATATTTTTTATTGAGATGGTAAAGTTGTTGGTCACCATTTGCTGTCGGTAAAAAATATTATCAGAGACTGTAAAATTATCATCTCTAATAGCCATCAGTAAAAAGAGTTTTTTTTGTAGTATTAGATTCCCCTGATTTTTCATTAATTGAGTTTCACATTCGCAGTCAATTAAGCATTGATCTCTTGCTAGAGATAAGGTGAGGACCCCATAGCCTCCTTCTCTCTTTCTCTCGATTTGGTGGTTTGCATTGCCACTAGTGACAGTGCCGGGAAGATGTTGGATTTATGAAGGAACGAGGTCTTCCCTATTCCAAGTATTTTTTTTCTTCTTTTGTTTTGCTGACCGTCAGCAGTCGTGGCCACTATTGGGGTCACCTCCTCTTCAACATCATACACCGCTGTTGGCCGCCTGCCAAAACTTTCACATCATGATGTGGAGGAGATCGAGGAAAACTGGGGGGAAGAGGAGCTCTATTTTTTTTTAAAAAAGTAGAAGAAGAGAGAGAGAGAGAGCCTTCTCTCTTCTCTCTCTTTCCTCTTTTATTTTCTCTCTTTTTCTTACTAAATAGCTGAGGGATTCAAAAAAAAGGAGAGAGAGTTTCACTCTCTACTCTCTCTCTCCCTTCTCTCTCTTCACTTATTTTCTCTTTTCATTTTCTCTCTATAAGTTTCTCTTTAGTTTTTCTCCCTAAATTTTTTTTTGTCATGGATTTCTCTCTCTAAGAATCTCATGGACTAGTGGAGGATCCGAGTACTTAGACAAACTCAAAATTTGGTTGATCCTAGGAGGGGTCCTATATTTCTAATATTAGGATTGTTCATTGTAATTTTTCATTATCCCTAATCATCTATGGTTTTTATGTTTAACCTTGATCATGTAGAGGTGTGATTATCTGCTCAAGAAAGTGTGGGATGGATCATCTTGTTTTCATATTTGTAGATCGGAGAGTTCATCGATTTCTGCATTTAGATTAATCATTGATAGGGGTAAGGATTCTTGTGCATAAATATCTGTATATATGTTTTCTTCTACATTGTATGATTTTGATTTTTTGTGATCGATTTTGATGGATATGTGATCATTGATATGACTACTTTTACTTTCTATATATTTTTATTGATGGCTTTTAGGATAGTTTGGATTGTGATACCAATATTTGAGAATTTTAAAAAGAATATAATATGATACAATATTTCTCTTGTCCTAATTAAGATTTAATAAATTGATGATCAACAAAGGGATATTTGGATTAGCCATGTTAAACTGAGAATAGCCCTACCGCAAGTACGAATATGGTACTTAAGTTTGCCAACATGGGTTGAATCATGGATATTCTGAGTTTACTATCACGAGCTGAGGATCACGGATTTTCTTGGTTTACCACCACGGACTGAAGTATGGTTATTCTGATTTGTCATTGCAGACTAAAGTACCATTTTTATGATTTGCTATCCTGGGCTGAAGCATGGTTTTATGAATTACCACCATAGGCTGAAGCATGATTCATGGTTTGCTAGTCATAGGCTGAAGCATAACCGTGATTAGTCTAAAATCCTAAAGATAACTGTTGATTAATTTGAATCAAGTTAATGAGACATGGATGATAAGATGGAATCATAATTAAGTAAAAGAGGCTTTACTTAATGATATATGTGCAACATATCACTTTTAAAAAGATGGATATTCGATGGTTTATGATGTATATTTTTCGTATATATTGATATTGAGTTGTACTGGATACTTGACATGAGATTTTATAGTCTATATTTTCTTTTGATGCTGTTCATATATTATTTTCAATCATATGATTATATTGGTGCGAGTGTGTGGAGATTTTTACTAGGCTATAAAGCTTACCATCCCTCTTCCTTCTCTTTTCTTTTTAAGAGTTATAGGATGTTTGTGCTTGGCTAAGGTTAGAATCATGGTTGAAAGGATTGATTAGATAAAGTACCACCAGTGATAGTTAGATGATCGAGTTTTGTGCATTGTATAAGGTTGATATTTATTGATATGAAATTATTTATTTTGGATTTAGATCGATAGTGTTTATGGGATGTTGAAATTGTAAAGATACTTTATAGGCTTGTATATTCTTTAGGACCTGCTCTAAAGAGTATGCAGCCATCACGCATCCAGTCTAGATGTTGGGTTCGGAGCATGACAAGAATGATATCAGAGCTCAAGATTATGATCTCTAGGTATTATGATTTAAAGACTATTTGAGCATAAAATTATGATTACTTATAAAAATGTGATAGAATAATATCAAAGCTTAGGTTATGATCGTATGGGACTATGCCTTAAGTGGTATTTAAATTTAAGGTTATGATCACTAGGGACATGATAGAAGTAGTAGAAAGAATTTAAAGTTTAGATTTTGAATTAATAGATATCATGATGAAATTTATACAGACGTGGTATATGATGTGTATAACATAATTGGATGAGTTACTTCTTGAATTTCGATCAGTAGGACTTGACCAAAGTATGTATGGTATTGACCTTTGAATAAATTGGGATCTATTGATATGTTGTGTTAAGTATATATGTTCAATTATTATTTAGATGATTTTAGAATTCTAAACTTGATATGGGTGAAGGTCATGATAAGTTTTCTAATTTTGATGTTAATTGTTTGGACACTACAATTTTGGTTTATCAGAAGAAAGTTTGTTTAAGATGTGGCTTAAGAAAAAATTTACATCGTATGAGAGAAGAATATTTTTTTTTAGTATTGAACTTATAAGAGAGTCATGTATGAAACTAATATATAATTAAAAAATATATTTGGTTCTATTATTGGATTGGATTTTATTATGAGAGCATGACATATATTTAGTTCTTGGTAGAGTCTTTAGTAATTTGTATGACTATCTTTGGTTTGGATTACTTGATATTCCTTATGTTTGTTGAAGATCGTAGGATGTATTAATTATTTGAAATCAAAGTTTAGATTTTTGAACTAATCTAAGGTATCTTACTGTTGTTAAATTTTGGGAAGACTTATATGAGTTCTAACAAATAAGGGACAAGATTTTATGTTGGTTTATTTACTGATGCTAAGGATCATGGTGAAGGTGTTGGGTGTATGCCCTAGAAAGTTAATTGTTGGCTAACATATTTATATTTTCAAGATTTATATTTGTACTTATAAAATTTTTTATTATTAATAAAGAATTTTTTTATTTTCAATCATGTTTATGTGTTCATGATTTGTCTTTGAAATTAACAAAAATAATTTTATATATTCTCAAGGAGTTGAGAATTTGAGGCATACATTATTAGTGGTTAGTTTCTAAATGCTCCCGATCGAAGGATCAACATGAAGGATAGTAATCAATCCATTTAAGATCAGTGCATGGATCACCTCCTTTTTGGACAGATGAGTCTTGAGTCTACAGTGTAGGGATACTGGGGTGAGAGTGCAGGTGATTGTTAGAGAACAATTTGTACTGAACGTGATCAACATGAGAAACTACTTGAATGTCTACTCACTCGTCAGTGGTCTTCTCGATACTGCAGTGGTGTGAGTGGTCTTGTGACCTACGATGCATTGACTATTCACAGCAAGGCTACTAAGTTTGACTATATATTCTCTTAGTCCCTAGCCATTCGGATCCTTACTATGTATATTGGCTACAGTAGATTCAGATTCATTATTAGGAATAGGATGCATCTAGATAAAATCTATCGATCTTGATAGAAAAGGAGTAGTCCTATGCGATTCACGAGACTGAGTTTAGGAAGTCTTTGGCCAAAGCAAGTATGAATAGTGAAAAATTTTTTTTATAAAATTTATAAATGAACTCGAGTCGAGCCAATCTTGCATAAGACTGATGATGGGGTTTGATGAGTTCTCCATGATCTCTATCTAGTCGAAACTTACAATAGAAGGACTGAGTCATATGATAACTGCACCTAGAGGTTCAATACTATTTTTATTTTGCTGGATTATCACTACATACTGCTATGTGTCGCTGATAGATTATGAGACTCATCGAGCATCATCTTGATAATCGATAATCCTCGAAGGATAGAATTAAAATTTTTTCAATCCATCAAAAAGAGTATCGATGATATTGTAATAGAGATCATAATATAACTCACTACTAGATAAAATAGAACCTATAAGATCATACATAAAAGAGATTCTTATCTGATCAGATAACTGATTAACGATTACGAATCATTAAAGGATAATGTCATCGATTTTATTAATGATTAATCTTATGCAAAAGTTATAATAAAATAATTTGTTAATGGTTAGTGAATTATAAGAGGATTAATTAGTATTTGAATTGCTAATTTTGACTTAATTTGATTGAGCAATGAGGTTCAGATCAAATCTAATTTAATTAGATTCAATTAGGTTTGATCCAATTAGATTATGAGATGACCTAATCGCTAAGGGATATTAATTTTTAATTTGATCAATACTTGGATTCACTTAATTCTTAATTTGATTAGATTTAATTGGAAGTTTGGGAGCCTAATATGATCGGGTTCACGAATCTAATTTGACTCTAAGCAAATGGGATTTTGATGAGATCAAATTGGAAGCCTTCAAGAGTCCAACTTGATTTGGACTTCTCCCTTTTTGTGCCACCCCTTCATCATGCCAATTTTTTTTCATGCAAAAATATTTCTGTGTGAGGAATTGTTACACACAAATCTGGATTAGTCGGCCCCCCTTCTCTATGCGTGGATAAGGATGGAAGTTAGTTTAAGTTTGAATTTAAATTCGATTTGTATTCAAGTTTGAACTTGATTTGTTTCCTTATTAGATAAGAATAATTCTTATCCCCTTTTGGATGCCAACCTTATATGGGATTTTTTTTTGGTGTGCAATCAGATTTTTTTCATCATGAGAAAGTTATTTTATGCTAATTATCTAAGAGTAGGGGCATGAGGAATCCTTTTGTACGTGAAACAGAGGAGTGGTGACTCCTCTTATGGCATGGTGAGAGATCTAGGGTTTCTAGGTCAAGGGTTTTGGGAAGAGAGAAAATAAAAGTGAGAAAAGATTTCTCTTATTTCCTTCTTCCTTCACCTCTTCTTCCTCTAGTCTTTCATCTCCTCCTGGAAGAGTCCAAGAGATCCAGAGGAGCCACATCAGCCATCAAGAAGAAAGTCTGCAAGGGAGCTAGCATCCCGATGACTTCGACAATCTTTGATTGGGCAAAGCACCTCATGTGGATATTTGTGGAGGTCGGATGCTTGTACGATTTAAAAAATTTTATCAAATTCATGGATCATCGGCTGCGATGAATTACGACCCATGCAAGATGAGATCTAATCTCAAAAAAATAGTAGATATGATCTACTAGTAGATGTGATCTATATATTCTTAATTTCAGATTGTGCATGCTTGATTTAGATTTATATATATCTTAGATTCGGGCAAGGATAGTTAGTATATTAGATCTGATTGCATGCTAGATTAAAAGATTTAATTTGGATCTTCCACTACGTATTTGTTGGATATAAAATAACCCCAGTCGAAGTTCGTAAGAAGCCAACTCTCTCAGGACTCTTCCGGCTTCCGACCTTGTGCGGCGTCTTTCTGAACTTCTCCGGCCGTCCGAGCTTCCGCAATACCATCCGGACTCCTCCAGCAGTCGACCTTCTACGGTGTCCTCCAGACTCCTCTAATGGATGAGCTTCCACAGTATCCCCCGGACTCCTCCAACGGACGAGCTTCCACAGTACCATCCAGACTCCTCCAGCAGTCGACCTTCCACGACGTCCTCCGGACTCCTCCAACGAATGAGCTCCTATCATACCCTTCAGACTTCTCCAATAATGAGCTCCTTCAGTCGTCTATCGGACTACTCTAAATGCTCTCTGGGCTTCACTGTCAGCCGATTTTCTACAGTGATCAACTATTCTCCGAATCTTTTTCTGACTTTCTCTTATCACGATCAACTTTACTTCAAGCTTCTTTCGGACTTCGTCAATGTTCGGGCTTTTTCAACAGCAGGACTTCTACAGTCATCAAATTCCATCCAAATTTCTACAGTGGTCGGCCGCCTTCCAAATTTCATCCAAGTTTCAACAGTAAGCGAATTCCATCCGAACTTCTACAACGGACGGGCTCAATCTCAGTTACAATTGAGTAGTGCTGGATACCGAGGAAGGAGTTTGAATCTTCTAGGATCTTCACTATTATGACCTCCCTGTGATCGACCCATGTGGTGGTGGTCATGGACCACAAGACAGGAAAGAAGCCATTGCATGGTCCTTGTTGGGATATACCGATTGACCCCCGCACGCCGACTTATCCTTGGACCTGTTCGACCGACGCCCGACTCTACCCACCGGACAGACAGATGACTCCGACAATGACTGCCGACAATATCCAGTCGAAGGTATGCCGGCCAAACAGATCGATACTGTTTCCAACCGACCCAACGATCGAACCCATATTACCAACTCACTGTCGGGGGTGGCAGTCGATGTCCGACTTTCACAAGGCACCAGATCAGCTGATGATGTTTTCGAGTCATCACTCGACGTCCCGACAGTCGAATACCAATATATAGTCGATCAGTCCGTCCAAACACCGTACAACCGCTATGGACTATTGTCCCGTCAAGGATATGCTGTGCGGCCACCCTGAGGCATTGTCCTGTCAAGGATATGGGTCAATTCTGATGACCTGACAACCCACGCTGATTTGATAGCCCCTGATGATTTGACAACTCTCCAGTTGTCTGCATCATTAATGGCGGGACCATACTGTATTCTACTATAAAATGGGGTAAGGCAACAGTTTTGGTAAGTTTTCGAAAGTTCTCTCAAGTTTTCTCAAACTCTACTAAAATCCCATTCGAGTGCTCCATTTCTTTTGAAGCAGAGTACTGACTTGAGCGTCGAAGGGTCTTGTCGGAGCACCCCCAACTTTGGTTTAGACTTTCCTTGCAGGTCCCGACGGCGGCCGTGATCCCCTCGACTCCAGCTTCTCTGACATCGGTAGAATTCTGCACCAACATAATTGACGCTAGAGGGAGGGTCCTGTGCCTTCGCCGGATCCTTGTTCTTAAAGGAGTACTCAACAAGACTGTCTCCGGTCATCTTCTTCGACACCTTCTTCTTCTTCTCCGACCAGATCCCGACCTGATGCCTCCCCGAAAGGCATCCACCAGGCAATCTACGGCCTCCACAGCCAGATCTCGACAAGACCCGCCGGCTTCGGCCCCGTCTCCAATTTTTCAGGCTCCTCCCCCTTCGGCAACGACAGTCGGTATAGAGCAGTTCGACCTGCTAGTTCAGCAGGTCAGGGGCCTCACCAAAGCGGTGCAGGCAATGCAGCAGTAGCAGCAGCCGCAGGCATCTGTGCGACTGAAAAGAGCATCGTCAGAGTTTCGAAAGTCGATGATCGGACGGCCCACTTGGGCCAATCATCCCTGTATCCCTCGAAAAGGAGAAGTAGAGGGCGGAGAGCCCTCTGTCTGATCACAATTCTGCCCCCGGAGGGTCCCTACCTCCGTTCTGCCAGAAGACCCTCGAGATTCACGATCGAGAGGATCTCTTGGATCAAAGGTTCCAAGAGATGGACCGACGGATCGAAGAGCTCCGCCATGCTTCCCCTGCTTACGATGAGGATATCTGTACTGATCCTCTTTTTTCTCAAAGAATTATGCAGGAACCGATCCCGTCGAACTTCAAGCTCCCCCAATTTGACAGCTACGATGGAACCTCAGATCTGATTGACCATCTGAAGGCCTTCCGGACAACGATGCTGCTTCATGGCATGCCAGATGCCATCCTGTACCGAGCTTTCCCATCTACCTTAAAGGGAGCAGCAAGAAATTGATACTCGGCATTGAAGTCGGGTACTATCTTCTTCTTTGATCAAATGAGCCACCAGTTTGCGGCTCATTTCGTCAGCAGCCGACATCTCCGGAGAGGTTCGGAGTCTCTCGTCAACATCAAGCAAAAGGAGAGAGAATCCATCCGAACTTATGTCAACCGTTTTAACGCCGCCACATTGGAGGTCCGAAACTTGGACCAGTCTGTTGCAATTGCCGTCCTGAAGAGCGTTCTTCAAAGGAATGACCTTTTGTTTTCCCTAAAAAAGAAGTATCCCAGGGACTTCACTGATTTGCTGGCTCGGGCCGAAGGATATGCCCGAGTAGAAGAAGCCTTCAAGCTGAAGGATGAGGAGGCCGTGAAGGAGCGGCAGGCGGGTGACCCCGACAAGCCTGTAGCTGAAAAAGGATTGAGTGAAGCTTGATCGTATTCCCAAACTCTCTCCGGACACAAGCATGTCCGAACTCCCCCCCGAGCTCGTAGGCAGAAAAGCCCGGATGGCAGAGTTTGACAAAGCTCTCCTCCAAGAAGATTTCACAGCTATGCCCCTCTCAATGCTCCAAAAACTCAAGTGCTGATGGAGATCAGGGAGCAGCTGCCAAGATCGGAAAGGATGCGCACACACCTCGGGAAGCGCAACCCTAACAAGTTCTGCCTCTATCATCGTGACCATGGCCATGACACAGAGGAGTGTATTCAGCTCCGAGACGAGATCGAGGAGCTCATCAGATGAGGTTGACTCAACAGATTCATCCAACATCGGCCTGAAGGTAGGGAAGATCGACCGAGGGCCCTACCACCAGCAGAGCCGCAAAGGAGGGAAGAACAGTCTGAAGATCGGCCTCCAATCGGGATCATCAACACCATCTCTGGAGGACCCCGGTGGGGAGCAACCAGTGGATCGACCGGACCCCCCAAGCGGCAGAGAACTGAACAATCTATAACCTTTACTGAAGAAGATGTCCAGGAGATTCATTTCCCCCATAATGATGCGGTTGTAGTTTCTTTAAATATTACTGACTATGATGTACGCCGCATCCTCGTTGATAATGGAAGCTTGGTTGATATTTTATTTTACGATGCATTCTCAAAAATATCCATTCCAGATGATCGATTAGGACCGATAAGCTCTCCATTGGTAGGGTTCACTGGTGATGCTGTGCCAGTGGAAGGAGTAATAACTTTGACCATAGCTGCAGATCGGTATCCGAAATAATCTAGAGCGCAAGTGGATTTTCTGGTAGTAAGGGCGCCGTCTGCCTACAACGCAATACTCGGCCGACCTGACCTCAACGCCCTCCAAGCTGTGGTATCGACCTACCATTTGAAGTTCAAATTTCCTACAAACCAAGGGGTCGGAGAGGTCAGAGGAGATCAAGTCCAGGCAAGACACTGCTATAACATAGCCTTACAAAGAAATGGTCAGTCTGACCCCTGTCAGGTTGATGGATTAGACACCCACGATGACCTTGCTGAAAAACGGGGTGAGCCAATGGAAGATCTTGTTCCAATTCCTTTGAACGATGGGAATGAAGAGCACATGGTAAAGATTGGCTCCAATCTGGGAGAAGAGGTACGGACACAGCTCATCAATTTTCTACAAAAAAATATGGATGTTTTTGCTTGGGTTCCAACGGACATGTCGGGGATTGATGCGAAAGTCATGGAACACCGTCTAGCTGTCAATCCTAAACGTCGGCCGATGAAGAAAAAAATTCGAAGTCATGCACCGGAAAGGCAGAAGGCAATGGTTGAGAAAGTTGATAAACTCCTAAAAGTCAGGTTCATCAGAGAAGTCAACTATCCAAACTGGATCTCCAATGTGGTTCTCGTCAAGAAGACGAACGACAAATGGAGGATATGTATAGACTTCAAAAAGCTGAACAAAGCCTATCCGAAGGACAGTTACCCTCTGTCCAGAATTGATCAATTAGTAGATGCAACCTCGGGCCACGAGCTTCTCTCTTTCATGGATGCATTTTTTGGCTACAATCAAATCAAGATGGCACCAGAGGACGAAGAAAAAATTGTTTTTATCACTGACCGTGGTCTTTTCTGTTACAGGGTCATGCCTTTTGGCCTCAAAAATATGGGGGCGACCTATCAACGGCTGGTGAACAAGATCTTCAAAGAGCAGATCAGCCGCAATATGGAGGTCTATGTGGACGACATGCTTGTAAAAAGTAAATCCTCAATGAACCACGTCGCCAACCTTGAGGAGACCTTCGGTGCCCTTCGAAAATACAAGATGAAGCTAAACCCAGCCAAGTGCGCTTTTGGAGTAACCTCAGAAAAATTTTTGAGCTTTATGGTATCGGGGCACAGGATCGAAGCAAATCCGAAAAAGATTTGTGCCATCCAGAAAATGACCATCCCGAAGTCAATAAAGAAAGTTCAGCGCCTTACTGGGAGAGTAACAGCTCTGAATCGCTTCGTCTCAAGGTCGGCCGAACGGTGCCTACCTTTCTTTCAAACTCTCAAGCAGCCGAAGAATTTCTATTGGATCACTGAATGTCAGCAAGCGTTCGAAGAATTAAAGAACTACCTTGGCTCACCTCCGCTATTGGCAAAGCCCAAATCTGGAAAGGAGTTGTTCCTGTACCTGGCGGTCTCTCCTATGGCTCTCGCAGCTGTCCTGGTTAAGGAATAAGCAAAAATTCAACGACCGATCTATTACATAAGTCGAGTATTGAGAGACGCCGAAATCAGGTACACTAAATTAGAGAAACTAACTTACGCCCTGTTAATTGCAGCCCGAAGGCTCCGATCTTACTTTCAAAGGCACACCATAACACTGCTCACCGACCAGTCGATTAAGGCAGTTCTGCATCGAACGGATGCTTCCAGAAGGATAGCGAAATGGATAGTCGAGCTCACAAAATTCGACATCAACTATCGACCTCGATCGATGATAAAAGCTCAGATATTAGCAGACTTCATAGTGGAATGCACTATCCTGGAAGAAGTCAAACTTGAATGAGGTGAAGCCAACAACCCAGAGCTCCAGTCGAACTCCCCTGAGGAAAGAACAGATCTCCCTGATGGTTTTTGGGTCCTCTATGTGGACGGTTCCTCTAACATGTCAAGCGCGGACGCGGGCCTGATCTTGATCAATCCGGAAGAAATTATCACGGAGTACGCGCTGCGCTTCGAATTTTCTACGATAAATAACGGAGCAGAATATGAAGCTCTAATTGTAGGACTGAAGATCGCCAAAGAACTAGAGGTAGATCGGCTCCAAGTCTACAGTGACTCCTGATGCGTAGTCGTTGATAGCACCAAAAATAACTCTACTCACTACGTAGGTAGGATGAGTCGAGATCGTATCCTCAGGGACCTTGGGCTAAGTTAAAATTTCAAAATAAAAGAAAGAAGCGTTGTTTTTGATTTAGAAAATAAATTATCTTAAAATTGAGGTAATTAGAGAATAAAGAACTTGGGAGTTTTGAATCACTTTGCACTAGCAGAGTTGTATCTCTTTTTTAACTAAATAGATATGATTAATCTTAGAAAAAATACCTGTCTTTCCTCGGCATGCTCCGTACCCGTAGATCACGGTGCATCTCCGAAAAGTACTAGGTAAACAACTCTTCTTTCCTCGGCACACCCCGTATCCGTAGATCACGGCGCGTCTCCGGAAAGTAAAAGTTGTTCCTAATATTAATCTAACAAGAAAGCATAAATAAAAGCATATGAAAGGGAGCAAATAAAGAACTCATGATAATTTAAATAAAAAGCATAATCTTTATTGCATATAAAAAATACAGAAAAGTTTAGAACAATAAACCATCTCTGTGTCGTTACAAAATTTTTTCTCCACTCCCGAGACTGCTAGCCTAGCTGCTCATGAAGTAGTCCCTTTCTATTCCTCTATGCAAGGCTCTAGAAGAATTTCTAGGCTCCCCCTCCAATGGGAGTACAAAAGTCTTTTTATAGGTGTTAGGAGGGAGGAGTTTTACATGATTTTCCGATGTGGGACTAAAGAAAATACAAATCTTTCAAAATATTTTTAAATATTAATTTTTTTCCTTTAATAAACATTTATTTGACCGCCATCAAAATTCCTTGTGAACCCGTCTGCCGTGCGCCTGCAACCGCGCGATGCTGCACCTGTGCCCGCGTCTGTCCCGCGTCCTGCCCGCATCCACGCGCGTGTCCCACATCCTTTCTTCTTTTGAATTCACGTATTTCTTCTTTTGAATTCACGTAATGCGCGCCCAGATCCTTTCTTTTTTTGTTTTGAATTCATGCGCCCAGAACCTTTGAATTCACGTGAAACATTTTTATATTCCAAAAAAAAATAAAAGTTTCTTCACAATGACATCTATATCCTTTTGGATTCCTTGCATAGTATCTTCATTTTCTATAATACCATATGCATCCTTCTTTTATTTTAATTTTATTTTAAGTCTAAATTTCTTCAAACTTGAGTCTTTTTGATCTATGAATTGGACTCTTTGTATCGGCGATCATCTTTCCTATAAAACACAAAAAGAAACATTAAATTTTTAATAAATAAAATAAATTAAATATAATTTTCTGCTTTAAATGACTTAAATTATGTGTTTATCACACCCTCTAACTTGAATTTTGCTCGTCCTCGAGTAAAATAGATATATCAGCATTGTATACCGACTCGGTCTTGAATCAAAAATTAGATTAGGCATCCCAAAAGGTAGATGATACTTGGTCAGATCATTAAAGAGATATTTCATTGGATTATCAATTTGACCCAATTAGTGGTTGAGTATTAACTAAAGAAATTTCAGAGCTTTTCTTTCACCAACTCCCCACTTTACTCTTTAAATCCTCTAACTTAATGGGAAAGAGATTTATTATATTCTTGCAATTTAGTCTCCTTAATATATATATTATTATTATTATTATTATTATTATTATTTTATATAACATTGCCTACCTTTTTATGTAAACCACAACGCTTACTTAGGCGAAAGGGCCCGGTTACTCAGTAGGAAATCAATGTTGTTTTTTTTTTTTTAAAAAAAATTTTAAGAAGAATTTTTGCATACCTCGATCTTTCCATCCAATTTCTCATGAAGCAGATTCTTTATTGAGATCAGTAAGAAGAGGGTTGTAGAATCACTCCTAAAATTTGGTTTAGTTTAAATCCTACCATTCATTGAGTTTTCTTAATAATTTATTCCTCAGTATCTCTAAAATTATCTTGACCGTTAATCATTCATTTATTAGGATGCCTAATTGACTCTTAATCAAAATAAAATTTGAATACACAAAACTAATTATTTCTGACCATACTCGAGGATTTGATTAATTTCTTCCCCCCCAACTTAATCTACATTGTCCTCAATGGAGTAGGAAAGCAAAGAAAATAAAAGGAAAGAGTGCACCTGGGATAATTTTGCTTCGGAAGTTGAAGATAGCTTCATTGATTAATAGGCTCTTGTTCTAAATTTCTGCAGCTGTGGTAAAGTAAAAAAAATATGAAATCATTGGGTTGCTTCCCAACAAGCGCTAAGTTTTATGTCTTCAGCCAGACGTCAAGTTTATTAACAGACTCTTCCATACAGAGTGGTCCTTTATTCTTTTAAAAAAAAAATGATGATCAGTTAAAACAAAATAGAAGAAATTTGGGTTGCTTCCCAAAAAGCGCTAAGTTTTACGTCTTCAGCCAGACGTCATATGCAATAAAACCAACAAAAGATGGGCAATGGCTCATACTTGATTGTCAATGGAGGAGTGGTTTTATCATGTGGTGTATCTAACAATATGTTAACTTCTTTCATATATCTCTTAAAGTCATACACTCCAAAGTGAGCCAAGCAAGTATCTAAGGGGTCAGGTGCTAGAATTGTGGGTGTTGCATCTTCTATAATGTCTTCTAGTGTATCTACTTCGAAGCAACTATCCATTGATGGTCCTTGGGAAGCACCAAACACATTCAGTCTCAGTTTCTTATTCCCAAATGATACGTCCATGACTCCTGTCCTACAATTGATGCATGCATTCGCCGTAGCTAGGAAGGGTCGTCCTAAGATAATGGAAATTTGTCTGGGGTTGCCACTTAATTCCATATCGAGAACCAGAAAATCAACTGGAAAGTAAAACTCAACTACCTTGACCAAGACATCCTCAAGCATTCCACGTGGTTCCTTAATTGATCTGTCGGCTAACTGTAGTGTGACTGATGTGGGTTTCAGTTCTTCGAATCCAAAAAGTTCATACACCGAACTAGGTAAAAGATTCACACTTGCCCCTAAATCCAGAAGAGCTTTTTCAATGTGATAATCTCCTATAACACAGGAAATGATGGGGGCTCCTGGGTCCTTAAGCTTTGGAGGAGTGGTATGCTGGACGACAGAACTAGCCTGTTCAGTGAGGCATACTTTTTTTGGGATTTGTGATCTAGATTTACGTTTTTGGGTACACAAATTCTTTAAAAATTTGGCATAAGCAGGGACCTGTTTGATTGCGTCTAGAAGGGGAAGATTAATTTGGACTTGCTTAAACAATTCCAACATCTCATTGAGTTTTTCTTCCTTCTTATCTGCAGGAATAGGGGCTTTCAGGGCATCCAAAAATGGGGCTTTAGGCAAGTAAGATGATTCTGGTGCAGTTGGTTCCTTCTCTATTTTCAGATCCTCCTTGTTCTTGGGTGATTTGGCTTCGGTTAGAGGTTTAGGGTCAATCTCATTGGTTTTACTAGTGTGTTCAATGACCTTCCCATTTCTCAGAGTCATGATTGATTTGGCATGTTCAGAAAAAGCTTCTGGGGTATTATAACTCTCAATCACAAATTGCCCTCTTGGGTTGCTCTCGGGTTGGCTAGATAATTTTTCTTCTTCCCTCCTACTGAATTCAGTCGCTAGTTGACCTATTTGGATCTCTAGCTTAGCAATGGATTGTGTGTGGGAGTTAAGGATCTGAGTGTTGACTTCTAATCGTTCTAGTGCTTTCAGAACTTTTTTCTCAAAAGCTGAGCTGTGACCAGTAGTAGACGGTTGAGGAATATTTTGAAATTGATGGTATGGTCCATGCCTATATGTTGGGTCTTGATATTGAGGTCGAGGTGTGGCAGGACCAACCACTGATTGTGGTCTCCAGGAAAAATTTGGATGGTTTCTCCAGCCGGGGTTATAAGTGTTCGAATATGGATCATTTCCTGGTCTGCGAGCTTGTTGGACATGAGCTTGCTGAACCTGCTCGTGCACAAACTTAGAAAATTGAGGTGCGGCTGGGCATTCACTAACAAAATGGTTCGGACTTGCACACAATGCACAAACTTCTTGGATTGGGTTAGGTGGAATCGGAGATTGTCCAGTATTTAGAAGACGATCTAATTTTTGGGACAGTTCATCTACCTTTTGATGGATATCTATGGCATTTCCTACTTCATATATTCCACCTCTCTTTGGGTTTAACATGGGTTTATCTCTAATAGAGGCAGACATATGATGTAATGAATTTTTACTTAAAATTTCAAACAGTTGCCATGCCTCATCCTCACTTTTCAGCATGAATGTCCCACCGCATGATGCATCGACCATTTATCGATGTCTTTCAGAGAGCCCATCATAAAAATATTGGATTAACTGCCACTTGGGTACGGCATGATGGGGATATTTTCTAATAAGGTCTTTTAATCTCTCCCATGTTTCATGAAACATTTCTCCATCTAATTGAAAAAAACTAGTTATGGCTTTCCTTATTTGATTAGTTTTTCCTATAGAAAAATATTTCTTGAGAAACTCTCCTTGTAGCTGGTCCCAGGTTGATATAGTCATGGAATCCAAAGTATGTAGCCAGTATTTGGCTTTGTCCTTAAGTGAAAAAGAAAATAATTTTAACCTAAGAGCATCATCGGAGAAGTTGTGAATTTTGACAGTTGAGCATATCTCAAAAAATTCTTCAAGATGTTTATAAGGGTCCTCATTACTAAGTCCATAAAATGAAGGTAACATTTGGATTATACTGGACTTAATTTCATATTGAGTGGCCTCCACAGGGGGTACTTGAATACAAGGAGAGTAGGTATATGTGGAAGGAGTAAAGTACTCCTTCAATTGCTTGGGTGGATCATTCTCCTGATTTCGGTCCATCTTTTTACGTCTGTTGGCTCTAAAGGTTCTTTCTATTTCTGGATCAAAAGGTTGGATTTCTGGTCGTAACGATCTACGGGCAAGCATACACCTTACAATTATATTGTAGAGCAAACACAGAAATTTTTTTTTTTATAATATATATTAATAAAGTGAGAAAAGAATGAAGAAAATCTAAAGAGAAGAACCTAAGAATCTTAAATCTATGAAAAGAGAGAAATTAGTTAATGTTTAGATGTTAATTGCAATCAACTTAAACAATCATAGACTCTCTATCCTAAGGTTAACTTAGATCTAGACAGCTCCTAACTTTCAAGACCGCCTTTGAGCACTCCAAGCTCAAGACTGACTAACTGAATCGGCCAGGTAAGCGTAAGATGTGGGAGGTTCCCTGCTCGTTGCTTTTCTTAGATACCAACTAAGTTGGCCAGGTCAGTCAACGGAACCAATTGAAAACCACTTTCTTTAACCACTTGCCTTAGACACCGAGCAATTAACCAATCCGCACTCGGTTCAACTCTAGAGCTTTCTTATCCTATTGAGCTCGAAATTCCTAGGGCTGACGTCTAGTTGATTTTAAATTAAGGTCTAGGTTATGCAAATGCAAGGGAGTGATTTGTGGGCCAAAGAAGGGTGATCAAGTCTCCACCTTATCTGGTTAATGGGTTATTGCCCTTAAGATTAATTATGGAGATGCAATGCAAAGAAACAAGGTGTCCAATCAAGTTAGAAATTTTTATATTTGAGGTTACGCTATTTTAGTTAAGTGTTATCAAATGTCAGTGGCTTCTTTTTTTTTTTATAATTTTATCTTTTTTATATATTTTTTTTAATTTTTTTTTAGTTTTGCAAGAAAATAAATTTAAGTGATTAAGTCTAAAAAGCAATAAATCACTAGGCTATAAAAAGTAGCAAATTATTCTAAGCAGCAAAATTCCTAAGTAGTAAATTAGTTATGCAAGGTAATTATGTAATTATGCAAATAAGATTATCTAGCTAGAAAGCACTGAAAAAAAAAATTTTAAAACGAGAAATAAAAATTGAAAAAAAAAAAATTTTTTTTCAATTTTTTAATTCAACCGTACCAAGATCCCTGGCAACGGCGCCAAAATTTGATGCGTAGTCGTTGATAGCACCAAAAATAACTCTACTCGCTACGTAGGTAGGATGAGTCGAGATCGTATCCTCAGGGACCTTGAGCTAAGTTGAAATTTCAAAATAAAAGAAAGAAACGTTGTTTTTGATTTAGAAAATAAATTATCTTAAAATTGAGGTAATTAGAGAATAAAGAACTTAGGAGTTTTGAATCACTTTGCACTAGCAGAGTTGTATCTCTTTTTTAACTAAATAGATGTGATTAATCTTAGAAAAAATACCTGTCTTTCCTCGGCACGCTCCGTACCCGTAGATCACGGCGCGTCTCCGAAAAGTACTAGGTAAACAACTCTTCTTTCCTCGGCATGCCCCGTATCCGTAGATCACGGTCCGTCTTCGGAAAGTAAAAGTTGTTCCTAATATTAATCTAACAAGAAAGCATAAATAAAAGCATATGAAAGGGAGCAAATAAAGAACTCATGACAATTTAAATAAAAAGCATAATCTTTATTGCATATAAAGAAAATACAAATCTTTTTATAGGTGTTAGGAGGGAGGAGTTTTACATGATTTTTCGATGTGGGACTAAAGAAAATACAAATCTTTCAAAATATTTTTAAATATTAATTTTTTTCCTTTAATAAACATTTGTTTGACCGCCATCAAAAATTTCTTGTGAACCCGTCTGCCGTGCGCCTGCAACCGCGCGATGCTGCACCTGTGCCCGCGTCTGTCCCGCATCCTGCCCGCGTCCACGCGCATGTCCCACATCCTTTCTTCTTTTGAATTCACGTATTTCTTCTTTTGAATTCATGTAACGCGCGCCCAGATCCTTTCTTCTTTTGTTTTGAATTCATGCGCCCAGAACCTTTGAATTCACGTTGAACATTTTTATATTCCAAAAAGAAACAAAAATTTCTTCACAATGACATCTATATCCTTTTGGATTTCTGGCATAGTATCTTCATTTTCTATAATACCATATGCATCCTTCTTTTATTTTAATTTTATTTTAAGTCCAAATTTCTTCAAACTTGAGTCTTTTTGATCTATGAATTGGACTCTTTGTATCGGCGATCATCTTTCCTGTAAAACACAAAAAGAAATATCAAATTCTTAATAAATAAAATAAATTAAATATAATTTTCTACTTTAAATGACTTAAATTATGTGTTTATCAACTCTCAATTAATGGTGGGACAAGTCAGCGGAAGCTATGAAGCTCGGGAGGACAGTATGGTCAAGTATCCCGAAAAGGTAAAAGAGATCATCCCTGCCTTTGGCAGCTTTGACATCAAGCAGATTCTAAGAGCAGAAAATACCAGGACCAATCTTCTCTCCAAGTTGGCTACACTGGCTCCGGCTGAACTACCAAAGGAAGTCTTCTTCGAAGTTCTGAAGTGTCTAAGTATGGAAGAACCGTAGCTCGTAATGGAGATCAGCCATGAACCTAGCTGGATTGACCCACTGGTTGCATACCTCAAAAATGGGGTTCTTCCTCATGATGCAAAAGAAGCTCGGAAGCTTAGAAATTAGGCCTCCCGATATATCCTTTATGAGGGTAAGCTATACAAGAGATCGTACTCTTTATCCATCCTGAAATGTCTCCGGCCTTCTGAAGCCGACTTTGTCTTGTGGGAAGTACATGAAGGAGTCTACTAAAGTTACCTGGGGGCCAGATCCTTATCCCACAAACTGCTCCGACAAGGTTATTACTGGCCTACAATGTACCATGACTCCATTGAATATGTCAGAAAGTGTGATCGGTATCAGAGATATGCGAATATCCAAAGACAGTCCGCCTCCGAACTTACACCTTTGAGTGTCCCATGGCCGTTTGCACAATGGGGAATGGATATCCTCGGACCTTTTTCCATTGCATCCGGATAGTGAAAGTTTCTCCTGGTGGCAATTGACTACTTCACCAAGTGGGTCGAAGCCGAACCCTTGGCGAAAATCACAGAAGCTAAAGTGCAGGACTTCATCTGAAAGTCAATCATTTGTAGGTTCGGCTTACCCAAAACTCTCATTACTGATAATGGACGACAGTCTGCTAGAGCAAGATTTGCTGAATTTTGTGAGGACTTAAATATCTCTCATAACTTCACGACAGTAGCCCATCCGCAGGCAAATGGTGAAGCCGAGGTGACTAACAGGACTTTGTTGCAAGGAATTAAAGTGAGACTTAAAAAAATAAAGGGAACTTGGGTAGACGAGCTTTATCATGTGTTATGGACATACCGAACTACCCAAAGATTGTCCACAGGAGAGACCCCCTTCGCCTTAGCCTTCGGAACAGAAGCCGTTATCCCGATTGAACTCAAGCTTCCATCGGCGCGAGTCGTGGCATTCGACGAGCAGCGCAACTCATGAGATCTCAAAGCCAACCTCGACTTGTTAGAAGAAAAGCAAAAAACAGCTCAAGTTCGGATGGCAGCCTACAAGCAGAAAGCAGCCCGCTACTACAACTTTCGGGTCAAGAGCAAAGCCTTCAGAGCGGGGGACTTAGTACTTCGATGAGTTGCTGTTTCACAACCTCAGAACCAAGAGAAACTTGCCCCAAAATGGGAAAGCCTGTATGAAGTCAGGGAGGTAGTCCAGCCCGAAACATACTATCTAAAAGAGCTCGGAGGAGCAGACCTTTCACGATCATGAAATTCAAAAAATTTATGGATGTATTACCAATAACTTTGCCTTAAATAAAAATTTTATATTTGCATATCTTTTCTTTTGGCATGAGCTTATGACGATAGAGAATAGCTCCTTCAGACAATCGAAACTAAGCGTGTTAGGAACAGGAGGAGGACCTCGTCCTATCATGAGCAAAGTCGAAGATTCGATTATTAAGAGACCGGATTGGGGGAGAGGCCCTCACAACGGCCCTTATGCGCCCCCACAGCCATATTAGGAACAAGAGGAGGACCTCGTCCTAACACGAGCAAAGTCGAAGACCCGATTATTAAGAGACCGGATGGGGGGAGAGGCCCTTGCAACGGCCCTTATATGCCCCCACAGCCATGTTAGGAACAGGAAGAGAACCTCATCCTAACATGAGCAAAGTCGAAGATCCGATTATTAAAAGATCGGATGGGAGGAGAGGCCCTCGCAACGGCCCTTTTGTGTCTCCACAGCCCTGTTAGGAACAGGAGAAAAATCTCATCCTAACATGAGCTGAAATTGACTATGTCGAAAATAGGAGAAGAACCTCGTCCTGACACAAATGAAGACCTGATCGTTCAAGATTGGATGAGGAGAAAAGCTTCCTCAACGGCTCCTCTACACCCCTACAACCCCGTTAGGAGCAGAGAAAAAACCCTCACCCAAACATAAAAAAAAAGAGGAAAGAGAAAAGGAAAAAGCGATGAGCTACACCAAAAATAAGAAAAAAATGAACTACATCTAAGACACAATGGATCTCATCTCAACGAGGAAGAAAACTCTTGTCAAAAATTCTCAGTCTCTAAGAAAAAACTCAACACTGGCAGGAGAAAATAGACTTCCTCAAAGTAACGAGAAGTTCGGACCCCAAGCTCGAGCACTGGGAGGAAGCGTCAAATTCGAATGGCCTCGAAAAGACCTTCGATCATGAATGAAAAGGACGAATCAACACGATGATGACTAAGAACCTTCAAACAACGTCGACATCGAATAAGATAAAAGACAAAAAAAGCTCGATAAACAACAACTCAAAGCAAGAATAGACAAGGTAATGAGAAAATTTCTTTTCATTTCATTAGTAAAGTGTGCATTACAAAGTCTTTGAAGGCCAAAAAAAAAAAAAGAAAAGAAAAGAATACATGGAAGAACAGAAGGTAAAAGAAGCTCTAAGGAAGCTCGGCTCCTTCTGACTTCGGACTCTCGGTTCCAGCCATTATCAGGGATTGCTTTAAGTTCTCAACTTCTTCTTCCAGCTCCTTTTTTCTTAACAGCATCTCCCGATACATTTGGTGAAACTACCGACTTTCGCCCTCCGATTCCTGAAGCCTCTTCCTCAGAACTTCGGACTCCGCTTCAGTATTCTTAACCGCCTGCTGCTCATAGGTCAGCTGAATTTTCAGTCACTGCAGTTTGGCCTTCTTCTTTCCAAGGGCCACGGACAGTTCTTTCATGGTCCCCCTCAAGGATTGGAGCTCGTCGGAGCCTTGAACCGAAACAGTCTGAGCTCTTTAGGACAACTGCTTCTGAAGGCGAGCAACCTCATCGGTCATCATCTTAAGCCTCCTTCTGTAGTCGTCTATTTGCCTGCACCAACCGACTCGGTAGGCATTGTAATTCATCTCGACATCCTGTAGCTACTTTTGAAGGTCGGAGAATTTCTTCAACCAGTCCCGATCATGGTCGGCCTGAGTTGTAAGCCAGGACGAGCTCCCTTCCAATTGGTCGATCTTCTCCCGTGCGGTCACCAACTCGACCTCGAGGGAGCTAATCTTGGAAGCCTGAGTCCAAGATCGGTCGCTGGCATATTTCTGAAGTTTCTCAAGCTCCTTCACGAAGTTGGCCTTCTTTCGGGTGTAGTCCATGAAGCCCTTTTTGTGGAGGTTTCGAAGGCGAGTAACCTCCACGGTGGCTTCCGAATGGCTCTTCCTCAGCCTGTAAAGTTCGTCGTCCATCTTCTTTGATTTTTTCGTTAGGTAACGAACTTTCCTTCTGAGATCTCAGATCATTGACTTCAAAAGAATCTCCTGCGGTAGGGGAAGAGCTTCGGCAGGGCACTGTTGTCGGAAAACAAGAGCGTCACAACGCAAATCATTGCAAAAAAAAAAAAGAAAGAAGAAGAAAAAGGAGCTCTCTGTAAAGAGAAACCCAATTTCATTGATCGAATAATTCTTAAGTACAAAAGAAAGAGAAAAAGTTGTAACAAAGGAAAAGTACAAAGTTAGAGGTCTCGAACCTCTGGAGCAGAAGTGGAGGAGCTCGGCGCCTCCGAAAGGTTGGTCACGACGGCTGCGGCAGCTGAAGAGGGCCCGACTGGAGGGAGACCAGCAGTAGCTTTGGAAGGTCCGGCTTCATCGTCGGATGCTTCATCCAGGAAGCTGAGGTCGAGTTCAAAAAACTTTCTAACCACCTTCTCCTGGCAAAGCTCGAAGCCTTTGATGAAGGCGGCCTGACCGAACTTGACATTCAGATCCTTCATCTCGGAGGAGGTCTTGAACTCCTCCACTGCTTGGGCCCTTGCCTCCGAGACTAGGGTCGGGATTTGCTCCTTCAGCTTGGGAACCTCGGCCTCTGCCTTCTTTCTTTTCTCCTCCAAGGCGGCCTTCAGATCTGTCGAGGTTTGTTCCTTCTTCTGAAGCGCCTCTAGGAGACTTGCGACTTCGGTGACCTTCTCCTTAAGGTGGGCAGCCTCAGCCTGGCAACCTTCCTCCGCCTGGACTACTTCTTTCTTTGCGTTGTTCATCGCCTCGATGTTGGCGATGAGCTGGTGTCCAATCTACAAGAGCGGCCAGGGAGTTAGTATGAAAGCTAAGGAATAAGCTAAGTAAAGAAGCGAAAGAAAAAAAAAATAAATCGACCTACCTCAAGAAAGGATCGCGGAGAGTCCCAAACCCTCTGTTCAGGATCGGCATGGACGATTCTGTGGATGATCTCGGGCAAAACGCACCCATCGACCAACCTTTTTATTAAATCCCTGTTGTTGAAGGGATTCTCCCCCGAATCCTCTTCAGAGCTGTTGGACCTTTCGATGGCCACCCTGCTGCTGCTGATCTTGTGGACCACCGTCTTCTTCCTTCTCTTCCTCTCGACCCCCGGTGCCTCTTTGGGACGAGACTCAGGAGCGAAAACCTCGGTCGGAGGGCTTTTTGAAGAAGTTTGGGGGACTGCGGGCTCAACATCGAAGGGGGCATCAACGGCAATGGCCGTCTGGACAAGCACGACTGAGCTTGTCTCCTCCACCCTCACCTTCTTCACCGACCCAGAAGTTGCGGCGCCTTTCCTCTTGTGGGCCTTGAGACCCTTGGCTAGTATTCGAGCTGCGTCTGCGTCCATATCTGCAATGAAAAAAGATCGACACAGCTTAGAAACAGAATAAGAGAAAAGAGGAAGCAGCGAATGACTGGAGAAAAAAAAAATAATATACTAGCAGGGTTTAGAGGGCTCAGGCCGACGTTAAATAAAAGTTGCTCCTTCAAAAGGTCGGAGAGGAGAGGAGCTGGATAAGCCTCAAGTTTATTGGAGGCTTCAAGGTCATCCTTTTCCAGGTTAGAAGCCCGACGGACGGAGTCCCTCAGGGAGCCCCAGGGGGGCAACCCCAGCCTCAAGATCGGGTATCGGACGTAGAAGTATCTCTTCTTCCAGTTGTGGATAGAAGAGGGGGCACCTTTCAGCAACCCCTTTCTATCGAACTGGGGAGAGAAGTACCACCAGTCCTTTGTCGAAGGATGACGCTTGAAGGTATAAAAATTTTTAAACAAGAAAAGAGTTGGCTGGACTTCAGCTAAATGACAGAGAAAAAAAAATCCTATCAGAAACCTAAAGGAGGTCGGCAATACAGAAACTAGAAAAATATTTAAAAAGTGAAAGAAAGCAACAATAAAAGGTGAAAGTGGAAGTCGAAGCCCGACGCGGAAGGCTTCCTGGTATAAGCAAAAATGGCCAGGGGGAGGGGTGCTAGCCTGGTCAGTTGGCCAGGAAAGCTCAAGCTCGTACTCCGGAGAAATCTCGTACTGAATCCTAATCAGTGAGAGTTTGTCCGAGGTCAAAGAGTTGGGAATAGTGCCTGGTACAAAGACCGAACGAGGTCTATCTACAATACTAGGATTTTAGGAGGCTAGAGCTGACGAACTCTTAGAACTGCTAGAGGAGGAAGTGTTGGAGGACATTTCGAATCAAATGAAAACCCCCAAAAAAAATTTCAAAAAAATTGAAAAAAATAAGAAACAAGGCGCTCATGGAGAAATCGAACGAGCAGAATATAGAGGAGAAATGGAAGAACAGCAAGAGAAAGAAGGGTTCCGAAACTAACCTAGGCTGGTCCGAAGGGTGCAGAAGGGCAGCGAGGGCGATGGAGGTCGACCTGAAGGGTGCCTAAGATCGAGAGGGACGTCGGAGGAGGGCGAAGCTCTCGGAGAAGAAGAAGGAACCGAAGAGAAATCTCAGACAAGGTGAAATCCCTGAAGGAGGAGGATGGATTTAAATACACCTCAGGGTTCGGTGCAATAATGACTGCAGATCTCCTTTGGCCGATCTACAACCGCCGCGTATCCCACTCATCGTGGCAGACGGCTGACAACTGACAGAATCATTATTGCGCCATACCTAGAGCAACGCTCCAGTAGAAATTTTAAAAAAATCTTTTCGAGTCGCCTCGATTTGAAAAGACTCCAGCACCGGCACGCCAAATGCCAAAATATCTGGAAACAATCGAGTACGAAAATCAAAGAGGGCAACTTCGATTGTGAAAATTTTTCTGTACTTCCTTCATTCGAAGTCCGAACTTAGAAGTAGGGGGACTGGTGTTGGGTATAAAATAACCCCAGCCGAAGTTCGTAAGAGGCCAACCCTCTCAGGACTCTTCTGGCTTCCGACCTTGTACGGTGTCTTTTTGAACTTCTCCGGCCGTCCGAGCTTCCACAGTATCATCCGAACTCCTCCAGCAGTCGACCTTCCATGGTGTCCTCTAGACTCCTCCAACGGACGAGCTTCCATGGTGTCCCTCAGACTCCTCCAACGGACGAGCTTTCACAGTACCATCCGAACTCCTCCAGCAGTCGACCTTCCACGGCATCCTCCAGACTCCTCCAACGGATGAGCTCCCATCATACCCTCCGGACTTCTCCAATAATGAGCTCTTTCAGTCATTTATCGGACTACTCCAAATACTCTCTGGACTTCACTGTCAGCCGATTTTCTACAATGATCGACTACTCTCCGAATCTTTTTCTGACTTCCTCCTGTCACGATCAACTTTACTCCGAGCTTCTTTCAGACTTCGTCAATGTCCGGACTTCTCCAGCAGCAGGACTTCTACAGTCATCAGATTCCATCCAAATTTCTACAGTGGTCGGTCGCCTTCCAAATTTCATCCGAGCTTCAACAGTAAGCGAATTTCATCCGAACTTCTACAACAGACGGGCTCCATCTCAGTTACAACTGAGTAGTGCTGGATGCCAAGGAAGGAGTTTGAATCTTCTAGGATCTCTACTATTATGACCTCCCTGTGATCGGCCCATGTGGTGGTGGTCATGGACCACAAGACAGGAAAGAAGCCATTGCATGGTCCTTGTTGGAATATACTGACTGACCCCCGTACGCCGACTTATCCTCGGATCGATCTGACCGATGTTCGACTCTACCCACCGGACAGACAAATGACTCTGACAATAACTGCCGACAATATCTGGCTAAAGGTATGCCAGCCAAACAGATCGATACTATTTTCAACCGGCTCAACGATCGAACCCATATCACCGACTCACTGTCGGGGGTGGCAGCCGATGTCCGACTTCCACAAGGTACCAGATCAGCCGATGATGTTTTCGAGTCATCATCCGACGTTCCGACAGTCAAATACCGACATATAGTCAGCCAGTCCGTCCAAACATCGTACAATCGCTATGGGCTGTTGTCCCATCAAGGATATGCTGTGCGGTCGCCCTGGGGCATTGTCCTGCCAAGGACATGGGTCAATTCTGATGACCTGACAACCCACGTTGATTTGACAGTCTCCGATGATTTGACAACTCTCCAGTTGTCTGGATCATTAATGGTGGGATCATACCACATTCTACTATAAAATGGGGTAAGACAACAGTTTCGGTAAGTTTTCGAAAGTTCTCTCGAGTTTTCTCAAACTCTGCTAAAATCTTATTCGAGTGCTTCATTTCTGTTGAAGCAGAGTACTGACATGAGCGTCGGAGGGTCTTACCGGAGCACCCCTAACTTCGATTTAGACTTTTCTTGCAGGTCCCGATGGCGGCCATGATTTTCTCGACTCCAACTTCTCTGGCATCGGTGAAATTCTGCACCAACAGTATTCATTTGAAAATTTTTGAAAACTATGCATGAAACTACCTAATTTCTAATAGTGGTATTAGAGCCACGATTTTAATCTTGACATGCATGTTCTGAAATTATGATTTAGATCTGAATGAAAATCATTAAATTTAATTTGTACATGCATGTTCAGATCTGATTTTGTGATCATATATATGATATGTGAAGCATGTTTAAATCTGATCTGAATCTGATGCTAATATATGCGATATATATATATTTCATGTTTAGATCTGAATTGTAAGCATGCATAGATCCAAAATTTAGAATAAATACATATGTGATATGTTAGTTTAATATCTTAGTAGCCTAGTATGTGGATTGGATGCATCACCATAGCCATTTGATCATAAGAGGAAGCAAGGGTTAAAGCTCCTCACTTGTCCAATCAATGGATTCTCTTATGACATGTAGGGGTCACTTGTGATGATCTCCCATAAAGAAGAACCACGAAATAGAAGATCCTAGGTGTATTAGATACATGTTTTAGATCTAGATTTTATTTCTATGCATATATTAGATATATATTTTTTGTTTAGTTTTAGATCATCAAATTATATATATGATATATAATTTGTTGATCCATGATCTAAAACTTAATTTTCTACAAAACTCTAGATCTAAAATCCTAGGATCTTTATTTTTATTGCATAGTAAAGTTGTTTAGATTTGAAAATTATTTCACATCTAAATTAGAACTTTAAATGATGCAAATAAAATCAGGAACTCTAAAACTATGGCTGGCATACCTACCGAGTTGATTCGATTTTTGCTCAAGTCGACTTGATTCCTTGGTAAGTTGACTCATTTTGGTTGGAGTTGACTCAATTCTGCAGGCCGAGGCTTATAGTTTCTATTTGTCACAGTCGAGTCAACTCGATCTAAGAGTCAAGCCGACTTACTGTGATGAGTCGACTCGAGTCTGCAGAAAATAGAATTGTATGAGATACAATGTAAAAAAATTATTTCTAAATCCATGTTCATAATATACTTAATTAAAATTTAAAATAAGATTTTAAGATCTGAAATTAAGTTTAATAGATTTGAAAATAAGTTTTTGAGATCTAAAATTTAATGCATAAAATATGGGATGGGTATGGGTTGAACAAATTAGATCTAAAAATCAAACTACAATTAGCGTCCATGATTAGATTAGGCTAGAATCCTTTTCAATTTTAAGCAGTTGATCGAACTTAATCAAAAGTTGGTTGCATTTAGGTCAAAAGAGCTCAAAATTGAATTTAGTTGTAGTTGGTCAAATCGATTCATATCTGATGTGAATTGGTTAACTCAAGATCGATTTTGACTTAGTGGTCCGAGTCTGAGTAACCGACTGACCTATTTGATTCTAATAGATCAATTAGTATCTAAGATAAGTTTGACAGTTCGATCAATAATTTTTAATTGGGAGCATGCTTACCTTGCCATTTCGATGGTGTCTAAGGTAAGCATCGGTATATTCTCTCACCGATCTCACTTATAGTCAATTTGATCGATTATGAATTGAAAATGGTTGCTTGATCTTTCGAGTTCACCCATGCCAACTAGATTGGTCAGATATGAGATGTGCTGATCTGAATCAGTCTAGTCATTTATATTAAATATATGTAACTAAGTAAAAAAAGATCTAAACCTAAATCTCCTTAATCTAATATTAAGTCTAGCGATCTTCCACCGTTATAGAGATGCGAATGCCTTCCTAACGTTAATCGTTCTCAGTTGGTCACAGTGGTTTGGTTTCATCGGGGAGGCACAACCACTCTATTGGCATTTGATGCCCCAAGATGAAGATGGAGTTGGACTTAATAACTATTAGGTGAGGGATCCAATGATGGCTCTGCATCTGTTGATGAACGGTGGATCTGACTTAACCAAAAAATATGTCAATAACTGTTAGATGAGGCTACATGACTTAGAGACTAAACCTGCTGCATCTTATTTAGTAAAGCAATGGATAAGATGTTGTCCACTCATTGGTTTGCACGTTACCAATAACTGTTAGGTGAGGTGTGCATACATCAGTGAGAGTACAGTATCCACTAAAAATCGATCGCATATAAATTTTTTTTCTCCATCCGAAAAGTATGAGAGATTCATAGAAATAGTAGGAGCCTTATTTATTTTTAAAGTTCTTAGAATAAATATTTACTAAATACATACTCTAATTAGAAACTATTCTCTCTACAGATAATCATGTTGAGTTTTAACCCTCAAGTCTGAATCTTTGACACCAATAGGTTGATCGAGTCTAATCACAATGATTGGCTCGAAAATTTGAGATTAGATCTTAGTTTCAAAAAATTAACCCATGTCCTCAATCAGGATGCGCCTTCTAAAAGGATGTCTGATTTGGTTGTGATTGAAACTAATCTAACGATTTTCTCTTCTTCCAGTTAAATTTTAGATTCTAGTTCAAGTGCACATTTGTGCACTTCTATGTAGGGTCTAGAGGAAATTAGAGGGCTGAGAGAAGGTAAAATTATTCTTTGTATCGGTAATGGGACAAGAGTTGCTGTTGTAGTCGTCGGAACCCACTCTTTGTGATTATCATTAGGACTTAATTTAATTTTAAATGATTATTATTATATACCTATAGCCAATACAAACTTAATTTCTGTATCAGTGCTGGCACAGGATAATTATAATTTTTATTTTAATAAGAACTTGTGATAATTTATTTTGAAAATAAAGTTATTGCATGTGCCTTTTTAATAGACAAACTTTATCATTTACATATAGATGCGAATGTTAATATTAACGAGCAAATAATGAATACCGTAGGATCTAAGAGATCTAGAGATAGGATTAGTCAGAAATATCTGTGGCACCTTAGGCTAGGTCATATTGGAGATGATAGACTTAACAAATTAAAGAAGGATGGCCTTTTCGGGTCATTGACTTTCGAATCTTATCCAGTTTGTGAGTCCTATCTTCAAAGAAAGATTGCTAAGCTGCCCATTATGGGACAAAGAAAAAGGGCCACTAAGTATTAGCTCTGGTGCACACTGATGAATGCGGTCCATTCGATGTACTGAGTAAGGATGGCTATCCCTATTTCATAACTTTTATTGATGATTACTCACGGTATGGGTTTGTGTATTTGATGCAACATAAGTCTGAAGTCTTTAAAAAGTTCAAAGAGTTCAGACATAAAGTGGAGAAATAAATCGAAAAACTTATAAAGATTCTTTGATCATATCGAGAAAAAAAATATCTAAGTGAAAAATTTTGAATTTATCTTAAGAATAATAGTATAGTCTCACAGTGGATACCTTCAAAGACACCTCAGCTCAATGGGATATCTGAAAGAAGGAATCAGATCCTATTAAATATGGTCCGATTCATGATGAGCTTCACAGATCTTCTCATTTTTCTGTGGAGACATGCGTTACTTTCTGCTATTCATCTTTTGAATAGAATTTTTTTTAAATTCGTTCCTACTACACCATACGAGTTATGGCATGGTAAGAAATTAAGTCTTGATTACCTCAAGATTTGGAGATATCCGACCTATGTCAAGTGATAGCAGACAGACAAGTTAGAGGTTAGGTCAATTAAAGCTCATTTTATTGGGTATCCCAAAGAATCCATGTGATACTATTTTTATCTTTTTGAGGATTACAATGTGATTGTAAGCCGTCATGTCGTCTTCTTAAAAAAAGAGTTTATCTAAGATAGAGACAGTAGGAGAAAGATTGAGCTCAAAGAAAATATTTTTAAAGAGCATCGAGTCCAAGAATCTGAACCCAATCATGAGCCAGTTGATGTGATACCTCCTCAACCTCATAGATCAAGTAGAGTCTCTCATCCTCCTAAAAGATACTTAGGTATTCTTACAGAGGATCTAGAGAAAGCATTCTTTATGGGAGATAAGGATATTAGGAATGATCCTAAGATCTATGATAAAGTAATGTTAGATGTAAACTCCAAAAAATAGAAGAAAATAATGAAGTCAGAAATTGACTTTATGCATTCCAACCAGGTTTGGATCTTGGTAGCTACCTGAAGGTATTATACATATTGGATATAAATAGATCTACAAAAAAAAATTGGATCGGATGGTAAAGTAGAGACCTATAAGGCAAGGCTGGTAGCAAAATATTATAGTCAATGCGAAGGTATTGCCTATCAAAAAATCTTCTCGTCAGTGGCCATACCGAAATCCATCTGGACTCTACTTGCTATTGCATCTTACTATGATTATGAAATCTGATAGATGATGTAAAAACTATCTTTCTAAATAGATATCTTGAGGAAGATATATATATGGAGCAGCCTATGGATTTCACATCCAGTGATAGTGATCACAAAATCTGCAAGCTGCAAAGATCCATTTATGAACTTAAGCAAGCATCTCGGAGTTTGAATACTCGCTTTAATGATGTGATCAAATTGTTTAATTTCATCAGAAATGAGGAAGAGCCCTATATGTACAAAAAGGTCAGTGGGAGCGCTGTCACATTCTTCGTATTATACGTAGATGACATCCTCCTGATTAAAAATAATATTTTTATATTGACAATGGTCAAAATTTGATTGTCAAAAGAATTCTCTAAGAAAGACCTAGGAGAAGCTTCTTATATTTTTGATATAAAGGTCTATAGGGATAGATCTAAGAGAATGATAGGACTTTCTCAGAAAATGTACATAAAGGAGGTGCTGAAAAGGTTCAGCATGAAAAACTTCAAAAAAGATCTTTTGTCTCTTAGGCATGGCGTTTATCTCTCCAAGAAGATATGTCCTGACATACTTGAGGAGATCCAATATATGAACAAGATCCCTTATACTTCGGCTATAAGAAGCTTCATGTATGCCATGCTATGTATTCGACCTGATATAGCACTTACCGTGAGTGTCATTAGTAGATATTAGTCGAATCCAGACGATGAGCACTAGAATGCAGTTAAGAAGATTCTTAAGTACTTGAGAAGAACTAAGAATTTATTCTTAATTTTTGATGGTGGTTCGACGCTGAAAGTGGAAGGATTCATCAATTCAGACTTCATGTCTGATGTTGATGATAGAAAGTCTACATTGGAGTGTATTTTTCTATGTAATGATGGATCGATTAGTTGGAAGAGTTTTAAACAATCAATCATTGCAGATTCGATCATAGAAATCGAGTACATCGCCATCTCTGAAGCTACTGAGGAAGTATAATGGTTCAAGAAGTTTATTGCGAAACTGGATGTGATGTCATCAGATATCATTATACTACAGTGTGATAACAACGACGCCATAGCCCTTGCTAAGGAGCCCGATCTCATCAGAAGTCCAAGCATATAGAGTGATGGTTCTACATCATACGCGAGTATCTCGAGAAAAAGTTTGTTAAGGTATAGAGAGTCGACTCTGCGCAAAACATGACGGACCTAGCCAGCAGAAGGCCGAAGCTCATCTTAAAAAGATGGGTCTTAGATATATGGCTAATTAACTTTAGGTTAAGTAGGAGTTTGTTGAGTGTATGCCCTAGAAAGTCAATTGTTGGCTGACATATTTATATTTTCAGAGCTTGTATTTATACTTGTAAAAATTTTTATTATTAATAAAGAGTTTTTTTATTTTCAATCATATTTATATGTCCATAATTTATCTTTGAAATTAACAAAGATGATTTTGTATATTCTCAAAGAGTTGAGAATTTAAGACATATATTATTAGTGGTTAGTTTTTAAATACTTTCGATCGAAAGATCATCATGGAGGACAATGATCAATATATTTAAGATTGGTATATGGATCATCTTCCTTCTAGATAGATGAGTCTCGAGTCTGCGATGTAAGAACACTAGGATGAGAGTGCAGGTGATTGTTAGAGAATAACTTGTATTGAGTATGATCAACATGAGAAACCACTTGGATGTCTACTCACTCGTTAGTGATCTTCTCAATACTACAGTGGTGTGAGTGATCTTTTGACCTATGGTGCATTGGCTATTCGTAGCGAGACTACTGAGTTAATTGCACGTTCTCTTGGTCCCTAGCCATTCGGATCATTGCTGTATATGTTGGCTATAGTAGATTCAAATTTACTGTTAGGAGTAGGATGCACTTAGATAAAATCTATCGATCTTGATAGAAAAGGAGTAGTTCTATATGATTTATAAGATTGAGTTTAGAAAGTCTTTAGCCAAAGTAAGCGTGAATGATAGAAAACAGTTTTTATAGAATTCATAAATGAACTCGAGTCAAGCCAATCTTGCATAAGACTGACGATGGGGTTTAACAAGTTATCCATGATCTCCATCTAATCGAAACTCACGATAAAAAGACTGAATCACACGGTAACTGCACCTAGAGGTTTAATACTTTTATTTTGCTGGATTGCCACTATATACTGCTAGGTATCACTGGTGAATTGTGAGACTTGTTGAGCATCGTCTTAATAATCGATGATCCTCGAAGAGCAGAATTAAAATTATTCCAATCCATCGAAAAGAGTTTCGATGATATTATGATAGAGATCACAATATATCTCACTACCAGACAGAATAGAACCTATGGGGTTACACAAAAAAGATATTTTTATCGATCAGATGGTTGATTAGCGATTACGAATCGTTAAAAGATAATGTCATCAACTTGATTGATGATTAACCTTATGTAAAAGTTACAATAAAATAATTTACTAATAGTTAGTGAATTATAGGAAGATTAATTAGCATTTGGTTACTAATTGACTCAATTTGATTGAGCAATAAGATTCGGATCAAGTCTAATTGAATTGGATTTAATTAGGTTGGATCCAATTAGATTATGAGATGATCTAGTCGTTAAGAAAGATTAATTTTTAATTTGATCAAGACTTGGATTCACTTAATTTTTAATTTGATTAGGATTTAATTGAAAGTTTGGGAGCCTAATATGATTGGGTTCACTAATCTAATTTGACTCTAACCAAATGGGATTTGAATGAGATCAAATTGGAAGCCACCAAGAGTCCAACTTGATTTGGACTTCTCCCTTTTTGTACCACCCCTTCATCACGTCGATTTTTCTTCATGCAAAAAAGTTTCTATGTGAGGAATTGTTACACGCAAATCTAGATGAGTCGCCCCCTCTTCTCTACGCATGGATAAGGATGGAAGTTAGTTCAAGTTTGAATTCAAATTAGATTTAAATTCAAGTTTGAACTTAATTTGTTTCCTTATTAGATAAAGATAATTTTTATCTCCTTTTGGATGCCAACTTTGTGTGGGATATTTTTTTTTTGGCATGTGATCAGATTTTTATCTTCGTGAGAAAGTTATTTCATGTCGATTATCTGAGAGTAAGGGTGTAAGGAATCCTTCTGTGCGTGAAACAAAGGAGTGGCGACTCCTTTTATGGCATGGTGAGAGATCTATGGTTTCTAGGTCCAGGATTTTGGGAAGAGAAAAAATAAAAGTGAGAAAGGGTTTCTCTTATTTCCTTCTTCCTTCACCTTTTCTTTGTCTAGTCCTTCATCTCCTCCTAGAAGAGTCTAAGAGATCCAAAGAAGGAGCCACATCAGCCATCAAAAGAAAAGTCTGCAAGGGAGCTAGCACCCCGATGACTTCAACAACCTCTGATTGGGCAAAGCATCTCGTGTGGATACTTGTGGAGGTCGGACGCTTGTACGGCTTGAGGAATCTCATCAAAGCTATGGATCATTGGCTATGGTGAATTGCGACCCGCACAAGGTGAGATCTAATCTCAATAAAATAGTAGATATGATCAGCTAGTAGATGTGATCTACATATTTTTAATTTCAGATCGTGCATGCTTGATTCAGATTTATGTATATCATAGATCCAAGCAAGGGTAGTTAACAGATTAGATCTGATTGTATTCTAGATTAAAGGGTTTAATTTGAATCTTCCACTATATGTTCATTCAAAAATTTTTAAAAATTATGCATGAAACTACCTGATTTCTAACAGAAGGAAGCTTTAGGATAAATAATCGAGTTGATTCTACTCATAAAGATATTGACTTGAGATCTTCTAGTTTGCTGGAATTTAAAGTTAATCATTTTACAAAGAAAGATTGATTTGAAATTGTCTAATTGATTGTCATGTAAATCTAGGGTTGACTCACTTCAAATCAGTCTTGAATTTATGGGGTTCTAGATGCATGGTGGAAGCTTATGCAATAGTTGCAAAAATAAAAAGTGGATTAAAGTTTAATCTTGATGTGATATGCTCAAGGCATAATAAGGACAAAGAATCTCAAAATTTTACTCTAATTCTATCAAAAATTTGAAAGATTAGATTTTTTTAAAAAACTCTAATGTAAAGTGGTATTTCTTGTCAGAATTTATTTGTTAGACCTACAGAATTCATTAGATTTAGATCAGAGTGCACAATAAAAGTATGATGGTTTAAATCATTTAAATTTGATTGAAAAGATTTGTTTTAATTCAGAGGATGTTATGACAGAGGATTGAAATTTTTTTTCAAGTGAAGAAAGTTATTTAGGAGCTGGAGGATAAGATAATAATTTAAGAGTTTGGCTTTACAGTATGTTAATTTCAATGATAAAATTATTTTAAGAGGAAGAGAATATAACAACCCAACCCAAGAGCGGATGGCCCAGATTTTTCGCATGAATTTTGGCATGATTAAAAAAAAAATTTCAAGCCTAGTGGAAGAGGACTCCTGATGGAGTCCATCTTGCTTCTTTGAATCCAGCCAAGATTAGGACTCCAGAGCCCGTTAGAGCTCTAGATCCCCTTTATAAATCCTCTTCTCCCCTCTAGGTGACTCGCCCTTCGATCTCGATGGATTGCTGGAGAAGAAAACCCTTTAGATTCTTTTGATTTTTCATTAATTGAGTTCCATGATTCATCATCAATTAGGCATTGATCTCTTGTTGGAGACAAGGTGAGGACCCCATAGCCTCCTTCTCTCTTTCTCTTGGTCCAGTGGTCTGTATTGCCACCTAAGATAGTGCCAGCAAGATGCCAGATTTGTGAAGGAATGAAATCTCTCCTATTTTGATTTTTTTCCCCTTCTTTTATTTTGTCAATTGCCGGTAGTTGTGGCCACTACCAGGGTCGCCTCCTCTTCGTCATTGGGCATTGCTGTTGGCCGTCATCCAAAACTTTCACATCATGATGTGGAGAGAAAAAATGGGTGTTGGGCGTTGCTGTTGGCTCTCTCTTCTCTTTTTCCTCTTTTATTCTCTCTCTTCTCTCTCATTGATAGCCGAAGGATTCAAAAAAAAAAGGAGAGAGTTTCTCTCTCTACCCTCTCTATCCCTTTCCTCTCTTCACTTATTTTCTCTCTCCACTTTCTCTCTATAAATTTTTCTCTCTAATTTCTCTCTCTAAATTTTTTTCTTTCTTCATAGATTTCTCTCTAAAAATCTTATGGACCAGTGGAGGGTCCAGGTACCTAGACAAACTCAAAACTTGGTGGATCCTAAGAGGGATCCTGGATTTATGATATTAGAATCGTTCATCATAATTTTTTATTGTACTTAATCATTTATATTTTTTATGTTTAATCCTTATCATATAGAGGTGTAATTGTCTGCTCAAGAGAATGTCGGATAGAATATCTTATTTTGGAGTTTGTAGATCAGAGAGTTTATCGATTTCTGTATTTACATCAATCATCGATAGAGATAAGGATTCTTGTATACAACACGTGTATATATGTTTACTTCTATATTGCATGATTTTAATTTTTCATCATTGATTTTGATGGATATGTGATTGTTGATATGACTATTTTTATTTTGTACATATTTTTATTGACGCTTTTCGGATGGTTTGGATTGTAATACTGACTTTTAAGAATTTTAAAAAGAATATAATATGATATAATATTTTTTTGATCTAATTAAGATTTAATTAATCAATGATCAAAAAAAAGATATTTAAACTAGCAATGTTAAACTAAGAATAAATCCATCATGGATAGAAATGTGGTACTTGAGTTTGCCACCATGGATTGAATCGTGGATATTCTAAATTTGCCACCACAAGCTAAATCATGGATTTTCTTGATTTACCACCACAGGCTAAAGTGCGGTTATTTTGGTTTGCTATCGCAGATTGAAGTGCGGTTATTATAGTTTTTCACTGCAGGCTGAAGCGTGGTTATTATGGATTGTTACTACGGGCTGAAGCGTAGTTTATGGTTTGCTTGTCACGGATTGAAGCATGACCGTGATTAGTCTGAAATTCTAAAGATAACTATTGATTGATTTGAATCTAGTTAATGAGATATGGATGATAAGATGTGAAACCACAATTAAGTAAAAGAGACTTTACTTAATGATATATGTGCAATATATCACTTTTAAAAAGATGGATATTTGATGGTATATGTGTATGTTTTTCGTATATATTGATATTGAGTTATACTAGATACTTAACATGAGATTTTGTGGCTTATATTTTCTTTTGATATTATTCATTTGTTATTTTCAATTGTATTATTATATTGATGTGAGTTTCAGAGTTAAAGGATGTTTGCACTTGCTAAGGTTGGAATTACGGTTGAAATGATTGATTAGATAGAGCACTATTATTGACAGTTGGATAATCGAGTTTTGTTCATGGTACAAGATTGATGTTTATGAATGTAGAATTATTTATTTTGAATTAAAATCGATAGTGTTCATGGGATGTTAAAATTGTAAAGATATTTTATAGACCTTGTATATTCTTTAGGATTTGCTCTAAAAAGTGTATAGCCATCACGTATTTAACCCGGATGCTGGGTTTGGATCGTGACAATAACTTTAGAAGAAATCTCGTTATGCTCCTGGTGTTTCTTTTTCTTCTTCTCCTTCTTTTGTTGAAAAAACATTAAGCAACTAGAAAAAGACAAGGCTAAGCTGATTTGATTTAATGTGGAGCAATGAAATGAAGAAAATTCTTGGATATGGGCTTTTTAAAACTTTCTTAATACATACAAAATCTTCATATTCTGATACTCATATGGATGCGAGGAAAATATATATATATTACCATTTTTGCATATAAAATAGGGAATACCATGAAAGCCTATGATGAATATTGAAGTTTGAAATTGTTTCACTTTCAGCATTAACCTTAAACTATAAGCCTTCTCTTTTCTACCTCTGACCCTCCTAGATTTGTTTGTCATCATGCATTATGCATCTATTTCTGACAAAACAATACTCAATCCGAGTCCATGATCTTCGAACATTGCAAGGAGTGGGAATGTCATTTTTGTCTTGATGTCAATTCAATTGAAAGAAAAGAAAAAGTTCATCAACCAATGATAGGAATTATATGTTTCTTTTGCTTTGAGAGTTGAGACCATGCGCATGTTCTAATTTGTAACCACTGAATTATTTTTGACAAGAGACATTAAAAGAAGCACAAGGTGAGATGCAGTTGCATGCACTGTCAGCAGCCCATGCTCTTAACTGCCATGCAAGCGTTGCACATAAGAGGCATATACTTAACCTACATGGTTGATTGGTTGTCTAGCTCAACGGCCCCTGCATGCACTTTATGGGACATAATTCATCATCATGCAAGCTCCATCAAATTCTCATGTGGACCTTGCATAACATTTAGGAAGTCCTGCATGGCTCACAACATGCATATGTGCTCTGGCTTCACATTGCATGCCATGAACTCTCTCTCTCTCTCTCTCTCTCTCTCTCTCTCTCTCTCTCTCTCTCTCTGTGTGTCTGTGGGGTGGGTGTGTGGAGAGTTAGAGGATGTAGTACAAGGAAGTCTTGGCTAGCCTGAAAGGCCCAAGAACTAAGGCCTATGAGCCCAGAACCATTGTAAAGTCGGCACTTCGATCGCCGGCAAAAAGCTGTACTAAACTCGCGCATACCGGTACGGCAAACGATCCGGCGCGGCGAGGAGGGCGAGAAAACCCTCTCTCTCTGCGTTCTAAAACCCTAGGTCTCGCTCCCGCGCGCGCGCGCTCTCTCTCTCACACCCATACCCAAATCGCCATGGCCGAGGCCGAGGGCGATGAGCAAAACCTCGAGCCCCAGCACGATCCACCGGCCCTTGCGAAGCGAAAGCCCGTCTCCGATTGCGTCGAAGAAGGGGAGGAGGAGGAGGAGGAGGAGAGGAAGACGAAGCTTCCAAAGCTGGACATCACCGCTCCTCTCCAAGACGATGATGAGGATGATGACGAAGACGGAGAGGATGACGACTACGAGGAGGGCGCCGACGACGACGGAGAAGAGGGCGATCCCAATGGGAATGCCGCAACCGATGAGGGGAAGGGCGTGGTCGCGGCGGTGGATAAGGGGAAGGGCAAGATGGTGGTGGAAGAGGAAGACGATGAGGACTCTGATGACAGTCGCGATGACGATAGTAGTGGTGGGAGGGGGGATGAAGGTGACGACGACAGTGATTTCTCGGATGACCCGCTCGCCGAGGTCGATCTCTCGAACATTCTCCCTGCCAGGACGCGGCGGCGAGCAGCCACGCAGCAAGGGATTCGTTTTGTTGCCGATCGAGACGGGGGTGATAACGATGGGTGAAATTAGCTGCGATGAGACGGAAAGGAGGTAACTTTGATGGAAAATTACTTTTGTTCTGGATGTCAGTGTTACTTGTGTCGTCTGGAATGGGAATTTAGCTATATGTGGGATTTTTGGCCGATTGGACTCAATGTAGAACGAAAACTTGATGATCAGAGTGAGATCACAAACTAGCAACCATTTTCCTAATAATCAAATGCACCAAAGGAAAGAATTTTTCGTGGTTGATTGTTTGGTCTGGACTTTCTTATTATTTTTAGGAGTAAGTGATTCAACACATTTACCTTCTTATCAGATATGATGATGCTGAATGCAGTAGAATTGGATGGATGCTTTATTCTAGTCAATATAGTACAGGGAAGATATCTAAGCGCAAGTTTAGTTGTCATAAATTGATGATATAGGCGTGATTCATGCTTTCTGTATCTTATGGTTAGAAGCTCTGAAATAATGTTCATTTATCTCCTAGCTGTTGGGTGGCAAATTTGCTATCAGAGATTCTAAAGTAGTTAGGACCAGAGAGCTTAGGAAGCATGGGAAGCGAATGAGGCATTTAATGCATGATGGGGCATAAACTTCTGAAAACTATTAAGAAAGGAGTGGAGGTAACCTATAGAAGTTCTGTATAATCCTAAGTTAATGATCCACTAACTTGTGATGTTCAGTTCTCATGTGAGAGGCAGCACACTGAGAATGGGCTACATTTTGAACATGTAATCGATGGAATCAACTCACCTCATAATCGGGCCAGGTGATTTTAATAGGAATATATTTAATAGGGAATTAAGAAAAATAAAATCTACAGAAGCTGAAGCTCATTTAGCTACTGTAACATACTAAATCATCTCTGTTGCTTTCTTATTGTAGTTCACAAGAGTTTCATCCCAAGCTTTGTGAACAGTTGCATCCAGAATCATCTCTTATCATTCACATGATAGTCCAAGAATTTCATTCCAAGTCTAGAGAACAACTGTACCCAAAACTTAACAAACTAGGTTCTAGTTGTGCTCAAATTCCTTGGGAAAGAGAGATTTATGATCATAAAATCCAAGGAGTTCTGTGACTTGTTCGATCAGAGGTGAAAAAAAGAAGAAATGAATAAACCTTTAGCTAGATTTCATATCATTAACATTTTAGTTCATGAACTGGAATGGGGAAAAAAGTATTCTATTCTTTTTCTGATTTGGAAGGAAATTACTAAAATCTGTAAGATATGTTGACTGTGTAGAGAAAAAGAGTATCTTGTTACTCATTCTGAACGTTATGTCAAAACGAGTAAATCCATGGCTTGTCAAAATTCTAGTTTTCTTTTTTCTTTTCTAAATAATCTTGATTGGTTTCATGTATTTAACTTGATCCATATTATGGACTTAATCAAAGCTCTCTCTCGCTCTCTCATGCACACAGATAGATAGAGAGACCCCCCCCCCCCCCTGCTCTATTTCTCTAATTTATCATAGTCTGGGTGTGTATTTAGACCCAATAGATCTTAGGTACTTATATAAAATCAAGGAATGTAAATAATATCATTTAACTAGCCTTTTTCGATAAGGTCTTGAGTTGTTATAAATTGTATCAAAACGAATCCGACTCATGGCCCATATGGATTAGGAGATATTGTAGCATAGGCCTATTGGGGTTGACCATAGACAAATCATAATGTTTATAATCGGATTTGTGGTTCTTGTGATTGGTTTTGAATGGATTTAGACTCTTGCTTAGTGTAGATGCTAGGGCTTAAATAAGAGGAGTATGTGAAGACCCATGTGGATATGTATTTAGTCTCATGTTGGCTATGCCTTGGGTAGATTTTGGCTACTTATATAGGATCAATGAACCCAAGCAATACCTTTTGACTAGCCTTTTTGAGTGACATCCTAGGTTGTAACATATAACCATACTCATAACCAACTAGGCTTGTCCTAACTATTTGGATTGGCTTTATGAATTCTTGTTCATCTATATTCCTACTTAATGTTACCTATAAAACCTTATTCACAGACTATTGCAAGTTTTTCCATGTCTTGATGACAATCTCCCCATGTCTAATCTAATTAAAAAAATCCAGATCCTCATGACAATTAGATTTTCATGTTCCTTTGCTTTTGACGGCTTTGTAATAGTTTGAGCTAACCTTATTCACAGACTATTGCAAGCTTTTCCATGTCTGTTATGACAATCTCCCCATGTCTAATCTAATCAAAAAATCCAGATCCTCATGACAATTAGCTTCTGACAGCTTTGTAATAGTTCGATCCAAACCAGTAGCTATGAGAGAGAATGAAGATATAAAGGCACATGCTGGCTAGATTTGGGATGTTATACTTTTAAGAATCTTTCCCCATGTTTCAAGAATTTACGTGATGTTTTTTTTCCTCTTCTTTTCGTATTTGTATAACACCATATGATTACCATCTCTTTAATTTTAACTATTTCAATCAACAACATAACTGCGGCTTGTGTGCAACATTATTATCTGGATTGGAAAGGGCAAATGGCTGATATAAAACAGTTTATATCAGTTTTTAAAGATTGCCTGACAGATGCTTTATGTCAGTGCTGATCTCTTTCAGAGATATACAGAGATATAGTTGTTGTGTTTTACCATGCTGTTTTCCTGAACTATAATTGGTTTGCTCATGAGAGAGGCTTTTGGCTTTGTCATCTGTTATAATTTTTATTTATTTATACCATATATTATGATGGTCTATCAGCCAGTTGTTGCTTCATCTGATGTGGATATCATCTGTCTACACTATACTCCTGTATATTCTCTATCTTTTTATCGTGTCAAAATTGATAGTGTAAAGACATAAAAGTGTATTGGAGTATGGCTTTTTAATAAGGATAGTCATACAGATCCTGAGGTGATGGTAAGAGTATTAAATATTTGAAGCTATTGATGAGAAATTACCCAAGCCTTGAATGGCTTTTGGTTGCGCGGGGCGGGGGGCGGGGGAGGGGGGGGGGGGTGGGGTGGTGTTGTGGGGGAGTGTGTGTGTCCCACACTGAGGATCCCTTGTTTGGTAGCCTGTCTTACTTTGATATGCTATTCTATTCAATATGGTTTGGATCCTGAAATTCGTATGACATGGTGGGGTTGATACATGGAACATAAATAGTTGTCCTCTTCCGGATGTTATGGTGTTGGGTTTGTCAAGGCTACTGTGGTGTGTATTAGAACTCCTGTGGTGATTAAATTTCCTGTTTCATGTAGATGGAATGCCACACTCTGATTTGATCTAGTGGTTTCAAGTTCATACATTGATACTGGTCAATGTTTTTTAAGGGATGAGTATTGGTTGCTTGATTATTTGATTTTCCCTATGCAGAAAATTGAAGAGAAGGTGGCAGGTGACCTTGCTGGGGGCGGTGTGGGGGTGGGGGTGTCCCACACTGAGGATCCCTTGTTTGGTAGCCTGTCTTACTTTGATATGCTATTCTATTCAATATGGTTTGGATCCTGAAATTCATATGACATGGTGGGGTTGATACATGGAACATAAATAGTTGTCCTCTTCCGGATGTTATGGTGTTGGGTTTGTCAAGGCTACTGTGGTGTGTCTTAGAACTCCTGTGGTGATTAAATTTCCTGTTTCATGTAGATGGAATGCCACACTCTGATTTGATCTAGCAGTTTCAAGTTCATACATTGATACTGGTCAATGTTTTTTAAGGGATGAGTATTGGTTGCTTAATTATTTGATTTTCCCTATGCGGAAAATTGAAGAGAAGGTGGCAGGTGACCTTGCTGGGTGGGGAGTTGTGGGGGGGGGGGGGGTTGTGGGGGTGGGGGGATCCCACACTGAGGATCCCTTGTTTGGTAGCCTGTCTTACTTTGATATGCTATTCTATTCAATATGGTTTGGATCCTGACATTCGTATGACATGGTGGGGTTGATACATGGAACATAAATAGTTGTCCTCTTCCGGATGTTATGGTGTTGGGTTTGTCAAGGCTACTGTGGTGTGTATTAGAACTTCTGTGGTGATTAAATTTCCTGTTTCATGTAGATGGAATGCCACACTCTGATTTGATCTAGTGGTTTCAAGTTCATACATTGATACTGGTCAATGTTTTTTAAGGGATGAGTATTGGTTGCTTAATTATTTGATTTTTCCTATGCAGGAAATTGAAGAGAAGGTGGCAGGTGACCTTGCTGGGTTGAGTTTCCCAAAACATTAGGGGTTCTTTCCCTCTTTGGTGTTTGTGGTTTCTCACATGTTTGTCACCATTCCTCTTTGTTTGTCTGTGTGCTTATTAGTGTTCTGCCGCCTCTTTAGGAGACATATTTGGGTGATCTTCCTGCTATATCACCCCTTCTGTGTGTATTAGTTATGTCCCTTGAAAGCATCAAAGATTTTCAAGTTGGTTTGGTGCACAGTAAGCTTTGATTTGTACATCTTTGCCTGAAGTTGTTGGGAGTGATCATTGGTGTTATCTATGGCTACATCTTTTCTATTTGTCTTCTAATGATTGTGGGTATATTTATTATGACTGCAGATATTTCAGAAAATGAGTTTGATGCTAGCTGAAAAATGGCAAAGAGAGTTCGGGAAAATAATGTTAAGAGTAGAAAACATGGTTATGATGTGAAGAAAATTCATATCATCAATCAGTGCTAGGTTTTTTCCTGCCTGCAAATTGTTGATCCAAACTGGTCCATCATGCTGATTGGGGATTGGTAACTATTATGATGTACAAACATATGACAACTGATATCAAGTCAGAGCAATATATTATCATAGCCCCCATGACTGCTTCTTGTTCAAACAATAGTAGACAATTTCGGGCACTATCTTTTGGAAGTATGTACCTTTTGTGAAAGAGAATGGTCAGAGGTATCTATGTACAAAATATTGCTTAATGACTAGTGCCCAATATGTGATGTGGAGAACTGGAGGAAGGGACCAACGGTATGATATTAGGTTGTATCTGTAAATAATTGGCTGCAGGTTGAGAGTTGGCATCACTCAATACGCTCACTTTTTATGTTTGTTCTTTGCTTCTGATTTAAGATTTTGACAAAGGTAAGATTGAAAGCGGGGGAAAACTATTAGTTGATTTGATTTTTTTTTTTTTCCTTCTGTAATGGAGATGGTCACACGTAATGATAGATGATGGCCATATTATTAAAAGCTATTCCTTATATTTTCAGTTCAATATCTTCAATCATTTCCAATTAATGTAGGCCCTTATGGTTTTCATAGCTTAATATGTGCTCTCTGTTATTCTTTAGTTGATATGGCTAAATGTACTGAGTGAAAGTTAGGGTGAATGATGCCTGAATTACAATTAGTAGCTCACCGTTTAAGGTTTTACCTTTGATTTCTAACAAAATAAGAGAATGAAGATTATTTGAAATAGATATACAAAGCTCGTGTAGGTGTTTGATGAGTTTAGGCACTGTAAAGCTTTGGCCGAGATATCATAAAATGGATGTGGCTTATGAGATCTTGGTGCATGAAAATAACAACTACGCATTAGCAATTATAGGAGGGAGCCCTAGGCAAAGGAACAAATCTCATACAAGACACAAAAAAATAAGAAACTTTTAGAGTAACAGTTTATTATAAGCTCAACAATCTTAGCCTCTGTCAAACTCTGTTAGTCATTACTTGCATTAGAGGACTTTATTAATGATTGTCTCCATTCATTCTCAAAATACAATTTAGCAGGCTTCTCTCTTAGTCCAATAACAGTAATTTATTAATATCCAACTGCTTTCCTTCGCTTCCAAGGTTGAAAAACAAATGGGAAGACCAAGTGCTGGGCATCATGCTAGACTTATTTTAGCCCTTGTACGTTGTTTTATATCTCTAGCTTGATGGTAGCTTCAATAGATGCTTCCCCCATGATGGCAGGTTAGTATGAATGATTAAGGATTGATTTTTTTTTTTTTTTTTTTCGAATAAAAAATTGTGATTGAATGGTTCATCTCAAAAGGAAACACTAAAGAGGTGAACTTATTAAATTAAACGAGTATGAACCATATATGGTCTAGTCTTCGACAAACCTTAACCTTTGTGGTCAAAAAAGAACAAAGAAAAAGAAGAAGATATGCTGCACTTTTTAAGCATCTTGTGAAGTTAAAATTCCTTATGACTTGTGAGGTATAAATGGATCAAAGAAAGGAATGGAATCTTTACAACATCAGATCGCACCATATTGTTCCTTTGACATCTGATCTATGTTGGATGGTGGCCCCGCCGGACAGGGAGGCGGACCACCGTATAAAAGCAGTGATCCTTTTAGCCCTTCCCTTGGCATTGTAGGCTGAGGATTCATTGGACAAGTGCATTAGGGTGCAGTTATGTTTGCTTTACAGTGAGTAGGATCTCTTAGGTTAGTTATAAGGTTTATTTTCTTAATTCCTAGGATTGCTCTCCACTTAGCTCCTACTTTTCTCTTTGACATGCCTCACATGGCTGCAATTCTAGCAAATGATGTTCACGAGGCATGAATTATACCCCTCCAAACAAACCTTGATGCCTTTCACAATCATTCCCCATCTCCTGCTGAGTTGCAATATTTTACAACAAGTGCAGCCATGCTTTTGTGTCATCTCATCACCTTTCTTCGCCTAACCTACCTCCTTTTCGGTCGATGGCGGCTCCGATCATTGGGCTTCAGGCCCCAATCAGATTCCGGCCACCATCGCCTCTTGATTCCCTCACGCAACGATCAAATTAGAGACAAAAAAGGACAGGTCGGGCACCATTTGAGCCCCTCCAAGGGCCATTATCCTTACCAACTAAAGATGCTTGGCTGCACCAGCAAACCATATCTTCACTATATTTTATGCCTCCAACCACATGCTTCCACAATTCTTTTGGTTTCCTGGTCTTCTTCCCCCAGCCTGCCCAATGGTGTTGGAGCTTTTGAAATCTTCAAGTAAACATTCACATGCATCTAAAACCTTAGTAGAGGACTCATACAAATTAATCATGGCCCACTAATAATATTATATTGTTTGTGTTGCCAACCCACTTCATCTAATTATCCAAGTGGGCATTCTACCCAACCTGGGGCTTGCTTATGCTTTTGGTTCCTGTTGTGTGCGCAAATCCATTGTATTGCATAGAAAAGCACAATGAGAAAGGGCACTAAAAACAATTATTTTCATTTCATAATGTTTGACGAAATGTGTCAAGTGAATATGAATACCTAAAACAAAGGTAAAAGGGTAGTAGTCACAGTTTTCACATGCTCTGTTCCATGGTCATTTGTTACAGATCATTTGGTTGGGTGTGGACCTGTATTTTGCCATGCCAAGGTGGAGATGGTCCCTGGTTCTTAATGTTTTGATGCACACTGGTTCTGCTGCATGTTTCTAAAGGAACATTAGGCCACTTTAACATGAAGAACTTTAAGGGATGGAAGAATAGAGCTTGAGGTTAAAAAAAAAAAAAAAAGTCTATACTGCAATTTGAATAGTACATCTGGATAAGACAAGTCATAATATAAATAATTTTAACTTTATTTAAGACATGTTTGGATGGGAGGGGTTGGATTGTGTAATAGGAACGAGAGCGGATGATTTTCATCTCAGCTATTTAGTTGGAAAGAATCTCGTTCTCATTCCAATTCAGATTTTAGAAGGAATAAGAATATCCAATCAAACCAAATCTAATTTCTTCTTCCCCTAATATTCAAATCCTATTTCATTTCTAATTTCGGTTACCAACCAAATACGTTGAAGGAATATAGCCATTCTGATTTTCATTCTAATCAATTTTGATTCCTTTCGATCACGAACAAAATGTGCGAATCAGAATACCCCTAATATCTTCACCATCACTGGTATTTGAGGCTGTCGAATTGCCGGCTTCAACCTTAAATGAGATGCCACAAACTTTTTGTGGGGTGACTTATGACACCACCAAGTTTTGAGGTGGCAAGATTCTTATTCTCTTTAATATTTCTCACTCGCTCTTTGTTGGTCCCCTTCCTGGTCTCTCATTTACAACCAACAAAACCAATACATTGTCAACATCTCCCACTACAAATTTCAGTATTTTCTTGGATCCAAACCAAACTAATGGAACCTTGATAGGCATTGGGCCAGTGGAGATAAGCACCAAATAGACCATAACTTGGATATCCACTTACGTGTGACACCATTTTCCACATGATGCATATTAAATCATCTTATGATATCTTTTTCTTTCCATCCCCCTTTTTTTTTATATATTGGATTTCCCTTCAAAGTCCCTTTCATGAGTGACCGAACAAAACTTGTAGATAGGAGACAATGAAAATAGAACATCTTAACATATCCTCTCACTATTACATGGCCCCATTCCAATATAAACCTCCAAAGTCATTAATGCATGGTTTTAGATGCCATTCAAAATGATTTATTTCACGTCCCCTCACTAGTTGAAAAGTATTCTCATATCAAGTAGATTAAAGTGCATATAAACAAACTCTAGGACCCATTTTAAGAACCAATTTAGGTTGCATTGTACCACTTCCATAAGTTTTTTAAGATTGTAAATGGGTTAGGTCAGCTCATGACCTAACCCAATTTGACCTACTTTAAAAGACCCATAAGATTGGATCAATTTTAAAATTAGATCTATTCTATTTTCTGAATTTGATTTGGATTTATTGAATTCGGATCCGACTCAACCCAATCTAACTCATTTATTTTCTTGATCAATTTTGGACCTTCTACTCTATAATTTGACCCACCCTGATTTGATTTGAATTTGGTATGCCATTAGGACCTAAAATCGTTTGAGCATCTAAATTATGATTTAACACTTGTATGAACAATATTTTTAATACAAAAATATATTTAAAATTATTTTTATATTATAATTTATTTTGAGAAAAGTATTGTTTATTATCTATTTTGTGTAATTAATAGTAGTTCATTATATAGTAATTAAAATATGGTTGGTTGTATTTGATTCGGACTCGATTAATATCTGAATTCTTCGAGTTGGAGCCGAGTTACACATGGATCCGATCCGACCTCAATGACTGTTAGATCAACAATTTTAGCTATAGACCTGATCCAACTTAACCCAATCTTCTATTAGGTTGGGTTTGGTCTGATTTTGAGTCTAACATTTGGATCTGATAAAAAAATCAAGTTAGATCGGGGTCACTCATTATCCAATCCAATCTGATTTATTTGCATCCCTAAATTTTTTATATCATGTCAAATAATCAATGAAAAGAAAATCCAATATCCAAAAGAAATAAATATTTAGATGGCGTTTAGTTTGCAGTTAGAATTAGAATAGATTGGAATGAAATTAGAATGGCCATACCATCTGTTATGTTTGATTCGTGATCAAAATTAAAATTGAAATTGAAATAAAATTTGAATATTTGAAAAAAATAAAGATTATGTTTGAGGTATTGAGGTATTTTCATTCTCTTCGAATGTAAATTTCTTTAATCAAGCGGTTGGAATAAGAGTTATTCATCCTCATTATCATTTTAGAATTTAGCTCGTTTCTCGTCCCATTATTTGTTATATATTAGTATTGTAATAAATTATGACCTAAATTTTTATCATATAAAATATTTTATAGATAAGGAACGCCTAACCAAAAAATAATTGTCTCAAAATTCAAACCATGGGTCCTTGATTTTTTATTTTTTATTTTATTTTATTTTTTTAATCAACATCACCAACCACGCGCCCACCCAGCACGAGAGTACTTGACCAGCCTGGGTGGCTTGCTGGGTGCAAGCTAAGGTTGATCTAAGGTAGAGATTCCCCTTCTCGTATAATTGGACCATAATGGCCACAAAAAATGACAAAAAAAAAAAAAACCCCACATCCTCACGCCGATCAAGCAAGACGACAAACCCACTCACTCCCCACAATCGCGCAAAACCCGGCCTGTTCATCTACAGCCGTCCATCCCATGCTACCCAATCCAATCGTCCGTAACCCAAATACCCTCCACTGTTCCCCTGGCCCCACCTGATCTCCCACTCCCACCGTCTGATCTCCTAATTTTGCACGTGGCACGATTGTAGCCAATCAGGGGCAGATATGGGATTCCACCAAACAGGGCATCAAATTATTGGGAAGAGGGTGTGGGGGGAGAGAGAGAAAGGACAGGGTACTTGCTGAGCCCCTATTCTAATGCCACCACCACCATCCATTCTGTGAAGTACTGCTCCCTGGGTCCATCACGACCGTCCATTTCCTGGCTCCTCTTCCCATATATTCTCCCTAATTCTCCAGTTTTAATAAGTTATATTTCTGTCACACCTAATGATTAATAACTTATTGATTCCGTTACTGGTATAATTAATAAAGTCCCCCGGTGTGGCAATTTCGGTAATTTGGAGAAGTCCAGGGGTGGTTGTGGTGTCGGGATCTACGGTCGTGCTGGAGCTCTTATCCGAGAGGGGCGGATAAGGACGCCGGCTGCGACCACGGCGTATGAAGATCTAACGGTTGGGATTCGTCCACGCCAACTACCCGGGTGGAACGGACCGCCCGATCCGCGAACTGGGGTTAGCTGAACTAACCCGGGTCTAACTCAGGTTAAAGCGATAGAGAGAGCGTTGAAGAGAGAGAGAGAGTGAGAGGGAGGGGGGAGAGAAGAATAGGAGAGAAGGGTTCAAGGGAATAGAAGTGGAAGTGGAGGTTATTCTTCTCTCCATACCTCGTCCTTTTAGATCTTTTCCTCTTTCTCTCTTTACCATTTTTTTAAAATTAGTTTAGATCGAGTACTTGATTTGAGATGCGGTGATCTGGTCTTCTTCCTGATTTTCCCCCTTTATTTCTGATTTCGTGGATGTGATTTCAGTGAGTTTTCGCGCAATTTTGTTCCGAATTCTTTGGGATGTGATTGGAAGCGGAGGTTCCCAGTTCGATTTCCCATGGATTTATGTATAAAAGATGGATTTTTTTTTTTTTTTGAAAGTACTACGAGTGATCATATTGGTGTTTTCCATGGAGTAGATCTGGTTTGTCTGATGTGAAATTGGGGCGGGAGGGGAGAAATATGGGAAAGATGGGATCTTTCATGTTGTTCTTTTGCTATTCTTGGTAATCCTTGGACGAATTTAGCACCAGATCTGAGCGATCTTATCGTCTTCTTCTGGGAACCCCGACCCACGAGTGGAGGAGGTGGTAGTTTTCAGCCATGACTTACTTTCCGGAGGAGGTGGTGGAGCACATCTTCGACTTCCTGGCCACGCACCGCGACCGGAACACGGTGTCGACGGTGTGCAAGACGTGGTACCGGGTGGAGCGGCTGAGCCGCCGGAGCGTCTTCGTTGGGAACTGCTACGCGGTCCACCCGGAGCGCGTGGTGGCGAGGTTTCCCGGCTTGAGGTCCCTCACCGTCAAGGGGAAGCCTCACTTCGCTGATTTTAACTTGATTCCCCATGACTGGGGTGGCTTCTCCCTCCCTTGGATCGAGACCGCCGCCCGGGGCTGCCCTGGCCTCGAGGAGCTCCGGCTGAAGAGGATGGTCGTCTCCGATGAGAGCCTCGAGCTCCTTGCCCGCTCCTTCCCCAACTTCAAGGTCCTGGTTCTTATTAGCTGCGAGGGTTTCAGCACCGACGGGCTTGCGGCGATTGCGACCTATTGCAGGTGAGCCATTTGACAACTCTCTGTTGATTCTCCAGTGGCTCTACGGGTTAAAAATTGGATTTTGTTCATATTGGTATCATATATTCTAGGTTTTAGATTGATGTAAAAATTCGAATTTTTATCATGTTACCTTGTGCCTGTTTCTGCTAGTTATTTAGTTTTCTTCTTTACTGTTAGGATGCACCGTTTGAATTGAATCTAAATCATGTCTTTAACTGGATCTTTTTTTTTTTTTAACAAAAGAATAATTTTTCGATTCCTAGCTTGGTAAAAGAATAATTTTTCGATTCCTAGCTGGGTATTTAATTGTCTATGAATTGATGTAGTGTGGTGCTGACTCTTGGTTGCTTAGGAGTTCAAATTCTTGTATTGTTTCATTTTTCTGCATCATTTTTTGCATGAAGTTATTATTTGAGAAACAGAATTTTTTATTATACTGGCATAGTAGAAAACTACGCAATTTTGGATACTTATTGAATCATATATGATGTTCAGGTGATCTTGAACTTTTTCATGCCTGAATAAATCTTGGCTGTGACATATTTCCTTGTTTGTTTTTTCTTTCTCCTTGCTGGTTGTCAGGGTCCTTAGGGAGCTAGATTTACAGGAAAATGAGGTGGAAGATCGTGGGCCTCAGTGGCTCAGCTGCTTCCCTGATTCCTGTACTTCGCTTGTGTCCCTGAATTTCGCTTGCTTGAAAGGGGAGGTGAATGCAGGTTCATTGGAGAGGCTCGTCGCTAGGTGCCCAAACCTTAGGACCTTGCGACTCAGCCGTGCAGTGTCCATTGATACACTGTCCAAGATCCTTGCTCGGGCACCTCACTTGGTCGACTTGGGCACTGGTTCATTCACCATAGACCACCGGGCTGAAGCTTACCACAAAGTGATGAATAACTTCATCAAATGCAAGTCATTGAGGAGCTTGTCGGGGTTTTGGGATGCTGCACCTCGCTGCCTTCCAGCTGTTTATCCCATTTGTGGAAACCTGACTGGTCTAAACTTGAGCTATGCTCCAGCAATTCAATGTGCCGACCTTATCAAGCTGATTCATCGGTGTTCGAAACTTCAACGGCTTTGGGTGAGTTGCTGTTGGCTCATTTTGTGGAATTAACTTGGTTGATGTGTATCAGAATGACTTAGTACTAGCTTGAATGCCTCTGCAGATATTGGATTGCATTGGAGACAAAGGATTAGCAGTTGTGGCTAACACTTGTAAAGAGCTCCAGGAATTGAGGGTGTTCCCATCTGATTTCTATGGTGGGGGAATTGCTGCTGTGACAGAGGAAGGGCTGGTGGCTGTATCCTCAGGATGCCCGAAACTAAGCTCCTTGCTATACTTTTGCAATCAGATGACAAATGCTGCACTCATCACTGTTGCGAAGAACTGCCCACATTTCACACGCTTCAGATTATGTATCCTTGATCCAAAGAAGCCAGACCCAGTGACTAATCAACCTTTGGATGAAGGTTTTGGGGCAATCGTGCAGTCATGCAAAGATCTAAGGCGGTTGTCACTATCGGGCCTTCTCACGGACCGGGTCTTCTTGTACATTGGCATGTATGCCGAACGCCTAGAGATGCTCTCAATTGCATTTGCTGGTGATAGTGATAAGGGAATGGTGTATGTGCTCAACGGGTGCAAAAATCTGAGGAAATTGGAGATAAGGGATAGCCCGTTCGGGGATGCTGCACTTTTGGAGGACGTTGGGAAGTATGAAACAATGCGATCCCTTTGGATGTCATCTTGTGATGTTACCCTAGGGGGTTGCAAGACACTTGCGGCAAAGATGCCAGGGCTCAATGTGGAGGTCATTAATGAAAGGGATGAGAGTGACGAGATGGAGGAAAGCCCTAGCGATCTTGGCAGGGTGGAGAAGATGTATGTTTATCGGACTGTGGCTGGACCAAGGAATGATGCTCCAGATTTTGTCTGGACGTTATAGAGTTGGATAGAATGCCTTTTTCACCCTTATTAGTCTGTAAGGTAATGTTATTGTGCTTTGTTGTGTTTTCATTATGGATCCCTAGTGGTAGCAAAGCCTTGTCTAGGCTGGTCTGTAGATTTAAGGGTGGTTGAATGCCAGTCCCAAGATTTCTAGCTATTTAATATCTTTCTTGCCATTTGTTATGGTAGCTCTATAAGAGTCACTTTGGCATTTTAAACTAAGCATATGTTTATTTTTTCATTGATTGCATTTAATCTTTCACAAGTCTAAGGGTAAGTCTATAAAACTATATGAAAGAAATCCTAGAAGGGGAAGGAAACATCTAATTCTTGAGCGAGCCCAGTTGTCTTTCATTTGATAGCCCTTGGGACTCCATAAAGTAATGGCAGCTGCTTGTTAATTAGCACTCTGAAAGTGATCCACAAAGGGAAAAATAATAAATGATTCTCATAATGTATGTATGCAAGTTATTTAAGAACACTGTACTTTGCCATGTCTTTTATAGATTTGGTGGCAATTCTACTACCTTTCTATCAAATTGGTCCACTTTAGCTTGGTTTTGTACATCCTTTTGATCATAATTCTCAAACTGTTGGTCCCACTGATTAGATTACAAAGGGTAGGCACTTTCCGTATCATTCTTTTGCCACTGTATAGCTGAATTGTTGCCACTCTCACCATTGTATTGGAAATTTGCAGCCTTACATGTATGAATTCCCATGTTCCTATCTTCTTACCTAACTTTATTTGAGCACTCATTACCAGTATGTAGAGGGAGGGGGTGATTGGAGTTGTGTTGGGGATAAGCTTGTCAGAGGGTATTGACTTTTTCATAGTCCAAAGCCACATATGTGCCCTCAATTGCAGCATTTTTTTTGAACTCATCATTCCTTCCATGCCCCTTTTTTGTGTTGGGTCACAGGCCACTTGGCTTTTTCTTTTGTGCTCCCTGTTTGTTCCCAAAGAATGAGCAGCTTTTTTTATCTTCATTATCCACTCCTTGGCTTTCATTAGCGGAGACTGCCAAATTCTTCCTTGTGCTCTTTGGAAACATTTATCCAAATCTGGTACCTGATCCCTTGAAGGCTTGGTCAACCATATGTGCCTGTGTTGGAGCTAGGCTTAGGTTTTTGGGACTTGCTAGATTTGCCTTGTGGCAAAATATTATCTTGCAAACGTTTTAAATGCATGTGAACTAAATGCTATCTACTGCTGTTTTGCATGAAATATATGATGAGCTCTTTCATTTAGATATTACTGTATATAAGTCAGATAAACCATAAACATATCATCATCATCTTCTTCTTCTTCTTTTCTTTTCTTTTTTTTTAATATTTGCTTTATATGATCATGAAAATGTTCAATGCTTGAAAACTAGCCGATGAATCGCCATCCCAGCTGCTATCTGAATTCAGGTTCGAGCTTCACACATTTGGAAATGATGCTTCCACAGACAGGACGATTTTTGAGGGATATCTTTCCAACTTCATCACTGTAAAGGATCCTTCTCTTGCACTTGGTATCAAATAAGAAGCCTGGGGCATTCATTGAAACCCGATTCACTCTTTAAGCTGCAGGCAACTCAGCTTGAGGAACAGTGTGCATGGTGGCAGGTGCTTGGAGGCAGCCAGGAATAATCATCCCTCATTATCTTTTTCATCAGGTGTCCATTCCTGCCAGTTGTAGGTGTACAGCTCCATCAAAGCTGATCATGTATCTGATGGTGTTGGCATACCTGTACGCTGTACAGGAGGTTTGCGCACATAACATAGATGTTAAATTTGCATATTGCTGATCATAAGTAGAACAAATACATTCTAGGTTGCTTGTTGCTCAGCAATCATGGTGGAGAAAATGTAAAAATGATGGGACAACATAGGGTAAAGTTGATAAACTTTGATATGCCCAAGTCTCAGCAGAATTGATAAGTGCTTTACAGAACATCTCGGCCGTTTAGTGAAGACAGATAGAAGAGGTGACATTGGGCAGCCTAGATGGAACCCATGTTAGCAGCAGTCGTAAGCATGCTCTATATCAACCTTAATGGTCATCAGGGCTTTAGTTTAGGTTTGTTCCAAGTTTTCCAATAAGTTAAGCTCTAGCCAAACCCACATATGAAGGGGTTCAATATTAGTGGAAATTTGAGTCTTATAAAACTTTGAAGGAATATGTTGCAGGGCTCCTGTTATATGTACAAAAAAAAATTTCTCCGAACCTGAGGCTCGACAAATATGTAATCAACCACGTCGCTCACAATGTTTCATGACCAACCACCCCCCCCCCTCAGCTTGCACCAAATTGTGCCAGATATGCAAATCTTCTAGGCTTGCACAAAATTGTGCAAGATTCTGTTGGCTTGCCTCCTACCACAAGCCAAATATGTCCCATCTAGCTATACAAGGATGGCATGCTAGATGTCTGTCATGCACCATAAAGTTGGTTGACAGGGTTTTGTTCCCTCATCAATTCATCAGATGGTAATCTTTAGATATCATTATTGTGTGGAACACAAAAAGAAAAATTGATCAGTGTCATGTTAAACGATGGGGATCTCATGATCTCCAACTTTTCTAATTTATTTGGCATTGTATCTTCAACTCTTATAGTCATTTGATAGCTCACTGTCTGGGTTAACCCCTGTGATGTAGAGCAAAACCATTCAAGGTTTCCTCTTAACTTTGTTGTCTCCAGATGTGATATCTTTTATTGTCAAAACTCTATAAACAATGTAGCACCTAGTGGGTGTTGCAGATGGGACAAATTTGAAAGAATGGTACCTGTAAAATATTTGAAAAAACAACTCCCCGGGTTTGAAAACCAAACTCCACTAACCAACCGAGTGCGAGCATGTAGCCTGGTTTTGCGAAATGAGTGGTCTCTATGGCTAATCTTAATCACTATCAAAACCCTGTTCATAATCTTATTAATTATCAATGTGGCATAACTTATGTTCGGCTAAATCATCTCAAAATCCTATCAGATTGTTTTCCATATTCTCTAGCAGAACATCACTGTAGTTTTTTAATACTTTATAATAAGTTGGGGGAATTTTTCTCACTTCCTCCACTTATGATTCCGGAAAAAAAAGAAAACTTAATACACTGATGGTAATTGGGTAGTTTATTCTTTATCTCAGCGGGCAATTTATATTAGAAAAATTGCTTGTTGATACTTCATTTTTGTAATAAAGATCACATCATCTTTCTATTCAAAAAAAAAGGGAGAAAAAATGTTTATTATTATTATTATTTAATTAGGATGGTGTGTGGAGGAGGGGGTCTGAATCCACCACCTATCTTATCCCTTCCTCTCACCTTCCAAAAGTTAGGCAGTCTAGCATAACGAGGGTAAGAGAGATTGAATCGATGGTTGACACCCATTTGAATCGAACCCCTGCTATTCAAATTAAAGTTCAGTGTTACAGAAATTTATACTAAGTCATATTGTAAAATATTGTCATAATCACCATCTATCCCTAGGAACCCTAACAAACAGCAAATTACAAGAACAATGCATACTAGCAAGCTGGATCATGGATATCATCTCACAGCAGAAAAACAAAACAATCAGCTTAGAAGTAGCACCCTTTCACCATGCAACAGCAGCAAAGGGCAGCCAACCTGTGCAAAAAAGATTAGAAGATAAAAATTAGCCAGTCTTCAATGCTAATTATAATGATTCATATATCAGCCTTCTCCTTATCTTCATGGTGGTCCTCTTAGCAATTACAGGTTGTTTCTGAAACGGCAACAAAATGTTTTTTTTTTTTTTTTTAAATATTTCCCAAGGCATCAGCTACAAAACTTTTGCATTCCCTTCCCCACTACAATTGTCAACACTCAACCAAGACATGAAAAGAAGGGGTAAGAAAGAATTTTCCGAAGTTTTTAGAGTAAATTTACATGCATCAAACATTTGATGATGCACAAAGAGTTAATACTGCATCACCATTTTGATCTCAAAGGCTGAGCATGTTGTTAAGGAAAGACCAATTTAGCATATCCTAAGCTAGACTTTCTGTGTTTACCATAGCAGTATCACTAATAGCTTCAATAGTATCCAAGGATCAACATACTAACTACCAAAAGGACTCCATTTAAAATTTCCTGCCACTTTTATAGGTCTCTTGTGGAGAACCAGTGGGAAATCAGGAAAAAAAATCTTTCTACAAAAGGTAAAAACTTGAACAAAATTTTTGATGTGAATGATAGGATCAAGTTAGAAACCAGTGATACTACCTTTCCATTTCAGTTTCCTGTATTGGAATTAGTTTGATGAATGTCTTCAATGTTGTGGGTAACTCAGGTCAGTATGGCTCTGAGCCTTCTGCTTACAGTTGAAGAATTATGATTTTCTTGTTTGAGTGATTTGTTTCCCATGGTACAAGTGGATGATGTCAAGTTATACTCCAAGCATCTTAATTTTGTGGTAATTTGGGTCATCAGAACTATCTTTGGCTGGTTTTGTTGCATCCAATTATTCAACTCTCATACACAAAATTGTCCCAAGTGTAGGATTTGAGGTGTATGTTGGCCAAGAATCTACAGAGTAGCCACTGAGACATTGTCATTACAACCTCAGAATCATAAGCTATCAGAGAAAATTTTAGTTATGGTGGAAAAGCAGGGTACAAATATATCTATTCAGATTCCATTTCAGAGGAAACAATGGAAAAAAAAGTGACCAAAATGGTCAACCATTAAACGAAAAAAGGAACACAGATGAAATGTGGAAGAGATTCTTGGATTCCAACCACCAAAACTTCTGAATCAGTGGCATCCATGGGACCATTTTTTTGCTTATCTTTAAAGAAAGATTAGGCGCATCAAGCTATACGTTGATTGAAATATAATTGGAAGTGATTAATGATCAGAAAGAGTACATAATTAAACTTGCATAAAAGATATGACAGAAAAAATATTGGAAAAATAAATAATTAGCAATATGACAAACCTTAGTGGAAAAAGAAAATAGATTGATGCTAGAATAAAGAAGCACAAAACTTTTATTTTTTAGATAAAATCTTCAAGTTGTTGCCAAAACTTTGAGTGATCTTACATTACCATGGTCCATGCTAGCATATCAACAAGAACATGAAGAATCATGACATTAGTTCAACTTGCATAAAAGGCATGGCAGAAAACAGGTTGGGAAGAATTAATTAATTAGCAATATGAAACAATTCTAGCGAAAAAGAAAAAAGATCAATTCTAGAATGAAGAAGCACAAAGCTTGTACTATTTAAATAAAACCTTCAAGTTGTTTCCAAACCTTCATGTGGTCTTCCACTACCATGCCAGTACATCAACAACAGCATCAAGAATCATGACATAAATGGAAACTAGTAGCTCAATAATTTCAATTCTCTTCAATTAAAATGTAATGATCATCTGGAGTGCAAATTTTTCCTCCCAAATAGTCCCCAGAGCACAATTGGGCATCTAAGAAGGGATTCCAAGGAAAAATAGAAATAGTAAACATGGCTACGCAAATCCCAGGGGCTGCTTTCTTCCCATACCCAAACCAAAATCTTTTTGCATCAGTTCAGGTAAACACCACCTCTGTAAGAGTGAATATCCCAGTTCTCAGAAAATGAATAGAAACTACTTACAAGAATAAGATAAATGAAAACCCATGTCATCTCCCACTGGAAGAAAACTACATCAGCTAGAAAGTCTACTAGTAGCACCAAAGATAGAGAACATCTCAACATTCTACATGACAAAGAGAAGAAGATGAGAGACCCAAAACAAAGGGTGGTGAGATGACATGCATATATACCATCCTTTTAGGAATGAGAGGCAGCATCCATGATCATGGCTGTGGCAGTTTGGCTGAGAAGGAGGTGGTGGAGGGTACTCATCATTGTAGTCCTGATGGCTTGGAGGTCGTGGTGATTGGGACACCTTAGGGGGTGGAGGAGATGAGTAAGGGTAACCATATTCAACCTGTGGTGGTGGAGGATATGCATTTGTATACCCTGCAACCAAACCAAATGCACCTTATACTCAAATACAACAAAACAAATGATTGTAACCAAGACACAAGACTACAATCTGAAAGCAAGAAAAATAAAGAATACCCATGAGAACAAAAGCATAGTGCAGTGAGGCATAAGACTCCATGTGAGGAAGGGGAAGAAGGGATTGGGACTCTGCCAGATGGAGGATAGGAGTCTGAGGGTGCTTCTTAGTAGCTTATGATATTCTCATGCTTCTGGTGCTGTGGGGCTTTCCTGGAAGGTGATAGAGAGTAATTGATGGGACTGCAGGTGCTGGGTTGGGGGATCCGACAAATCTTCGGAATTATGGCATGCCACGAGAGCCGTGGGATCGGACTTTGTCGTCCGTGCATTTATGGCGCTGCCATGAGAAACATGATGGTGGCTGGTAGTACGCATTATTCCCCAAAAGGGCCAAAGTTGTTTAAATGCCTCCAAGTATGTTGGAAGCTTGCAAAACAGATAAACATTGGGAAACTGATAAATGCACTCCACTCAATTGTGCCCATCTCTTATCTCTCAGTCTCAATGTGTCCAAGGGAGCAGATAACTGTAGGAGATCAACCTCTTTGAAATAGAAGGGTGTGTCCGCAAAGAACTTCAGAAAATATATTTTATTTCTGTCTATTAATGTTAAGATTTGACGCTTCAAGATTCAGTTCATATTGAGCCCATAACGAAGTTCGCGGTGAAAAACGGAGTCCAACGAGATCAAGATCATCCCAAACAGAGCTCGAATGGAGGAGATACGAACTTTTGAAATCGATACGAGATCCGAGACGGCGGAGGGCCGCTGGCGGGCCGGCGGAGCGGTAGTGGCACGGCTGAGGCGGGACCAACGCGTGGGACGCACGACTCAGGCGCGTGGCCCAGCCCGTGCGTGGGCCCGCTCACGGGTGCGGCCCAAGCCCAGGCGCCTTGCCTGGGACTGTACCCCGGTCCACCATGGATCGAGCGGTCCACAGCTGGGCTTGTGGACCGCATGGATGTTTTTCACGCATTTCGTGCAGTCTACAGTACTATTTCATGGATCGAAGAGTGATCGGACGGCGTGGGTGACTCCCGATCTTGATCCAATGGTCTGGGACTTGATTTGGATTGATTAAGGAGTCCAAAACCTAATCTAAGTCATGTTTAAGCCTATAAAAGACCAGGAACAGTGAATTGTGTGTGTGGTCTTCTGGTTTTGCCGCAAACTGCCGTACGGAGCCGTACGGAACCCGAGAGAAGAGAGAGAGGCGGAAGCGCTGAGAGAAGGAGCAGGAGGCTCCTGGACAGTAGACGTCAGGCACTTCAGGGGTTCAGGGGGTCTTCCAAGAGAGAGAGCTTTTGTGAGGAAAACTTCTAGTGAGAGAGAAATTGGATGTACGAGGGTTAAGGGTGAGATCTCCTCTTGTAAAATTTTTTTTTCATAGTGAAATTTGCATGCCCCATGGAGGCAAGCCCTTTTATGGCTGATCCACGTATTTTGATTGTTTTGTTTTGTTTTTTCTTTCTTCCTGCTGCATCGCGTGGTACTGAAAAGGTCTTGAGAGGTGGTGTCTTGGTCAGACATCCACCCAACAAGTGATATCAGAGCAAGATGGTACAAAGATGCAGATTGCAGCAGTGGTGAGCAAGACTGAAGATGGAGAAGGCAGGAACAATCAAGATGGAAATCAACAAGTTTGATGGTAAGAGAAATTTTTTCTTGTGGCAGGCAAGGATGAAGGACGTGCTCATCCAACAGAAGTTGATCGATACTCTCTTGTGCGATGAGAAGCCGACCACCATAGAGGTGCGGGATTGGAAACGGCTACAGATGCAGGCGGTGAGCATCATCCGCATGTACCTGACGGATGAGGTGGTGATCCATATGCTGAGCGAGACTTCTCCGACGGTGCTATGGTCGAAGCTCGAGGAGTTGTACATGGTAAAGTCTCTCACCAACACTCTTTTCCTCTGGAGGCAGTTCTACCAACTGTGGATGGCTGAGGGACAGAGTGTGCAGGAGCATCTCAGTCACTTCCAGAAGATCCTCACCGACCTCTTCAGCGTTGTTGAGAATGTTGAGGAGAAGACCAGGGCATTGGTTTTGCTGGCGTCGTTTTCTCCTTCGTATGAGTCCTTGGTGACTGCTCTTTTAGTGAGGAAGAGCACCATCAAGATGGACGAGGTCACCACGATGATACTCCAGAATGAGGTTCTCAAGAGGGAGAACCTAGCTTCAAGCTCAGGTGGCGGTAGCTCAGCTTTGGTGGTTTCTGGAGGAGCAGGAGGTGGTAGATGGAGCGACAGGAGATCGCAACGAGGGTGGTCTAAGTCCAGGAGGGACTTGAGCAAAATCAGGTGTTACCAGTGTGAGGAGTTGGGGTATCTAGCCAGAGATTGCCCTCAACTCAAAAATTGGATGATGGCTGCTGTAGCGACGGCCGGCAGCGATTCAGATGGAGATGTCCTTGAGATATCTGACGAGGTATCTACTTTTTCCCAGCAGTGGATATTAGATTCTGCATGCCCCTATCATGTATGTTGCAGAGAGGAGCAGTTTGACTCCTTGGAGAACAGTGAGGGCACTGTATATCTGCCGGATGGATCGAGCTGTGCAATCAGAGGTATTGGGACGGTCAGCTGGAGGACACATGACGGTGCAGTGAGGAGATTGAGAGAGGTCCGATACACACCCAATTTCAGGCGGAATCTTATCTCACTTAGCAGACTGAATTCGAGAGGCTACAGGATGGTAGCTGGTGGAGGAATCCTGAGGGTGCTACGCAGCGATAGGATTGTGCTGGAGGGGAAGAAGGGGAGCAGAGGACATTATTACCTGACAGGAAGTCCAGTACGAGATAGAGCTTCGGGAGTCAGGTGGAGCCCAGAGCGAGGTGAAGCTCCAGATGGAGACGGATCGGGCACGAGACAGGAGACTCGAGAGGACGAGAGGCGACGTCGCAAGGTGAGATTCCTATTGCTACAGGACGATGCCCCGAGCAGGTCTCAAGTCAGGAAGAGCATAGCATACGACGGAGATGGGATCGAGTAGCCTGGCTCGACTCCCATGTTTGCCCATCTATGATCAGCAGGCGATTGCCCCAAGACATGGGGGCGAGGAGATCCAGAAGCTCTCGGAGTTTGGAGGAGGTCGAATATCGAGTCGAGGTGAAGATTGTTAGAATTTGATGCCTCATGATTTAGCCCACATTGAGCCCACAGCGAGGTTCACGATAAAAAATGGAGTCCAATGAGACCAAGATCACCCCAAATAGAGCTCGGATGGAGGAGATACGAGCTTTTGAAGTTGGCACGAGATCCGAGGCGGCGGAGGACCGCCGGCGGGCCGGCGGAGCGGCGGTGGTGCGGCCGCAGGCAACGGCGCGCGGCCCAGGTGGGGCCAATGCATGGGACATGCAACCCAGGCGCACGGCCCAGGCGGGCGCGCGGCCCAGCCCGTGTGCGGGCCCGCGCACGGGCGTAGCCCAGGCCCAGGCGCCTTGCCTGGGCCTGTACCCCAATCCACCATGGATCGGGCGGTCCACGGCTGGGCCTGTGGACCGCGTGGGCATTTCCCATGCGTTTCACTCAGTTTATGGCACTATTCCGTAGATCGGAGTGCGATCGGACGGCGTGGGTGACTCCCGATCTTGATCCAACGGCCTGGGACTTGATTTGGTTTGATTAAGGAGTCCTAAATTTAATCTAAGTCATGTTTAAGCCTATAAAAGGTCAGAAACAGTGAATTGTGTGTGTGTGGTCTTCTGATTTTACCGCAAACCGCCATACGGAACCCGAGAGAAGAGAGAGAGGCGGAAGCGCTGAGGGAGAAGGAGCAGGAGGCTCCTGGACAGCGGACGCCAGGCACTTCAAGGGTTCAGGGGGTCTTCCAAGAGAGAGAGCTTTTATGAGGAAAACTTCTAGTGAGAGAGAAATTGGATGTACAAGGATTGAGGGTGAGATCTCCTCTTGTAAAATTTCTTTTTCGTAATAAAGTTTGCATGTCCCGTAGAGGCGAGCTCTTTTGTGGCTGATCTATGTATTTTGATTATTTTGTTTTGTTTCTTCTTTCTTTCTGCTGCATCGCGTGGTACTGAAAAGATCTTGAGAAATGGTGTCCTGACCAGACATCCATCCAACAATTAGGGATGATAATCATAGCCGATTCATCAAATACATGATCTGACTCGAATGAGATTGATTTTATCCATCTATTTAGATATTGGGATAGATGTGAGTTTTAGGTAAAATACTTGAAACAGGTTTGGATGGAGTGCGAATAATAGTTTGACCTGCCGTGGATGTAACTCGATATAATCTTAATCTAAATCTTCATTACTTTCAAAATTATAGTTATTTTAAAATATTTATATGATGTGTTTCTTATTTGGTCCAATCCAATCTAATTAGATTTGATTTGAACCAACTCGCATTATCTACTTTATTTGATTGGTCTGACCATTATATGCATATGGAGTTTTAGAATGGATATGCATATGGAGTTCTAAAAGACAGAGCATGTATAGATATTGGCCATTCCGATCTATATCCAACCTATTGTTATCGCTACTGTCCACTCCAGCCCTTGGAACATATTTGGAAGTGTTCATATATTAAATTTTGTATAAGTTTTGAACTTTTTATTGGATATTACATATACTTTTTTTCATACATTAAAAAGAGGGTTGCCATCAGGCCCTTATACTTTTGCTTTTTTTTTCCTAGATACAAGAAGGCAAGAATATGCCACCAAAAAATTTATTAGGAAGCAAAAAGGAGATACGTTTACAGTTAGCTCATTAGATAGAGCGAAGAACCTGCGCTTGAGCAATGGAATATAGCAAAATAAATAGGAAAAAAAATAATAGAGATATATCTGTTGTTAGCAGCGAGGGATCAGGAAAAACAAAGAGAGCAAGAATCCATGAAAGTTTAAACTTAGGGCCTGCTTTTTTATGGATAAATATTATAAAAAAATTGATCAACTTTTCTATCGACTAATCTATCTATATTCTCACATTTTTTAAGATGAATATGTTATTTTTCAATGGATAGCATTTATCGATTAAATGAAGAAAAATCTTATCCACCTAGAGAATGACTAAATCATTTTTCCATCAACCGAAATAATAATCTTTTTAATTCAATCCTAATATACCCTTAACCTTATAATAAAATAAAATATAATATAGTATGTCATAATGATATAATATAATATAATATATTATATTATTATATATCATAATATTTATATAATATATTATAATCTATATTATATTATATTTTATAATATTAGCATAAGATATTAATATAATATAATATATTATATTATTATACATAATAATATTTATATAATAAAAAATATTATGAGAAATATAGATATATCTTAGCAATTTATCTAGAAAATTAGTAATATGAACAATAGATTCTCGAATCATTTTCTAATGCATAAAAAAAATATAAATAAATTATTTTTTATATAAATATTATCTAAAATAATATTTATTTAAAAAAATATAAATTTTTGAATAAATTATTTATCTTCAAAAGAATAAATTCCTGTAGCAACGCACACCAAACGGTGCTTTTTTTCCTACTTTTTCTTAAATGTGGTTCAGGTCTGTCATGAAGTGAAACTCCTTCTTCCTTTCCTTTGTTTTTCCTTTTTTTTTTTTTTTTTTTTCTGGGACTTTGACAACCATTAAAGGGCCACACGACCTGTACTCGTTATGCCGTCAAAAGTGCGCTTAAAAGCTACTATCTAAATTTAAACCAAACACATTTGCAGCAAAAGCTAAAAGCCTATTTGACATGCCTTTTATTTTTTATTTTTTATTTAAAAATAAAATTAAAAAATAAAAATATAAATATAAAAAATATTATTATATTTTTATTCTTTAAAAATTATTTTCATTTATTCTAAAAATAAATATAAAAAAATTTATTTTTATTTATTTAAAAAAACTTATTTTACTACTACCATCAACACTATCTTCGCAATGGCCACCATTACCTCTACCAGAACCACTATCGCTTCCATTATAATAGTCACCATTATGGTAACACTATCATTTCCACCACCATCATCATTTAGAGATGGCAACAGATTAAGTACGAAGCAAATCAACAAATATCATACCTACTCTATGATTAAAAATTTTATATTCGTATTCGCCCTATACCCCACAAGTCGAAATGGATTGGATCAAGTAAAATAGACGGTATGAAATGAGTTGGATCAGATTGATAAGACGAGTTAGGTCTGATCAGATTGGATTGAATTAGATACTCATTATGCAAATATTCTAAAATAATTATAATTTTGAAAGAGATGATTAGATTAACTTTATATCAAGTCAAGTTTTAGATAAGACATACTATTATCCATATCCGATCCAAACCCATTTCAGATATTTTAACTAGCTCGCCTCAAGTTTTAATTAACTTAAGTAAAATCCATCCCATTTGGATCGGATTAAGTTGGATACCAGATGAATCGACAATAATTACCATCCCTACCATCATTATCACTATGTCCACTATTGTCATATAGCCATCAATAATATATACCACCACCATAATTGTTGCCGCCATCTGCACCATATCATCACCATAATCATAATCTTTGCCATACAACCACTATGATTACTACTACCATCATACCATTGGTGCCCCTTGTACCAATCAGATCACAGATTCTTATTGCCGCTACTCCTACATCTATGGTCTTTATTGTCTTCACCACCGATATCACTGGCCCAACCATCTTCATAATATTTATATTTTTAAAATAATTATAATTTCATAATTTTATGAAAAAATAGAAGAAAATTTTTATTTTTTTAATTTTGGCAAATAAAAAAAATAATGTCACATGGAACCTCAATTTTTACTTAAGCATTTAACCTAGACCGTACTATCATGCTGCAAATAAATCTTCTCAAGTCACAATTGGGATATAAGATTCGAGATAAATAAGATGTTAGCAAATTACAATTATATGGATTACCAACCATGCCTAATTGGAAATATCGAATGATATCAGGAAGATGGTATGGTTAGCGAAGCATATGACAAGAATATTTTTTTTTTATTTTTTTATAAGTACCACTACTAATCATTTGCTAGTTATCACCACTTAAGACTTGTTAGGTTAGAGTTTTCAAAAAAGAAAGATTGAAAAATAGTATTCTCATATGAATAAACTTTTCATATTTCATTGAAAAAACTCCATATAGAAGATGGATTTTTGGCTTTTTCATAAGAAGAAAATTTAGATCTTTTTTCCTAAAAATATCTTTAAAACCATAAACAGAATGGAGTGAATTTTTTCTAAGGATATAATAGATATTTTATACAGCTTTTCTAAAAAAATTAATGTTCAATCAAATATAAGAAACTCTAAAATATACTATTTTCTCGTGATTAATTAAACATGTTAAAATTATTTTTTCAAACATCATACTTTTAAGAATTAGTTTCTGAGGAAAAATATTCTAGTGAGAATTTTTTATTTCCCGCGAACCAAATAAGTCGTTAGGAGAAATTTTTTGCATATCACAGATGGTGCAGAACCACGTGTACTGTTTGCGGTGATTGGTTCACGCACGAAATCAGAATGCGGCGTGCAAAAAATTTTATTTTTTTCTTTCAGACCTGTGCGTGAGCCAATCATTATTGACGGTGTGTGCGGTTCTGCACCGCTTGCGGCACACAAAGAATTTTACGAGCCATTAGATCACTTGAGTTATGATAGTCTATGATTGGCGCGTGCTAAACATGAAAGGATTAGTGGTGTTAGTCAGGCCCCATTTTTGCTCTCAGTCACCGACGTTCATGTCTTCCCCGTGAATTGAGCAGTTATCAGTGGTGGATGGCCTATACCTTTTCCCTTTTTATATGAAGAAGATCAATAAGATAACCAAAATCCATTAATATCTTGGAATGTGGTAAAAATGGAGATTGGCACCAGGTCATTGGCATCCAATGCTTGATGACTTCACCAATTAAATTAGTTGACTCATTTATTTAGTTAAAATGCTTTACCTATTGCGTTTTTCTCAAACGAAATCATTAAAAATTATGAGTCAAATGGATACTAATGATGCTTATATCATGTATCTAATATCATGCTGTAAATTAATGTATTAGGGGCATACTTTCTCCAGGAAATCATTATGAATAGTTATATCGTTTATCACAAATACATGATGCATGCTTTATATGTAGGTAACCATTTTCTTTAATTGAATAATGCTCGATCTTATATATACTATGAGGTCCATGACAAAATAAGTTGGCTGTTTAATAGTTGTAATCATTTTGTTTAAATATAAGAATCTAACAAAAAAAAAAAAAAAAGTAGAAGCTAAACCTATACAAGGAAAAAAAAAGGTTAAGAAAATGGTCTGCAAAATGCTCACCTTATTTCTGCTACATTTTGTTATATTTATCTCTGCAAATACTCTATTTTTGGCTGTTGATCCCCAAGAGAGGCAAGGAGGATATCTGATATATTTTTTGAGAAAAAGGATAATATTTGATATATATAGATTTATAAGATCTAAATTGATATATTTTTTTTCTTGAATAAAAGATATAGCTTGAATTTGCAACTTTGTGCTTCCTTGGCGAACTTGGTTATCTTCCACATTGTTGCCTCCCACAGCATTCTTTTTACGAAGGATGGGTTTTCAAGATGAAGAGCTAAAAGCAGACTGAATTCACCATCAATCAAAGTTTGAATAATTAGAAAACAGGAATCGATAGAACTTTCTTTGAACACGAGAATCTCGTTATTGAAATGCCTTTCGAATAATAACATGTATATATCCATGCAATAGTGATGCGGGACAATCCTAAAGGAGAGAGAAAAAGAAAATCAATCATAATGATCAAGCTCTCTTCTGTTCATCAACAACAAATCATGTATGACCAGAGGCTCATTATTCCTAGGACAGACAGTATAGTTGCCTATACTCTGCTCAGAAGACATGATTGATTAATACGAGACTAAAGCGAGATCAATCTAAATGATATAGACGAATGCCATTCGAGAGATCAGTAAACAACTAGCAATAGAGAATTTCATAAATAGATAGCAGAAATTAAACATGCTCACGAGTAAATGCAAAAAAGAAATATGAATGGAACGAAAGAAAATAAAACATTAAACCCGTGAGAAAAATCCAAGAAGATGATAAGAATCCGGATCGTGGTAGTTAAGAAACTACTCTGATTAGGACTCTTAATCTTTTAACCAAACAGATCCATCGATAAAGAACTAGGTCTTTACTAACATCGGATTAAAAAAAAAATCAAAGATCAACTGTTAAGGAACGAAGGTCCTTGACAGCATATGATCTATAGAATAAGAAATCACTCCCTCTCAACACAATAGATGAAAATTCTGGAGGAGATAGATCTTTTCTTAGCAGAATAGGCTTGCGTGGGTAGATGGTGGAGTCGAATCAGAGTCGCAAGAACACTGAATCTTAAGTAGAAAGAGTAGGATAGAAAGTGGGCCTCACATCCTCCCCTTGTGGGATGATTTTGGGTCTCACACCCTCTTCCTCTCGGAGCGATTAACACAAGTATTTATGGAGTTTGTAAAATTATTCATTATCCTCTTCATAAAAGATACAAAGATTTATATAGGACTCTAAGGGTCCTGTTTCTTTAAGAATCTCTTACCTTTTACAAGGAAGAAATCAGTCCTCCACAAAAAAGTAAAGCATTATATGTGATAAAATAATCTACCATGGAAAAGAAATTAGCCCTCAACAAAATAAGTAGCCAAGAACTCTTAAGAAATTCTAGGGAAGAAATGGAACTCCATGTGGGTGCTTGATGCTTGACACAACTTGGCATGAGCATGGCACACGCTGGCATGCATATTTCTTCTCTTGGCATGTGGAGAGTGGTGGCCCCAAAGGTGATGTGGACAAATCCAAGTATGGCCCTATAGACCCAAAGCTAAATGTATTAAAAATTTATTGACTGAAAATAAATAACTAAAGTAGAATCAATCTAATGAGGCTTCTTCGATCCAAATCAAATTTAAATCATGTTGTCGATTTTTGATGGCTCTAGTATCCGCATCAATTCTCTCGAGGTGAGGGAAACTCGACTCTATCGAGTGTGGGTCAATTCCACTCTGGTGACGCTCAAGTAGATCGGGATCAATGCATTGCAGCTCTTCTCGAGTGATCCAGATATCTTCGAACTCCGATCGACCTCGCCATCTGATTAGATACCACTGATAGCCTCGACTTCGGGTGGAGAGGATCTGCTCATCCAAAATTCTCTCAATCTGATCATGTTTTGCTGACATTTTGGCTGGTGGACACTCAGAGACAGGCTCGCTCTTAAAGGTTGGTTCAGGCTCAAATGGCTCACTAGGTATCCGAGTTGGTTTTTTATAGGCGACAAGATCTGAATGTTAAAAGTAGAGCTAATCCCAAAATCAGAAGGTAGGTCCACAACATTCGCATTTGATCCGATTTTCTTTATGATCTTAAACGGACTTGCTCCTCGGGCATGTAACTTCTTCACGATTCTGGGTGGAAACCGTTCAGGCCTTAATCAAACCATCACATAGTCTCCTTCTACAAATTCTTGGACACGTCGATGAGAATCTGTATTCTATTTATAAATTTTATTGCTCATACTAATTTTTTTATCGATCTCTTTATGCAGACTCTTGACATGCTGTGCAAATGACTCTGCAAATTCAAAAATCCTAGTATGTATGGGTAGTGGGATGAGGTCTATTGATTTTTTAGGTTGATATCCATGAACTACTTCAAAAGGACTCATGCCAATGGACCTATTAACAGAGCTATTATATGCAAATTCGGCTTGGGACAGCAAAAGATTCCAGTTACCCATATGTTCCCCAATCAAGCAACGCAAAAGATTTTCAAGACTCCTATTAACCACTTTGGTCTGACCGTCTATTTGTGGATGATAGGCAAAAGAAAATTTTAGTTTTGTGCCTAAAATGTGCCATAGAATTTTTCAAAAGTAGCTCATAAATTTAACATCCCTATCAGAAACAATGGTTTTAGGCAATCCATGTAGTCTAACAATCTCATCAAAGTATATCCTTGCAACTTTCGACACATCAGATGTTTGGCAACAGGGCAAGAAATGGGTCATTTTTGAAAATCTATCTACAACTACTAGAATAGAATCATGCTTCCTAGCTGTCCTAGGTAATCCCAAAATAAAATTCATACTAACATCCTGCCAAGGATAGTCTGGTATAGGTAAGGGTGTATATAAGTCGATGTTTTATTTTCTCTGCTTGGCCACGGCACATATTCTACATTGGGCAACAGTTCGGACGACATCTCTTTTCAAGCTTGGCCAAAAGAACTGGGCTTCTACCAACTCTATAGTTTTATTCCTACCAAAGTGTCCAGCTAATCCTCCAGCATGTAATTCCCAAACTAAAAAATCTCTTAAAGATATACGGGGGATACACAGCTTAGTTTCTCTAAATAGGTAACCATCCTGAAGGGTATATTCACTACATTCTCTAGATGGCCCCTTTCGTAAAGTGGTAAGTATGTCATCAAAATCTAGACACTCCTCATAATTTTCTTCAACCTTATCAAAACCAACAACTTTTATACTAACGATGGACAGCAAAGTATAACGACGACTCAGGATATCAGCAGCACGATTCTCTACACTTGCACGATGTTTCAAAATAAAAGTATAGGCTTGCAAAAACTCGACCCACTTACCGTGTCTATGATTCAATTTCTTTTGAAAATTCAAGAATCTAAGGGCCTCATGGTCAGAGTACAACATAAATTCTTGCAGTAATAGATAATGCCTCCAATATCTTAAAGCTTGGATTACCGCATAAAACTCCTTTTCATAGGTAGAATACTTGAGTTTAGAATCGTTAAGTTTCTCGCTAAAGTATGCTACCGAATGACCTTCTTGACTAAGGATACCACCAATTCCAACTCCTAATGCATCGCACGCTACTTCAAAAATCTTAAAAAAATTAGGAAGACATAAGATTGGGGCATGGGTCATCTTATCCTTAATGTCTAGAAAAGCTCTATTGGCTGCCCTAGTCCATTCAAATTTTTTCTTTTTAATGCAGTCAGTGATGGGAGCGACTATGGTGCTAAACTCTTTTATGAACCTATGATAAAAGGTTGCTAATCCATGAAAACTCCGCACGTCATGCACACTCTTGGGCACCGGCCACTCAACTATTGCTCTAATCTTTTTAGAATCAGCAGATACACCATTGGGGATAACAACAAAACCTAAAAAGATGATATGGTCTGTCATAAAAGCACACTTCTTAGGATTAGCATACAAGCTTTCTGTTTTAAGAACTTGACATACTCTTTGAAGATGATCTAGATGGTCTTCCCTAGTTCGACTATAGATCAAAATATCATCAAAATATATGACTATAAATACTCCTATAAATGGTCGTAGTACTTGGGTCATCAACCTCATGAAGGTACTAGGGGCATTAGATAATCCAAATGGCATCACCATCCACTCATATAAATCATTTTTTGTCTTGAAAGTAGTTTTTCACTCATCTCCCGGTCTAATCCTTACTTGATGGTAACCACTCTTAAGATCAATCTTAGAAAAGATAGTGGATCCGGTCATCATATCTAACATGTCATCTAACCTAGGGTTGGGAAAGCGGTACTTAATGATGATCTTGTTAATGGCACGGTTATCTATGCACATTCTCCATGTACCATCCTTCTTTGGAGTCAGTAGTGTAGGAACCGCGCAAGGACTCAAACTCTCCCTCACAAATTCTTTTTTTATCAGCTCTTCAACTTGTCTTTGTAGCTCGGCATGCTCATTAGGGTTCAACCTATAATGGGGCAAGTTGGGTAGGATAGATCTAGGAACTAAATCAATGGCATGTTAAATATTTCTCATAGACGGTAAGTAATCTGGAAGATCCTCAGGAAAGACATCATGAAACTCACTAAGAAGGTTAGCTACTTCCTTAAGATAATCCACTTTAGAATTCTCACGAACTTCTCTAGCAGCAAGCATCCAAACCGGTGATCCTTCACTTATGGTCGTCTCTAATTCTTTAGCACCTATCAGATTGAGGCTTTTCTTCTTGAGATTTTCTTTTGGTCAATCGCCTATCTTTCTATTAGTAGCCTTAGGTGGGGAAGGATTAATCATGATCTTCTTACCCTGATGAGTAAAGCTACAGGAGTTGGTTCGGCCATAAATCATAACATCATTGTCGAATAGCCAAGGCCGACCTAATATGATACTTTCGACTTCCATGGGTAAGACATCGCACCACACATGATCCTGATAGGAATGAAGCTGGATGGGCATACCGCATCTAAATTTGATGAAAATAGAAGAGAAATCAATCCAAGACACATGGTATGGACTGGGATGATCCACAGGAGTTAATCCTAATCGCTTAACTGTATCAGTGGAGATGGCGTTGATACAGCTACCGCTATCAATGATCACCTTACAAATTTTATCGTCAAATTTTATGAAGGTATGAAAAATAGAGGTCCTACGTCAGTCTTCACTTTTCTTAGTTTGTGCTAAGACATACCTAACGACTCCAAGCCTAAGGTCTGACTCGGGTGCGGCATAACCTAGGATATCCTCAGTACTCTCAAATTGCTCGGCTAAATCTGGATCAGCTTCATAAACTTTTTCCTCAATATTTTTTAGAGTTTCTCCTTCTAATTCTTCTATGAGTAATGATCGATTGGGGCATTGTGCAGCAAAATGACCGTAATCATAGCACTTGAAGCAATGGGATCGAGAACTACTTCCTTTTGATAACTCTCCTATAGCTCTTTTTTCTTTATCTTCTTTTCTCCTAATAGGATTTGTAAGTGGAGGTCCGTTACTAGGAGTTTGATTAATATTAGGTCTCGATCTAGAAGGGATTACTCGGTTGGGTTCAGGACGACGGAGAGTCGAATATCTAGAAAATCTCTCAAAATCTAAGGCAAGTTGATAAGCTTGTTCCAACGTGGTTACCTCTCGCAGAAAGAGCTCACGCTGAATATCCTTTCGTAATCCAGCTCTAAATCTAGATAAGGTAACAACCCTATCTTCGGCTACTCCACATCTCATGAGGTATTCATCAAACCTCGTGATATACTCGGTGACTGATCTATTCCCTTGAGTAAGCCTCTGTCATTGATCTAAAAGTCTTTGTTGATAAGAGGAGGGGAGGTACTTCTGTCTGAGTTTTTCTTTCATCTCATCCCAGATTTCTATCGGATCTTATCTTCTCTGATTGAGAAGATGCTCAACACTTTTCCAATAAAGTCGGACTTGCCTAACTAATTTCATCCTAGCAAACCTAACTCTCCTTGCTTTAGATATTTCGTACTATCCAAAATAGTGGTCCATACCTGATTTCTAATCTAGGTACTCTCTCGAATCTGGATAACCATCAAAACTTGGAGCTTCGACCTTTACGTTCCTAAGAATATGCTCATCTTGATCGAACTGGTTATAGTGCGGGCGTGCCCCTATAGGTCAATCAAGTTTTAGATTCCTACCTCTTTGTCTTATAGGTAGTCAGAGAGACTTAGGTTCAGATTATTTCTACCTAGCTTCTTCTAATACCACTATTCTCTTATCCATAGCTTTCATAAAATTTTTTATGTCATCAAACTTTTCAGTCAGAGCATTAATGATGGCTGCTATATTGGGATCCATATTGGTGTTGGGTGGGAAAGTAGGATGTTGGTACCAGATACCTAATCTAGTGGTCATGCAACTCTAGGATGCAGAAATAAGGTGTAATAAAAATTAAAATGCTTGAATACAAAATTTAGAGTGCGAAAATTTAACTTGCAAAAATTTAAATTACTAAATTTAAACTAAAGCCCTAATCAACCGACTCTGATACCAAATTGATGCGGGACAATCCTAAAAGAGAGAGAAAAAAAAAATCAATCATAATGATCAAGCTCTCTTCTATTCATCAACAATAAATCACGTCCAGTCAGGGGCTCATTATTCTCAGGACAGACAGTATAGTTGCCTATACTCTGCTTAGGAGGCGTGATTGATTGATACGAGACTAAAACGAGATCAAACTAAATGATACAAATGAATGCTATTCGAGAGATCAGTAAACAACTAGCAATAGAGAATTTCATAAATAGATAGCAAAAATTAAGTATGCTCATGAGTAAATGCAAAAAAGAAATATGAATGAAATGAGAGAAAATAAAATATTAAATCCGTGAGAAAAATCCAAGAAGATGATAAGAATCCGGATCGTGATAGTTAAGAAACTACTTTGATTAGGGCTCTTAATCTTTTAACCAAATAGATCCATCGATAAAGAACTATGTCTTTACCAATATCGGATTAAAAAAAAATCAAAGATCAACTGTTAAGAAATGAAGGTCCTTGACAGCATATGATCTGTAGAATAAGAAATCACTCTCTCTCAACATGGTAGATAAAAATTTTGGAGGAGACAGATCTTCTTTTGATAGAATAGGCTTGCGTGGGTAGATGGTAGAGTCGAATCAGAGTCGCAGGAACACTGGATCTTAAGTAGAAGGAGTAGGATAGAAAGTGGGCCTCACACCCTTCCCTTGTGGAGCGATTTTGGATCTCACACCCTCTCCCTCTCGGAGTGATTAACACAAGTATTTGTAGAGTTTGTAAAATTATTCATTGTCCTCTTCATGAAAGATACAAGAATTTATATAGGACTCTAAGGGTCCTGTTTCTTTAAGAATCTCTTACCTTTTATAAAGAAGAAATCAGCCCTCCACAAAAAAGTAAAGCATTATATGTGATAAAATAATCTACCATGAAAAAGAAATCAGCCATCAACAAAATAAGTAAGTAGCCAAGAACTCTTAAGAAATTCTAGAAAAGAAATGAAACTCCATGTGGGTGCTTGATGCTTGACACAACTTGGCATGAGCATGGCACACGCTGGCATGCATATTTCTTCTCTTGGCATGTGGAGAGTGGTGGCCCTAAAGATGACGTGGACAAATCCAAGTATGACCCTATGGACTCAAAGCTAAATATATTAAAAATTTATTGATTGAAAATAAATAACTGAAGTAGAATCGATCTAATGAGGTTTCTTCGATTCAAATCAAATTTAAATCATGTTGTCGATTTTTGATGGCTCTGGTGTCCTCACCAAATAGCCTAGATGCCAGAAGAAGTGGCTTCAAGTTGACTAGCAAGTAGCAACTCAACATAATTTGATCTCTTCGTTTCATTCCATTACCTATCTTTTTATATATGTCCTCGTCATGCTTAATTCAAATGACAATATATTCCTAGCTTAAACACATGTTAGACAATAAAAAAAAGGGAAAATAGCAGACATTCATTTATTGATGCTAGTTTAAAGCCTTGGCAAATGGAAAACTGTCTTCTTCCCCTTTATTAGAAATTGAATAAAATAAATGACTCTTAACGACACTTATAATTATCTTCAGGTTGCTTATTAAAAATTAAATAAATAATAACTTTTAATGATATTTATATTCACACTTCACTGGTTTTAAACAATACTTATAAGCATCGTCGGACTCCATTGATTTTTAATGATGCTTATAAACATAGTTGGTTATTACTAAACCCCAACCCTCCCTCTTCCCCTAAGCCTCCGCTTCTTCCACTTCGATCCCCCTTCTTCTTCTTTTTTGTCATCCTGACCACCTTCGGCCAAATTGATTATCCTGTATCAAAAATTAAAGTAATTTTGGGAAAGGTATAAAAATAGGAAGTTAAGATATGATGAACATCCTCTTCTTGGGATCATGGAGGTGAGACACCGATGGGGGCGGCAATGTCCAGATGACCTGCAACCCATCCTCCTCCACAAGTTCTTTGAGGATGTGGAGATGATCAAGGATGTCTAGATGAGCCGCAACTCATCCTCCATCGCCACCAGCACCAATCTAGACAAGTTCTCTGAGGTCGTTGACTCCATGAGTCCAATGAGGCCTCCAAGACCCTCCATGCCACCTCTACATCTGCAACCTCTATGCTCGCATGGATGGCAACATTATCCTTGCCCTCAAGAAGGCCAAGCTCATCAAGCTCTTCTTGAAGTCCCTCGACCGTGCTAATGCCGCCAATCGCTTTCTCCCCGCTACAACTTTGGTATCTCCATTGACTGTACTTGCACCTCCATCATCGTCGACCTTCGCAAGAAACTCAAGGAAAACTCCATGGAGGGCTTAGCTGGGAAAGAGGGTCGTTGCTGATTACCGAGAGGTCGCGGAGTGACTGTAGCGAAAATTTAGTGCAGGGGCAAAATGGTAATTTTAAAACATTTTCAAAATTACTATTTTACAGTAAAATTATTAATTAATCTCATTAATTAATACTAATTAACCCTACACTAGGATCTAAATATGATACAACAGCATGCATTTAAATTTGAAATTCAAATTTGAATCAGTAAACCTTTTACAGTACTGTGTTCAGCACACATCACCTTTTGCGGGTAGTCGATCACCGCAATCTGATCACCATCGGAGGGCTCTGATCATCATGTCACAGCCACATAAATGTCTGACCTCTGTGGAACGTCCACACGAAGCTTCCGTCTGATCAGCTCCTCACGAATGCTAGTTCGTGATTTCATCCTTTTGATGGTAGATGTTGATCAAACTCCTTCGATCAATGTGTGCCGACTCCTCGGATGCTCCAGATTATTTGCATGATTGCTTAAGAGGCTGATGGATCTCTCTCTGAAATTTGGTGGACTCACGACACTCGTGGCACACCAATCTCACTTCCCAAACCCTAGGTAGAAACCCTAGGGTACACACTAGAAACCCTGCGCTCAATTTTCTTTCTTTTCTTTCTTTTTCTCTCGAAAGGTTTTGGACCTTCACCTTATGCACAAACTTTTCTCACGCCCCAAAGTTTCTCTCCTAAAATTTCTACGCACATCCCACCTTTCTCCTCTTTTTAAAATAACATCGAACGTGTCTTATCCGCGTGAGAGCATAAAGATAAGTGGTTGCACATTTGAATTCAAATCAAATTTGAATTCAAATGCAAAACCAACTCATCCCTATCCACTTGTGCGTGAGAAGAGAAGGGGCGTGAGTTAATTTGTGCATGGAGAGTTTACACGAGAAACATTTTCTCGTATAAAATATCGGGCGCACAAGATAAGACCATGGCGCATGGATTAGTTGGTTGCTCATTCAAATTCAAACTTTCTTTTAAATTTGAATGGCCAACCAACTTATTTTTATCCAGATATTTGGCGCACAAGGGTGGGCATGGGATGGCTTCTGCGTGGAGAAAATTCATGAGAAGTTGCTTCTCGTGAATTTAAATATGCACAGAAGAAGTGAGGTGGCGCAGAGAGAAAAGTCAAGGTGGTTTGAACCTAATTGAGCCAACCTAATCTAAATAGGTTAAGCACAATTAGAATAAATTAAATCCAACTTAATTAAGCTTAATTAAACTCAATAAAATCCTAATCAAATCAGAAATTAACTAAATCTAATCCCTGATCAAATCAGGAACTAAACCACCTTAGCGATTAGGTCAACATTTAACCTAATCGGGTCAATCCAAACTGAATCCAATTCAATTGGACTTGATCCAAAAATAATTACTCAATCAAATTGAGTTAATTAGTGATCAAATCACTAATTAAACCTCTCATAAATATTGAGTCCAAATCCGATGGGCAATCAGGCATCAGAGACCATCGATATGAAACCCTGATCAAAGAGTTCAAATTTCAAATTCAAAATTTAAAATTTAAAATTTTGACCCCGGTACCCAAAATGTATGGAACTCATGATTAGAGAATCCTAATTCTCAATCATAGAGTCCCAGACACATAAGACTCATAATCAGCTATCTGATCAGAAAGGAACCACTAATGTGTGTGACCCTGCAGGATCGAACCTAAGCCGGTAGCACAGGAACCAATTCCTGTACTAATCGAAGTGACCATCTAGCAATGGTATCCGACGATCGGATAGGTCGAATAATCACAATTACAATATTCAGAACCTACGTGAATATGGTTACCGTATAATTCATCCCTTTTGACCCCTGTGTTTAGGACGACTCAGGGTTAAACTGTCAACCCTGATGATATCATCCGAATCGTGCTCAACTCAATTAGTCCTGTGACTCCTCACTAGGACTACCCTGGTCAAGGTTTTGCTAAATTGAAACACGACTGTACACAGCTCCTAAACTGGAGTGGTCAATCCCATCTTGACACACGCACCGACAAGTCAAGTACTTGACTACACCCAGCAGCCTTCCGTCATTGAATTAGAAATTCAGGTAGTCCAGTGCCTAAGTGCAGTGAGTTGCTTGCAAGTCACCGTGGTGGTCTCAGGTCGGAGGGACATTTATACCCATATCCCATCGGAGCAAATCTTGACAGCAGAAATAGCTCTGGAGTTGGTCACGTTCAGTGCAGATGTACCATTACATCTCAACTGTATGCCATACCAGTGTCTCCACACTCTTTGGTTACGAGGACAACCAACCCATATGGCACACAACGACCTATGCTCGATAAACGTTGTCGTCCTTGGTAACAACGTATCATTTGGTCGCAAACATGTTTAAGGACTAAGCGACAAATCCTCCTTTGTCGAGTCTAAATAGTCCTAAGGACTTCACCACAACACAGGAGTTCATTAGAAGATGAAACATTTGTGATGAAAAAATATCAAAATAACTTTTATTTATTTATAATTCATGTACTAATACAAAAGGAGCACAACCGTTAACAGGCTGACGATTGGCTTTGGGACACTATTCCCAACAATCTCCTACTTGGCCTAAAGCCTATCGGTGCAGTATCTAATACCATCTTCGACTTGTAGTCGTTGAACTCCTTCACCGCAATGGCTTTAGTGAATGGGTCGGCCAGGTTCTCCTTTCCGTCGATCTTCTGAAGGTCGACGTCACCTCGATCCATGATCTTCCGGATGAGATGGTAGCGACGCAGAATATGCTTCATTCGCTGGTGTGCCTTTGGTTCCTTCGCCTGAGCATGGCTCCAGAGCTGTCGCAGTAGAGCAGAACTGGACCAACAAGGGAGGGTGCTACTCCGAGCTCGGTGATGAATTTTCTCAGCCACACCGCTTCTTTGGCAGCATCTGATGCAGCAATATACTCCACCTCGCATACTGAATCAGCCACAGTGTGCTGCTTGGAACTCTTCCAGCAGACAGCCCCACCATTAAGGGTAAAAATAAATCCTGACACACTCTTGCTATCATCGCGATCAGACTGGAAACTAGAGTCTGTAAACCCTATAAGTCTCAAGTCCGATTCACCATATATAAGCCACTGGTCCTTAGTATTTCTTAAATACTTCAGGATAGTTTTAACAACCTTCCAGTGATTCTCTCCTGGATCAGATTGGTATCTACTCACTACCTCTAGTGAGTATGCCACATCTGGTCGTGTACATGTCATGGCGTACATGATAGATCCCACTGCCGAAGCATATGGAATCCTACCCATATGCTCTCTCTCTTGAGGTGTTGTCGGACAATCCCTCTTCGAGAGAGAAATTCCATGGCCTATCGGTAGATAGCCTTTCTTGAAATTTTTCATGCTGAACCTTTTCAGCATAGTATCAATGTACGTGGACTGAGATAAGCCAAGCAACTTTTTGGATCTATCCCTATAGATCCTCATCCCTAGTATGTAGGAGGCTTCTCCCAGATCCTTCATGGAGAACTGTGATGATAGCCAAATCTTTATTCCCTGTAATGCAGGGACATCATTCTCGATTAAGAGAATGTCATCCACATACAATACAAGAAATACTACTACTGGACCATTAGCCCACTTATAAATGCAGGGTTCTTCTCCATTCTTAACGAAGCCATACGTTTTGATCGTCCTATCAAAACGTATGTTCCAACTCCGAGATGCCTGCTTAAGTCCATTAATGGACCTCTGTAGCTTGCACACCTTAGACTCATCTGTGGATGTGAACCCTTCAGGTTGTATCATATACACCTCTTCGTTCAGCTCTCCGTTTAGGAAAGCTGTCTTCACATCCATCCGCCAGATTTCATAGTCCAGATGGGCAGCTATCGCAAGCATAATCCGAATGGATTTGAGCATTGCCACAGGAGAAAATGTCTCGTCATAGTCTATACCATAACATTGACGATATCCCTTGGCAACCAGACGGGCTTTATAGGTCTCCATCTTTCCGTCTACGCCCCTCTTCCTTTTGAAGACCCACTTACACTCTATGGGTTTTACTCCTTCGGGTGGGTCAACCAATGTCCACACATCGTTGACCTTCATGGACTCCATTTCGGATTTCATGGCCTCTAGCCATTTCTCAGAGTCAGGTCTCTGCATTGCATCTATGTAGGTGATTGGATCCTCATCGTTTTCATCAAGTTCGACAGGATCACCATCCCGGACCAAGAAACCATAGTATCTGTCCGGTTGATATGGTACTCTACCAGACCGCCTTAAGGGTGCATAATCAATGGGCTCTGGATCTGATCTAATCAAATCCGGTTCAGGTTCAGTAACATGTGTCGATTTTTTCACCTGTCGAACTTCGTCAAGTTCGACCTTAGAGGCAACAGTTTTTTCACTAAGGAACTCCTTTTCTAAAAAAATTGCCTTAAGGCTGACAAACACCTTTTGCTCATCAGCAAGGTAGAAATAATACCCTTTGGTCTCTTTTGGGTACCCTATAAAATTACACTTGTCAGACCTAGGTCCAAGCTTGTCTGTAATTAAACGTTTAACATAAGCCGGACACCCCCAAACCCTAAGGTGCGAGAGTACTGGCTTACGTCCTATCCATATCTCATATGGCATTTTGGCTACAGACTTACTCGGAACTCTATTTAGAAGGTAACAAGCCGATTCGAGCGCATATCCCCAGAGGAAGATCGGCAGACCAGCAAACCCCATCATGGATCGAACCATGTCTAACAGGATCCGATTCCTCCTTTTAGACACACCATTATGCTGTGGTGTTCCAGGAGGAGTCCACTGAGAGAGAATCCCATTCTCCCCTAGATACGTCAGAAACTCATAGGAAAGGTATTCACCTCCTCGATCAGATCGAAAAGTTTTAATACACTTCTCAGTTTATTTTTCTACCTCATTTCGGAATAGTTTGAACATTTCAAATGATTCCAACTTATACTTCATTAAATAGACATACCCATACCTAGATAGGTCGTCTGTGAAGGTTATGAAGTAGAAAAATCCACCTCTTGCACTTGAGCTCATGGGTCCACATACATCAGAATGTACCAGACCTAAGAGTTCACTGGCTCGCTCACCTTTCTCAGTAAAAGGTGACTTGGTCATCTTCCCAAGAAGACAGGACTCACAGGTTGAAAGTGATTCACAATCACTAACTTCAAGAATTCCTTCTTGAGCCAACCTGTTTATCCTGTTCTTAGTGATATGACCTAGCCTACAGTGCCAAAGGTAGACTTCTGACACATTATCTATTCTAGAGCGTTTACCGAAGTTTTGAAACACATTAACAGGCTGTGATAGTAAGTAAATTCTATTATTTAATTATCCAACAAATATTGTAACACCATTCAAAATGATATTGCAAATATTTTTTTTATTAAAAAATTATAACCGTACATGGTCAAAAGGCTTACAGAAATAATATTTAATAAAAAACTTGGACAATAGTGACATTCACTCAGAATTACATTACGAGAATTGATTACAAGACTCATGATT